>NC_068309.1:37091199-37419949 GCF_025860055.1 Xyrauchen texanus
ATTGGCCGGGAATCGGACCCGGGTCTCCCGCGTGGCAGGCGAGAATTCTACCACTGAACCACCAATGCTTGCTGTAGTTGCCTACAGTTTTCTAAATTTTCATGTTAGGGTTATGGCTCAAGACCTCATTCAGGAATACAGGCATCCACATTGATAGGGAATCAACCTTGCACTCAAATGCTAAAAAGCAGCTAAGAATGTATCATAACATTTCCCCTGACAACATACATCCTTTGTGCATAATGGAAACACTTCTTATTACAAGTAACATAGACACTTTTTCTGACAACATCCTCAACTCACAAATATAATGAGAGAAAAATGTATATCAGAATAAGGACAGACAGCTTTCACCGGAAGTTCCCTGGTACAACCCAACACATGTAACTTGCATTGCCCAAGAATCGGACCTGGTAAAAGTAAGACATTTACCACTGAACCATCAATGAACATGCTTTTCACAGTTGTTGGAAGCAATTTGCCAAACCGAATGTCAAGTAGAGTTGAAGGCACATTTTAAAGAGAATCTATTGTGATGGTGTTGAACTACCAATTTTTAGAACTTCTCAATTGAAACACCTTGAACAAGCAGCCATAACAGCCAAGTATCTGCCATAATGTAACACTTACATGCATTGGCCAGGAATCAGACCCTGGTAAAAAGAAAGACATTTACCACTGAACCATCAATGAATATGCTTTTCACAGTTGTTGGAAGCAACTTGCCAAACCGAATGTCAAGTAGAGTTGAAGGCAAATTTTAAAGAGAATCTATTGTGATGGTGTTGAACTACCAATTTTTGAATGTCTCAATTGAAACACCTTGAAGAAGCAGCCATAACAGCCAAGAATCTGGCATAATGTAATATTCACATGCATTGGCCAGGAATCAGACCCTGGTAAAAAGAAAGACATTTACCACTGAACCATCAATGAACATGCTTTTCACAGTTGTTGAAAGCAACTTGCCAAACCGAATGTCTAGTAGAGATGAAGGCAAAGTTTAAAGGGAAGCTATTGTGATGGTGTTGAACTACCAATGTTTTTGAACGTCTCAATTGAAACAACTTGAACAAGCAGCCATAACAGCCAAGTACCTGGCATAATGTAACATTCTGGCATAATGTAACATTTACATGCATTGGCCGGAATCGGACCCGGTCTCCAGCGTGGGAGGCGAGAATTCTACCACTGAACCACCAATGCTTGCAATAGCAGCATCCAGTTTTCTAAATGTTCATGTTAGGGTTATGGCTCAAGACCTCATTCAGGAATACAGGCATCCACATTGATAGGGAATCAACCTTGCACTCAAATGCTAAAAAGCAGCTAAGAATGTATCATAACATTTCCCTGACAACATACATCCTTTGTGCATAATGCAAACACTTCTTATTACAAGTAACATAGACACTTTTTCTGACAACATCCTCAACTCACAAATATAATGAGAGAAAAATGTATAGCACAATAAGGACAGACAGCTTTCACAGGAAGTTCCCTGGTACAACCCAACACATGTAACTTGCATTGCCCAAGAATCGGACCTGGTAAAAAGAAAGACATTTACCACTGAACCATCAATGAACATGCTTTTCACAGTTGTTGGAAGCAACTTGCCAAACCGAATGTCAAGTAGAGTTGAAGGCAAATTTTAAAGAGAATCTATTGTGATGGTGTTGAACTACCAATTTTTGAACGTCTCAATTGAAACACCTTGAAGAAGCAGCCATAACAGCCAAGAATCTGGCATAATGTAACATTCACATGCATTGGCAAGGAATCTGACCCTGGTAAAAAGAAAGACATTTACCACTGAACCATCAATGAACACGCTTTTCACAGTTGTTGAAAGCAACTTGCCAAACCGAATGTCTAGTAGAGATGAAGGCAAAGTTTAAAGGGAAGCTATTTTGATGGTGTTGAACTACCAATTTTTGAATGTCTCAATTGAAACACCTTGAACAAGCAGCCATAACAGCCAAGTACCTGGCATAATGTAACATTTACATGCATTGGCCGGAATCGGACCCGGTCTCCCGCGTGGCAGGCGAGAATTCTACCACTGAACCACCAATGCTTGCTGTAGTTGCCTACAGTTTTCTAAATTTTCATGTTAGGGTTATGGCTCAAGACCTCATTCAGGAATACAGGCATCCACATTGATAGGGAATCAACCTTGCACTCAAATGCTAAAAAGCAGCTAAGAATGTATCATAACATTTCCCCTGACAACATACATCCTTTGTGCATAATGGAAACACTTCTTATTACAAGTAACATAGACACTTTTTCTGACAACATCCTCAACTCACAAATATAATGAGAGAAAAATGTATATCAGAATAAGGACAGACAGCTTTCACCGGAAGTTCCCTGGTACAACCCAACACATGTAACTTGCATTGCCCAAGAATCGGACCTGGTAAAAAGTAAGACATTTACCACTGAACCATCAATGAACATGCTTTTCACAGTTGTTGGAAGCAATTTGCCAAACCGAATGTCTAGTAGAGATGAAGGCACATTTTAAAGAGAATCTATTGTGATGGTGTTGAACTACCAATTTTTAGAACTTCTCAATTGAAACACCTTGAACAAGCAGCCATAACAGCCAAGTATCTGCCATAATGTAACACTTACATGCATTGGCCAGGAATCAGACCCTGGTAAAAAGAAAGACATTTACCACTGAACCATCAATGAATATGCTTTTCACAGTTGTTGGAAGCAACTTGCCAAACCGAATGTCAAGTAGAGTTGAAGGCAAATTTTAAAGAGAATCTATTGTGATGGTGTTGAACTACCAATTTTTGAATGTCTCAATTGAAACACCTTGAAGAAGCAGCCATAACAGCCAAGAATCTGGCATAATGTAATATTCACATGCATTGGCCAGGAATCAGACCCTGGTAAAAAGAAAGACATTTACCACTGAACCATCAATGAACATGCTTTTCACAGTTGTTGAAAGCAACTTGCCAAACCGAATGTCTAGTAGAGATGAAGGCAAAGTTTAAAGGGAAGCTATTGTGATGGTGTTGAACTACCAATGTTTTTGAACGTCTCAATTGAAACAACTTGAACAAGCAGCCATAACAGCCAAGTACCTGGCATAATGTAACATTCTGGCATAATGTAACATTTACATGCATTGGCCGGAATCGGACCCGGTCTCCCGAGTGGGAGGCGAGAATTCTTCCACTGAACCACCAATGCTTGCGATACCTGCATACAGTTTTCTAAATGTTCATGTTAGGGTTATGGCTCAAGACCTCATTCAGGAATACAGGCATCCACATTGATAGGGAATCAACCTTGCACTCAAATGCTAAAAAGCAGCTAAGAATGTATCATAACATTTCCCTGACAACATACATCCTTTCTGCATAATGCAAACACTTCTTATTACAAGTAACATAGACACTTTTTCTGACAACATCCTCAACTCACAAATATAATGAGAGAAAAATGTATAGCACAATAAGGACAGACAGCTTTCACAGGAAGTTCCCTGGTACAACCCAACACATGTAACTTGCATTGCCCAAGAATCGGACCTGGTAAAAACAAAGACATTTACCACTGAACCATCAATGAACATGCTTTTCACAGTTGTTGAAAGCAACTTGCCAAACCGAATGTCTAGTAGAGATGAAGGCAAATTTGAAAGAGAATCTATTGTGATGGTATTGGACTACCAAATTTTAGAACTTCTCAATTGAAACACCTTGAACAAGCAGCCATAACAGCCAAGTATCTGCCATAATGTAACACTTACATGCATTGGCCAGGAATCAGACCCTGGTAAAAAGAAAGACATTTACCACTGAACCATCAATGAATATGCTTTTCACAGTTGTTGGAAGCAACTTGCCAAACCGAATGTCAAGTAGAATTGAAGGCAAATTTTAAAGAGAATCTAATGTGATGGTGTTGAACTACCAATTTTTTGAATGTCTCAATTGAAACACCTTGAAGAAGCAGCCATAACAGCCAAGAATCTGGCATAATGTAATATTCACATGCATTGGCCAGGAATCAGACCCTGGTAAAAAGAAAGACATTTACCACTGAACCATCAATGAACATGCTTTTCACAGTTGTTGAAAGCAACTTGCCAAACCGAATGTCTAGTAGAGATGAAGGCAAAGTTTAAAGGGAAGCTATTTTGATGGTGTTGAACTACCAATTTTTTGAACGTCTCAATTGAAACACCTTGAACAAGCAGCCATAACAGCCAAGTACCTGGCATAATGTAACATTTACATGCATTGGCCGGGAATCGGACCCGGGTCTCCCGCGTGGCAGGCGAGAATTCTACCACTGAACCACCAATGCTTGCTGTAGTTGCTTACAGTTTTCTAAATGTTCATGTTAGGGTTATGGCTCAAGACCTCATTCAGGAATACAGGCATCCACATTGATAGGGAATCAACCTTGCACTCAAATGCCAAAAAGCAGCTAAGAATGTATCATAACATTTCCCCTGACAACATACATCCTTTGTACATAATGCAAACACTTCTTATTACAAGTAACATAGACACTTTTTCTGACAACATCCTCAACTCACAAATATAATGAGAGAAAAATGTATATCAGAATAAGGACAGACAGCTTTCACAGGAAGTTCCCTGGTACAACCCAACAAATGTAACTTGCATTGCCCAAGAATCGGACCTGGTAAAAAGAAAGACATTTACCACTGAACCATCAATGAACATGCTTTTCACAGTTGTTGAAAGCAACTTGCCAAACCGAATGTCTAGTAGAGCTGAAGGCAAAGTTTGAAGGGAAGCTATTGTGATGGTGTTGAACTACCAATTTTTGAACGTCTCAATTGAAACACCTTGAACAAGCAGCCATAACAGCCAAGTACCTGGCATAATGTAACATTCCGGCATAAAGTACCATTTATATGCATTGGCCGGGAATCGGACCCGGGTCTCCCGAGTGGGAGGCGAGAATTCTTCCACTGAACCACCAATGCTTGCGATACCTGCATACAGTTTTCTAAATGTTCATGTTAGGGTTATGGCTCAAGACCTCATTCAGGAATACAGGCATCCACATTCATAGGGAATCAACCTTGCACTCAAATGCTAAAAAGCAGCTAAGAATGTATCATAACATTTCCCTGACAACATACATCCTTTCTGCATAATGCAAACACTTCTTATTACAAGTAACATAGACACTTTTTCTGACAACATCCTCAACTCACAAATATAATGAGAGAAAAATGTACAGCACAATAAGGACAGACAGCTTTCACAGGAAGTTCCCTGGTACAACCCAACACATGTAACTTGCATTGCCCAAGAATCGGACCTGGTAAAAACAAAGACATTTACCACTGAACCATCAATGAACATGCTTTTCACAGTTGTTGAAAGCAACTTGCCAAACCGAATGTCTAGTAGAGATGAAGGCAAATTTGAAAGAGAATCTATTGTGATGGTATTGGACTACCAAATTTTAGAACGTCTCAATTGAAACACCTTGAAGAAGCAGCCATAACAGCCAAGAATCTGGCATAATGTAACATTCACATGCATTGGCCAGGAATCAGACCCTGGTAAAAAGAAAGACATTTACCACTGAACCATCAATGAACATGCTTTTCACAGTTGTTGAAAGCAACTTGCCAAACCGAATGTCTAGTAGAGATGAAGGCAAAGTTTAAAGGGAAGCTATTGTGATGGTGTTGAACTACCAATTTTTTGAACGTCTCAATTGAAACACCTTGAAGAAGCAGCCATAACAGCCAAGAATCTGGCATAATGTAACATTCACATGCATTGGCCAGGAATCAGACCCTGGTAAAAAGAAAGACATTTACCACTGAACCATCAATGAACATGCTTTTCACAGTTGTTGAAAGCAACTTGGCAAACCGAATGTCTAGTAGAGATGAAGGCAAAGTTTAAAGGGAAGCTATTGTGATGATGTTGAACTACCAATGTTTTTGAACGTCTCAATTGAAACACCTTGAACAAGCAGCCATAACAGCCAAGTACCTGGCATAATGTAACATTCTGGCATAATGTAACATTTACATGCATTGGCCGGGAATCGGACCCGGGTCTCCCGCGTGGGAGGCGAGAATTCTACCACTGAACCACCAATGCTTGCAATAGCTGCATACAGTTTTCTAAATGTTCATGTTAGGGTTATGGCTCAAGACCTCATTCAGGAATACAGGCATCCACATTGATAGGGAATCAACCTTGCACTCAAATGCTAAAAAGCAGCTAAGAATGTATCATAACATTTCCCTGACAACATACATCCTTTCTGCATAATGCAAACACTTCTTATTACAAGTAACATAGACACTTTTTCTGACAACATCCTCAACTCACAAATATAATGAGAGAAAAATGTATAGCACAATAAGGACAGACAGCTTTCACAGGAAGTTCCTGGTACAACCCAACACATGTAACTTGCATTGCCCAAGAATCGGACCTGGTAAAAAGAAAGACATTTACCACTGAACCATCAATGAACATGCTTTTCACAGTTGTTGGAAGCAACTTGCCAAACCGAATGTCAAGTAGAGTTGAAGGCAAATTTGAAAGAGAATCTATTGTGATGGTGTTGAACTACCAATTTTTTGAACGTCTCAATTGAAACACCTTGAAGAAGCAGCCATAACAGCCAAGAATCTGGCATAATGTAACATTCACATGCATTGGCAAGGAATCTGACCCTGGTAAAAAGAAAGACATTTACCACTGAACCATCAATGAACACGCTTTTCACAGTTGTTGAAAGCAACTTGCCAAACCGAATGTCTAGTAGAGTTGAAGGCAAAGTTTAAAGGGAAGCTATTTTGATGGTGTTGAACTACCAATTTTTTGAACGTCTCAATTGAAACACCTTGAACAAGCAGCCATAACAGCCAAGTACCTGGCATAATGTAACATTTACATGCATTGGCCGGGAATCGGACCCGGGTCTCCCGCGTGGCAGGCGAGAATTCTACCACTGAACCACCAATGCTTGCTGTAGTTGCCTACAGTTTTCTAAATTTTCATGTTAGGGTTATGGCTCAAGACCTCATTCAGGAATACAGGCATCCACATTGATAGGGAATCAACCTTGCACTCAAATGCTAAAAAGCAGCTAAGAATGTATCATAACATTTCCCCTGACAACATACATCCTTTGTGCATAATGGAAACACTTCTTATTACAAGTAACATAGACACTTTTTCTGACAACATCCTCAACTCACAAATATAATGAGAGAAAAATGTATATCAGAATAAGGACAGACAGCTTTCACAGGAAGTTCCCTGGTACAACCCAACACATGTAACTTGCATTGCCCAAGAATCGGACCTGGTAAAAAGTAAGACATTTACCACTGAACCATCAATGAACATGCTTTTCACAGTTGTTGGAAGCAATTTGCCAAACCGAATGTCAAGTAGAGTTGAAGGCACATTTTAAAGAGAATCTATTGTGATGGTGTTGAACTACCAATTTTTAGAACTTCTCAATTGAAACACCTTGAACAAGCAGCCATAACAGCCAAGTATCTGCCATAATGTAACACTTACATGCATTGGCCAGGAATCAGACCCTGGTAAAAAGAAAGACATTTACCACTGAACCATCAATGAATATGCTTTTCACAGTTGTTGGAAGCAACTTGCCAAACCGAATGTCAAGTAGAGTTGAAGGCAAATTTTAAAGAGAATCTATTGTGATGGTGTTGAACTACCAATTTTTTGAATGTCTCAATTGAAACACCTTGAAGAAGCAGCCATAACAGCCAAGAATCTGGCATAATGTAATATTCACATGCATTGGCCAGGAATCAGACCCTGGTAAAAAGAAAGACATTTACCACTGAACCATCAATGAACATGCTTTTCACAGTTGTTGAAAGCAACTTGCCAAACCGAATGTCTAGTAGAGATGAAGGCAAAGTTTAAAGGGAAGCTATTGTGATGGTGTTGAACTACCAATGTTTTTGAACGTCTCAATTGAAACAACTTGAACAAGCAGCCATAACAGCCAAGTACCTGGCATAATGTAACATTCTGGCATAATGTAACATTTACATGCATTGGCCGGGAATCGGACCCGGGTCTCCCGCGTGGGAGGCGAGAATTCTACCACTGAACCACCAATGCTTGCAATAGCAGCATACAGTTTTCTAAATGTTCATGTTAGGGTTATGGCTCAAGACCTCATTCAGGAATACAGGCATCCACATTGATAGGGAATCAACCTTGCACTCAAATGCTAAAAAGCAGCTAAGAATGTATCATAACATTTCCCTGACAACATACATCCTTTGTGCATAATGCAAACACTTCTTATTACAAGTAACATAGACACTTTTTCTGACAACATCCTCAACTCACAAATATAATGAGAGAAAAATGTATAGCACAATAAGGACAGACAGCTTTCACAGGAAGTTCCTGGTACAACCCAACACATGTAACTTGCATTGCCCAAGAATCGGACCTGGTAAAAAGAAAGACATTTACCACTGAACCATCAATGAACATGCTTTTCACAGTTGTTGGAAGCAACTTGCCAAACCGAATGTCAAGTAGAGTTGAAGGCAAATTTTAAAGAGAATCTATTGTGATGGTGTTGAACTACCAATTTTTTGAACGTCTCAATTGAAACACCTTGAAGAAGCAGCCATAACAGCCAAGAATCTGGCATAATGTAACATTCACATGCATTGGCAAGGAATCTGACCCTGGTAAAAAGAAAGACATTTACCACTGAACCATCAATGAACACGCTTTTCACAGTTGTTGAAAGCAACTTGCCAAACCGAATGTCTAGTAGAGATGAAGGCAAAGTTTAAAGGGAAGCTATTTTGATGGTGTTGAACTACCAATTTTTTGAACGTCTCAATTGAAACACCTTGAACAAGCAGCCATAACAGCCAAGTACCTGGCATAATGTAACATTTACATGCATTGGCCGGGAATCGGACCCGGGTCTCCAGCGTGGCAGGCGAGAATTCTACCACTGAACCACCAATGCTTGCTGTAGTTGCCTACAGTTTTCTAAATTTTCATGTTAGGGTTATGGCTCAAGACCTCATTCAGGAATACAGGCATCCACATTGATAGGGAATCAACCTTGCACTCAAATGCTAAAAAGCAGCTAAGAATGTATCATAACATTTCCCCTGACAACATACATCCTTTGTGCATAATGGAAACACTTCTTATTACAAGTAACATAGACACTTTTTCTGACAACATCCTCAACTCACAAATATAATGAGAGAAAAATGTATATCAGAATAAGGACAGACAGCTTTCACCGGAAGTTCCCTGGTACAACCCAACACATGTAACTTGCATTGCCCAAGAATCGGACCTGGTAAAAAGTAAGACATTTACCACTGAACCATCAATGAACATGCTTTTCACAGTTGTTGGAAGCAATTTGCCAAACCGAATGTCTAGTAGAGATGAAGGCACATTTTAAAGAGAATCTATTGTGATGGTGTTGAACTACCAATTTTTAGAACTTCTCAATTGAAACACCTTGAACAAGCAGCCATAACAGCCAAGTATCTGCCATAATGTAACACTTACATGCATTGGCCAGGAATCAGACCCTGGTAAAAAGAAAGACATTTACCACTGAACCATCAATGAATATGCTTTTCACAGTTGTTGGAAGCAACTTGCCAAACCGAATGTCAAGTAGAGTTGAAGGCAAATTTTAAAGAGAATCTATTGTGATGGTGTTGAACTACCAATTTTTTGAATGTCTCAATTGAAACACCTTGAAGAAGCAGCCATAACAGCCAAGAATCTGGCATAATGTAATATTCACATGCATTGGCCAGGAATCAGACCCTGGTAAAAAGAAAGACATTTACCACTGAACCATCAATGAACATGCTTTTCACAGTTGTTGAAAGCAACTTGCCAAACCGAATGTCTAGTAGAGATGAAGGCAAAGTTTAAAGGGAAGCTATTGTGATGGTGTTGAACTACCAATGTTTTTGAACGTCTCAATTGAAACAACTTGAACAAGCAGCCATAACAGCCAAGTACCTGGCATAATGTAACATTCTGGCATAATGTAACATTTACATGCATTGGCCGGGAATCGGACCCGGGTCTCCCGAGTGGGAGGCGAGAATTCTTCCACTGAACCACCAATGCTTGCGATACCTGCATACAGTTTTCTAAATGTTCATGTTAGGGTTATGGCTCAAGACCTCATTCAGGAATACAGGCATCCACATTGATAGGGAATCAACCTTGCACTCAAATGCTAAAAAGCAGCTAAGAATGTATCATAACATTTCCCCTGACAACATACATCCTTTCTGCATAATGCAAACACTTCTTATTACAAGTAACATAGACACTTTTTCTGACAACATCCTCAACTCACAAATATAATGAGAGAAAAATGTATAGCACAATAAGGACAGACAGCTTTCACAGGAAGTTCCCTGGTACAACCCAACACATGTAACTTGCATTGCCCAAGAATCGGACCTGGTAAAAACAAAGACATTTACCACTGAACCATCAATGAACATGCTTTTCACAGTTGTTGAAAGCAACTTGCCAAACCGAATGTCTAGTAGAGATGAAGGCAAATTTGAAAGAGAATCTATTGTGATGGTATTGGACTACCAAATTTTAGAACTTCTCAATTGAAACACCTTGAACAAGCAGCCATAACAGCCAAGTATCTGCCATAATGTAACACTTACATGCATTGGCCAGGAATCAGACCCTGGTAAAAAGAAAGACATTTACCACTGAACCATCAATGAACATGCTTTTCACAGTTGTTGAAAGCAACTTGGCAAACCGAATGTCTAGTAGAGATGAAGGCAAAGTTTAAAGGGAAGCTATTGTGATGATGTTGAACTACCAATGTTTTTGAACGTCTCAATTGAAACACCTTGAACAAGCAGCCATAACAGCCAAGTACCTGGCATAATGTAACATTCTGGCATAATGTAACATTTACATGCATTGGCCGGGAATCGGACCCGGGTCTCCCGCGTGGGAGGCGAGAATTCTACCACTGAACCACCAATGCTTGCAATAGCTGCATACAGTTTTCTAAATGTTCATGTTAGGGTTATGGCTCAAGACCTCATTCAGGAATACAGGCATCCACATTGATAGGGAATCAACCTTGCACTCAAATGCTAAAAAGCAGCTAAGAATGTATCATAACATTTCCCTGACAACATACATCCTTTGTGCATAATGCAAACACTTCTTATTACAAGTAACATAGACACTTTTTCTGACAACATCCTCAACTCACAAATATAATGAGAGAAAATGTATAGCACAATAAGGACAGACAGCTTTCACAGGAAGTTCCCTGGTACAACCCAACACATGTATCTTGCATTGCCCAAGAATCGGACCTGGTAAAAAGAAAGACATTTACCACTGAACCATCAATGAACATGCTTTTCACAGTTGTTGGAAGCAACTTGCCAAACCGAATGTCAAGTAGAGTTGAAGGCAAATTTTAAAGAGAATCTATTGTGATGGTGTTGAACTACCAATTTTTTGAACGTCTCAATTGAAACACCTTGAAGAAGCAGCCATAACAGCCAAGAATCTGGCATAATGTAACATTCACATGCATTGGCAAGGAATCTGACCCTGGTAAAAAGAAAGACATTTACCACTGAACCATCAATGAACACGCTTTTCACAGTTGTTGAAAGCAACTTGCCAAACCGAATGTCTAGTAGAGATGAAGGCAAAGTTTAAAGGGAAGCTATTTTGATGGTGTTGAACTACCAATTTTTTGAACGTCTCAATTGAAACACCTTGAACAAGCAGCCATAACAGCCAAGTACCTGGCATAATGTAACATTTACATGCATTGGCCGGAATCGGACCCGGTCTCCAGCGTGGCAGGCGAGAATTCTACCACTGAACCACCAATGCTTGCTGTAGTTGCCTACAGTTTTCTAAATTTTCATGTTAGGGTTATGGCTCAAGACCTCATTCAGGAATACAGGCATCCACATTGATAGGGAATCAACCTTGCACTCAAATGCTAAAAAGCAGCTAAGAATGTATCATAACATTTCCCTGACAACATACATCCTTTGTGCATAATGGAAACACTTCTTATTACAAGTAACATAGACACTTTTTCTGACAACATCCTCAACTCACAAATATAATGAGAGAAAAATGTATATCAGAATAAGGACAGACAGCTTTCACCGGAAGTTCCCTGGTACAACCCAACACATGTAACTTGCATTGCCCAAGAATCGGACCTGGTAAAAAGTAAGACATTTACCACTGAACCATCAATGAACATGCTTTTCACAGTTGTTGGAAGCAATTTGCCAAACCGAATGTCAAGTAGAGTTGAAGGCACATTTTAAAGAGAATCTATTGTGATGGTGTTGAACTACCAATTTTTAGAACTTCTCAATTGAAACACCTTGAACAAGCAGCCATAACAGCCAAGTATCTGCCATAATGTAACACTTACATGCATTGGCCAGGAATCAGACCCTGGTAAAAAGAAAGACATTTACCACTGAACCATCAATGAATATGCTTTTCACAGTTGTTGGAAGCAACTTGCCAAACCGAATGTCAAGTAGAGTTGAAGGCAAATTTTAAAGAGAATCTATTGTGATGGTGTTGAACTACCAATTTTTGAATGTCTCAATTGAAACACCTTGAAGAAGCAGCCATAACAGCCAAGAATCTGGCATAATGTAATATTCACATGCATTGGCCAGGAATCAGACCCTGGTAAAAAGAAAGACATTTACCACTGAACCATCAATGAACATGCTTTTCACAGTTGTTGAAAGCAACTTGCCAAACCGAATGTCTAGTAGAGATGAAGGCAAAGTTTAAAGGGAAGCTATTGTGATGGTGTTGAACTACCAATGTTTTTGAACGTCTCAATTGAAACAACTTGAACAAGCAGCCATAACAGCCAAGTACCTGGCATAATGTAACATTCTGGCATAATGTAACACTTACATGCATTGGCCGGGAATCGGACCCGGGTCTCCCGCGTGGGAGGCGAGAATTCTACCACTGAACCACCAATGCTTGCAATAGCAGCATCCAGTTTTCTAAATGTTCATGTTAGGGTTATGGCTCAAGACCTCATTCAGGAATACAGGCATCCACATTGATAGGGAATCAACCTTGCACTCAAATGCTAAAAAGCAGCTAAGAATGTATCATAACATTTCCCCTGACAACATACATCCTTTGTGCATAATGCAAACACTTCTTATTACAAGTAACATAGACACTTTTTCTGACAACATCCTCAACTCACAAATATAATGAGAGAAAAATGTATAGCACAATAAGGACAGACAGCTTTCACAGGAAGTTCCCTGGTACAACCCAACACATGTAACTTGCATTGCCCAAGAATCGGACCTGGTAAAAAGAAAGACATTTACCACTGAACCATCAATGAACATGCTTTTCACAGTTGTTGGAAGCAACTTGCCAAACCGAATGTCAAGTAGAGTTGAAGGCAAATTTTAAAGAGAATCTATTGTGATGGTGTTGAACTACCAATTTTTGAACGTCTCAATTGAAACACCTTGAAGAAGCAGCCATAACAGCCAAGAATCTGGCATAATGTAACATTCACATGCATTGGCAAGGAATCTGACCCTGGTAAAAAGAAAGACATTTACCACTGAACCATCAATGAACACGCTTTTCACAGTTGTTGAAAGCAACTTGCCAAACCGAATGTCTAGTAGAGATGAAGGCAAAGTTTAAAGGGAAGCTATTTTGATGGTGTTGAACTACCAATTTTTTGAATGTCTCAATTGAAACACCTTGAAGAAGCAGCCATAACAGCCAAGTACCTGGCATAATGTAACATTTACATGCATTGGCCGGGAATCGGACCCGGGTCTCCCGCGTGGCAGGCGAGAATTCTACCACTGAACCACCAATGCTTGCTGTAGTTGCCTACAGTTTTCTAAATTTTCATGTTAGGGTTATGGCTCAAGACCTCATTCAGGAATACAGGCATCCACATTGATAGGGAATCAACCTTGCACTCAAATGCTAAAAAGCAGCTAAGAATGTATCATAACATTTCCCCTGACAACATACATCCTTTGTGCATAATGCAAACACTTCTTATTACAAGTAACATAGACACTTTTTCTGACAACATCCTCAACTCACAAATATAATGAGAGAAAAATGTACAGCACAATAAGGACAGACAGCTTTCACAGGAAGTTCCCTGGTACAACCCAACACATGTAACTTGCATTGCCCAAGAATCGGACCTGGTAAAAACAAAGACATTTACCACTGAACCATCAATGAACATGCTTTTCACAGTTGTTGAAAGCAACTTGGCAAACCGAATGTCTAGTAGAGATGAAGGCAAAGTTTAAAGGGAAGCTATTGTGATGATGTTGAGCTACCAATGTTTTTGAACGTCTCAATTGAAACACCTTGAACAAGCAGCCATAACAGCCAAGTACCTGGCATAATGTAACATTCTGGCATAATGTAACATTTACATGCATTGGCCGGGAATCGGACCCGGGTCTCCCGCGTGGCAGGCGAGAATTCTACCACTGAACCACCAATGCTTGCTGTAGTTGCCTACAGTTTTCTAAATTTTCATGTTAGGGTTATGGCTCAAGACCTCATTCAGGAATACAGGCATCCACATTGATAGGGAATCAACCTTGCACTCAAATGCTAAAAAGCAGCTAAGAATGTATCATAACATTTCCCTGACAACATACATCCTTTGTGCATAATGGAAACACTTCTTATTACAAGTAACATAGACACTTTTTCTGACAACATCCTCAACTCACAAATATAATGAGAGAAAAATGTATATCAGAATAAGGACAGACAGCTTTCACCGGAAGTTCCTGGTACAACCCAACACATGTAACTTGCATTGCCCAAGAATCGGACCTGGTAAAAAGTAAGACATTTACCACTGAACCATCAATGAACATGCTTTTCACAGTTGTTGGAAGCAATTTGCCAAACCGAATGTCAAGTAGAGTTGAAGGCACATTTTAAAGAGAATCTATTGTGATGGTGTTGAACTACCAATTTTAGAACTTCTCAATTGAAACACCTTGAACAAGCAGCCATAACAGCCAAGTATCTGCCATAATGTAACACTTACATGCATTGGCCAGGAATCAGACCCTGGTAAAAAGAAAGACATTTACCACTGAACCATCAATGAATATGCTTTTCACAGTTGTTGGAAGCAACTTGCCAAACCGAATGTCAAGTAGAGTTGAAGGCAAATTTTAAAGAGAATCTATTGTGATGGTGTTGAACTACCAATTTTTGAATGTCTCAATTGAAACACCTTGAAGAAGCAGCCATAACAGCCAAGAATCTGGCATAATGTAATATTCACATGCATTGGCCAGGAATCAGACCCTGGTAAAAAGAAAGACATTTACCACTGAACCATCAATGAACATGCTTTTCACAGTTGTTGAAAGCAACTTGCCAAACCGAATGTCTAGTAGAGATGAAGGCAAAGTTTAAAGGGAAGCTATTGTGATGGTGTTGAACTACCAATGTTTTTGAACGTCTCAATTGAAACAACTTGAACAAGCAGCCATAACAGCCAAGTACCTGGCATAATGTAACATTCTGGCATAATGTAACACTTACATGCATTGGCCGGAATCGGACCCGGTCTCCCGCGTGGGAGGCGAGAATTCTACCACTGAACCACCAATGCTTGCAATAGCAGCATCCAGTTTTCTAAATGTTCATGTTAGGGTTATGGCTCAAGACCTCATTCAGGAATACAGGCATCCACATTGATAGGGAATCAACCTTGCACTCAAATGCTAAAAGCAGCTAAGAATGTATCATAACATTTCCCTGACAACATACATCCTTTGTGCATAATGCAAACACTTCTTATTACAAGTAACATAGACACTTTTTCTGACAACATCCTCAACTCACAAATATAATGAGAGAAAAATGTATAGCACAATAAGGACAGACAGCTTTCACAGGAAGTTCCCTGGTACAACCCAACACATGTAACTTGCATTGCCCAAGAATCGGACCTGGTAAAAAGAAAGACATTTACCACTGAACCATCAATGAACATGCTTTTCACAGTTGTTGGAAGCAACTTGCCAAACCGAATGTCAAGTAGAGTTGAAGGCAAATTTTAAAGAGAATCTATTGTGATGGTGTTGAACTACCAATTTTTGAACGTCTCAATTGAAACACCTTGAAGAAGCAGCCATAACAGCCAAGAATCTGGCATAATGTAACATTCACATGCATTGGCAAGGAATCTGACCCTGGTAAAAAGAAAGACATTTACCACTGAACCATCAATGAACACGCTTTTCACAGTTGTTGAAAGCAACTTGCCAAACCGAATGTCTAGTAGAGATGAAGGCAAAGTTTAAAGGGAAGCTATTTTGATGGTGTTGAACTACCAATTTTTGAACGTCTCAATTGAAACACCTTGAACAAGCAGCCATAACAGCCAAGTACCTGGCATAATGTAACATTTACATGCATTGGCCGGAATCGGACCGGGTCTCCCGCAGTGGCAGGCGAGAATTCTACCACTGAACCACCAATGCTTGCTGTAGTTGCCTACAGTTTTCTAAATTTTCATGTTAGGGTTATGGCTCAAGACCTCATTCAGGAATACAGGCATCCACATTGATAGGGAATCAACCTTGCACTCAAATGCTAAAAAGCAGCTAAGAATGTATCATAACATTTCCCCTGACAACATACATCCTTTGTGCATAATGGAAACACTTCTTATTACAAGTAACATAGACACTTTTTCTGACAACATCCTCAACTCACAAATATAATGAGAGAAAAATGTATATCAGAATAAGGACAGACAGCTTTCACAGGAAGTTCCCTGGTACAACCCAACACATGTAACTTGCATTGCCCAAGAATCGGACCTGGTAAAAAGTAAGACATTTACCACTGAACCATCAATGAACATGCTTTTCACAGTTGTTGGAAGCAATTTGCCAAACCGAATGTCTAGTAGAGATGAAGGCACATTTTAAAGAGAATCTATTGTGATGGTGTTGAACTACCAATTTTTAGAACTTCTCAATTGAAACACCTTGAACAAGCAGCCATAACAGCCAAGTATCTGCCATAATGTAACACTTACATGCATTGGCCAGGAATCAGACCCTGGTAAAAAGAAAGACATTTACCACTGAACCATCAATGAATATGCTTTTCACAGTTGTTGGAAGCAACTTGCCAAACCGAATGTCAAGTAGAGTTGAAGGCAAATTTTAAAGAGAATCTATTGTGATGGTGTTGAACTACCAATTTTTGAATGTCTCAATTGAAACACCTTGAAGAAGCAGCCATAACAGCCAAGAATCTGGCATAATGTAATATTCACATGCATTGGCCAGGAATCAGACCCTGGTAAAAAGAAAGACATTTACCACTGAACCATCAATGAACATGCTTTTCACAGTTGTTGAAAGCAACTTGCCAAACCGAATGTCTAGTAGAGATGAAGGCAAAGTTTAAAGGGAAGCTATTGTGATGGTGTTGAACTACCAATGTTTTTGAACGTCTCAATTGAAACAACTTGAACAAGCAGCCATAACAGCCAAGTACCTGGCATAATGTAACATTCTGGCATAATGTAACATTTACATGCATTGGCCGGAATCGGACCCGGTCTCCCGAGTGGGAGGCGAGAATTCTTCCACTGAACCACCAATGCTTGCGATACCTGCATACAGTTTTCTAAATGTTCATGTTAGGGTTATGGCTCAAGACCTCATTCAGGAATACAGGCATCCACATTGATAGGGAATCAACCTTGCACTCAAATGCTAAAAAGCAGCTAAGAATGTATCATAACATTTCCCTGACAACATACATCCTTTCTGCATAATGCAAACACTTCTTATTACAAGTAACATAGACACTTTTTCTGACAACATCCTCAACTCACAAATATAATGAGAGAAAAATGTATAGCACAATAAGGACAGACAGCTTTCACAGGAAGTTCCCTGGTACAACCCAACACATGTAACTTGCATTGCCCAAGAATCGGACCTGGTAAAAACAAAGACATTTACCACTGAACCATCAATGAACATGCTTTTCACAGTTGTTGAAAGCAACTTGCCAAACCGAATGTCTAGTAGAGATGAAGGCAAATTTGAAAGAGAATCTATTGTGATGGTATTGGACTACCAAATTTTAGAACTTCTCAATTGAAACACCTTGAACAAGCAGCCATAACAGCCAAGTATCTGCCATAATGTAACACTTACATGCATTGGCCAGGAATCAGACCCTGGTAAAAAGAAAGACATTTACCACTGAACCATCAATGAATATGCTTTTCACAGTTGTTGGAAGCAACTTGCCAAACCGAATGTCAAGTAGAATTGAAGGCAAATTTTAAAGAGAATCTAATGTGATGGTGTTGAACTACCAATTTTTTGAATGTCTCAATTGAAACACCTTGAAGAAGCAGCCATAACAGCCAAGAATCTGGCATAATGTAATATTCACATGCATTGGCCAGGAATCAGACCCTGGTAAAAAGAAAGACATTTACCACTGAACCATCAATGAACATGCTTTTCACAGTTGTTGAAAGCAACTTGCCAAACCGAATGTCTAGTAGAGATGAAGGCAAAGTTTAAAGGGAAGCTATTTTGATGGTGTTGAACTACCAATTTTTGAACGTCTCAATTGAAACACCTTGAACAAGCAGCCATAACAGCCAAGTACCTGGCATAATGTAACATTTACATGCATTGGCCGGGAATCGGACCCGGTCTCCAGCGTGGCAGGCGAGAATTCTACCACTGAACCACCAATGCTTGCTGTAGTTGCTTACAGTTTTCTAAATGTTCATGTTAGGGTTATGGCTCAAGACCTCATTCAGGAATACAGGCATCCACATTGATAGGGAATCAACCTTGCACTCAAATGCCAAAAAGCAGCTAAGAATGTATCATAACATTTCCCCTGACAACATACATCCTTTGTACATAATGCAAACACTTCTTATTACAAGTAACATAGACACTTTTTCTGACAACATCCTCAACTCACAAATATAATGAGAGAAAAATGTATATCAGAATAAGGACAGACAGCTTTCACAGGAAGTTCCCTGGTACAACCCAACAAATGTAACTTGCATTGCCCAAGAATCGGACCTGGTAAAAAGAAAGACATTTACCACTGAACCATCAATGAACATGCTTTTCACAGTTGTTGAAAGCAACTTGCCAAACCGAATGTCTAGTAGAGCTGAAGGCAAAGTTTGAAGGGAAGCTATTGTGATGGTGTTGAACTACCAATTTTTGAACGTCTCAATTGAAACACCTTGAACAAGCAGCCATAACAGCCAAGTACCTGGCATAATGTAACATTCCGCATAAAGTACCATTTATATGCATTGGCCGGAATCGGACCCGGTCTCCCGAGTGGGAGGCGAGAATTCTTCCACTGAACCACCAATGCTTGCGATACCTGCATACAGTTTTCTAAATGTTCATGTTAGGGTTATGGCTCAAGACCTCATTCAGGAATACAGGCATCCACATTCATAGGGAATCAACCTTGCACTCAAATGCTAAAAAGCAGCTAAGAATGTATCATAACATTTCCCCTGACAACATACATCCTTTCTGCATAATGCAAACACTTCTTATTACAAGTAACATAGACACTTTTTCTGACAACATCCTCAACTCACAAATATAATGAGAGAAAAATGTACAGCACAATAAGGACAGACAGCTTTCACAGGAAGTTCCCTGGTACAACCCAACACATGTAACTTGCATTGCCCAAGAATCGGACCTGGTAAAAACAAAGACATTTACCACTGAACCATCAATGAACATGCTTTTCACAGTTGTTGAAAGCAACTTGCCAAACCGAATGTCTAGTAGAGATGAAGGCAAATTTGAAAGAGAATCTATTGTGATGGTATTGGACTACCAAATTTTAGAACGTCTCAATTGAAACACCTTGAAGAAGCAGCCATAACAGCCAAGAATCTGGCATAATGTAACATTCACATGCATTGGCCAGGAATCAGACCCTGGTAAAAAGAAAGACATTTACCACTGAACCATCAATGAACATGCTTTTCACAGTTGTTGAAAGCAACTTGGCAAACCGAATGTCTAGTAGAGATGAAGGCAAAGTTTAAAGGGAAGCTATTGTGATGATGTTGAACTACCAATGTTTTTGAACGTCTCAATTGAAACACCTTGAACAAGCAGCCATAACAGCCAAGTACCTGGCATAATGTAACATTCTGGCATAATGTAACATTTACATGCATTGGCCGGGAATCGGACCGGGTCTCCCGCGTGGGAGGCGAGAATTCTACCACTGAACCACCAATGCTTGCTGTAGTTGCCTACAGTTTTCTAAATTTTCATGTTAGGGTTATGGCTCAAGACCTCATTCAGGAATACAGGCATCCACATTGATAGGGAATCAACCTTGCACTCAAATGCTAAAAAGCAGCTAAGAATGTATCATAACATTTCCCTGACAACATACATCCTTTGTGCATAATGGAAACACTTCTTATTACAAGTAACATAGACACTTTTTCTGACAACATCCTCAACTCACAAATATAATGAGAGAAAAATGTATATCAGAATAAGGACAGACAGCTTTCACCGGAAGTTCCCTGGTACAACCCAACACATGTAACTTACATTGCCCAAGAATCGGACCTGGTAAAAAGTAAGACATTTACCACTGAACCATCAATGAACATGCTTTTCACAGTTGTTGGAAGCAACTTGCCAAACCGAATGTCAAGTAGAGTTGAAGGCAAATTTTAAAGAGAATCTATTGTGATGGTGTTGAACTACCAATTTTTGAACGTCTCAATTGAAACACCTTGAAGAAGCAGCCATAACAGCCAAGAATCTGGCATAATGTAACATTCAAATGCATTGGCAAGGAATCTGACCCTGGTAAAAAGAAAGACATTTACCACTGAACCATCAATGAACACGCTTTTCACAGTTGTTGAAAGCAACTTGCCAAAACGAATGTCTAGTAGAGATGAAGGCAAAGTTTAAAGGGAAGCTATTGTGATGGTGTTGAACTACCAATTTTTTGAACGTCTCAATTGAAACACCTTGAACAAGCAGCCATAACAGCCAAGTACCTGGCATAATGTAACATTTACATGCATTGGCCGGGAATCGGACCCGGGTCTCCCGCGTGGCAGGCGAGAAATCTACCACTGAACCACCAATGCTTGCTATTGTTGCCTACAGTTTTCTAAATGTTCATGTTAGGGTTATGGCTCAAGACCTCATTCAGGAATGCAGGCATCCACATTGATAGGGAATCAACCTTGCACTCAAATGCTAAAAAGCAGCTAAGAATGTATCATAACATTTCCCCTGACAACATACATCCTTTCTGCATAATGCAAACACTTCTTATTACAAGTAACATAGACACTTTTTCTGACAACATCCTCAACTCACAAATATAATGAGAGAAAAATGTATATCAGAATAAGGACAGACAGCTTTCACAGGAAGTTCCCTGGTACAACCCAACAAATGTAACTTGCATTGCCCAAGAATCGGACCTGGTAAAAAGAAAGACATTTACCACTGAACGATCAATGAACATGCTTTTCACAGTTGTTGAAAGCAACTTGCCAAACCGAATGTCTAGTAGAGCTGAAGGCAAAGTTTGAAGGGAAGCTATTGTGATGGTGTTGAACTACCAATTTTTGAACGTCTCAATTGAAACACCTTGAACAAGCAGCCATAACAGCCAAGTACCTGGCATAATGTAACATTCCGGCATAAAGTACCATTTATATGCATTGGCCGGAATCGGACCCGGGTCTCCCGAGTGGGAGGCGAGAATTCTTCCACTGAACCACCAATGCTTGCGATACCTGCATACAGTTTTCTAAATGTTCATGTTAGGGTTATGGCTCAAGACCTCATTCAGGAATACAGGCATCCACATTCATAGGGAATCAACCTTGCACTCAAATGCTAAAAAGCAGCTAAGAATGTATCATAACATTTCCCCTGACAACATACATCCTTTCTGCATAATGCAAACACTTCTTATTACAAGTAACATAGACACTTTTTCTGACAACATCCTCAACTCACAAATATAATGAGAGAAAAATGTACAGCACAATAAGGACAGACAGCTTTCACAGGAAGTTCCCTGGTACAACCCAACACATGTAACTTGCATTGCCCAAGAATCGGACCTGGTAAAAACAAAGACATTTACCACTGAACCATCAATGAACATGCTTTTCACAGTTGTTGAAAGCAACTTGCCAAACCGAATGTCTAGTAGAGATGAAGGCAAATTTGAAAGAGAATCTATTGTGATGGTATTGGACTACCAAATTTTAGAACGTCTCAATTGAAACACCTTGAAGAAGCAGCCATAACAGCCAAGAATCTGGCATAATGTAACATTCACATGCATTGGCCAGGAATCAGACCCTGGTAAAAAGAAAGACATTTACCACTGAACCATCAATGAACATGCTTTTCACAGTTGTTGAAAGCAACTTGGCAAACCGAATGTCTAGTAGAGATGAAGGCAAAGTTTAAAGGGAAGCTATTGTGATGATGTTGAACTACCAATGTTTTTGAACGTCTCAATTGAAACACCTTGAACAAGCAGCCATAACAGCCAAGTACCTGGCATAATGTAACATTCTGGCATAATGTAACATTTACATGCATTGGCCGGGAATCGGACCCGGGTCTCCGCGTGGGAGGCGAGAATTCTACCACTGAACCACCAATGCTTGCTGTAGTTGCCTACAGTTTTCTAAATTTTCATGTTAGGGTTATGGCTCAAGACCTCATTCAGGAATACAGGCATCCACATTGATAGGGAATCAACCTTGCACTCAAATGCTAAAAAGCAGCTAAGAATGTATCATAACATTTCCCTGACAACATACATCCTTTGTGCATAATGGAAACACTTCTTATTACAAGTAACATAGACACTTTTTCTGACAACATCCTCAACTCACAAATATAATGAGAGAAAAATGTATATCAGAATAAGGACAGACAGCTTTCACCGGAAGTTCCCTGGTACAACCCAACACATGTAACTTACATTGCCCAAGAATCGGACCTGGTAAAAAGTAAGACATTTACCACTGAACCATCAATGAACATGCTTTTCACAGTTGTTGGAAGCAACTTGCCAAACCGAATGTCAAGTAGAGTTGAAGGCAAATTTTAAAGAGAATCTATTGTGATGGTGTTGAACTACCAATTTTTGAACGTCTCAATTGAAACACCTTGAAGAAGCAGCCATAACAGCCAAGAATCTGGCATAATGTAACATTCAAATGCATTGGCAAGGAATCTGACCCTGGTAAAAAGAAAGACATTTACCACTGAACCATCAATGAACACGCTTTTCACAGTTGTTGAAAGCAACTTGCCAAAACGAATGTCTAGTAGAGATGAAGGCAAAGTTTAAAGGGAAGCTATTGTGATGGTGTTGAACTACCAATTTTTTGAACGTCTCAATTGAAACACCTTGAACAAGCAGCCATAACAGCCAAGTACCTGGCATAATGTAACATTTACATGCATTGGCCGGGAATCGGACCCGGGTCTCCCGCGTGGCAGGCGAGAAATCTACCACTGAACCACCAATGCTTGCTATAGTTGCCTACAGTTTTCTAAATGTTCATGTTAGGGTTATGGCTCAAGACCTCATTCAGGAATGCAGGCATCCACATTGATAGGGAATCAACCTTGCACTCAAATGCTAAAAAGCAGCTAAGAATGTATCATAACATTTCCCCTGACAACATACATCCTTTGTGCATAATGCAAACACTTCTTATTACAAGTAACATAGACACTTTTTCTGACAACATCCTCAACTCACAAATATAATGAGAGAAAAATGTATATCAGAATAAGGACAGACAGCTTTCACAGGAAGTTCCCTGGTACAACCCAACAAATGTAACTTGCATTGCCCAAGAATCGGACCTGGTAAAAAGAAAGACATTTACCACTGAACCATCAATGAACATGCTTTTCACAGTTGTTGAAAGCAACTTGCCAAACCGAATGTCTAGTAGAGCTGAAGGCAAACTATTGTGATGGTGTTGAACTACCAATTTTTTGAACGTCTCAATTGAAACACCTTGAACAAGCAGCCATAACAGCCAAGTACCTGGCATAATGTAACATTCCGGCATAATGTAACATTTACATGCATTGGCCGGGAATCGGACCCGGGTCTCCCGCGTGGCAGGCGAGAAATCTACCACTGAACCACCAATGCTTGCTACAGTTGCCTACAGTTTTCTAAATGTTCATGTTAGGGTTATGGCTCAAGACCTCATTCAGGAATGCAGGCATCCACATTGATAGGGAATCAACCTTGCACTCAAATGCTAAAAAGCAGCTAAGAATGTATCATAACATTTCCCCTGACAACATACATCCTTTGTGCATAATGCAAACACTTCTTATTACAAGTAACATAGACACTTTTTCTGACAACATCCTCAACTCACAAATATAATGAGAGAAAAATGTATATCAGAATAAGGACAGACAGCTTTCACAGGAAGTTCCCTGGTACAACCCAACAAATGTAACTTGCATTGCCCAAGAATCGGACCTGGTAAAAAGAAAGACATTTACCACTGAACCATCAATGAACATGCTTTTCACAGTTGTTGAAAGCAACTTGCCAAACCGAATGTCTAGTAGAGCTGAAGGCAAAGTTTGAAGGGAAGCTATTGTGATGGTGTTGAACTACCAATTTTTTGAACGTCTCAATTGAAACACCTTGAACAAGCAGCCATAACAGCCAAGTACCTGGCATAATGTAACATTCCGGCATAAAGTACCATTTATATGTATTGGCCGGGAATCGGACCCGGGTCTCCCGAGTGGGAGGCCAGAATTCTTCCACTGAACCACCAATGCTTGCGATACCTGCATACAGTTTTCTAAATGTTCATGTTAGGGTTATGGCTCAAGACCTCATTCAGGAATGCAGGCATCCACATTCATAGGGAATCAACCTTGCACTCAAATGCTAAAAAGCAGCTAAGAATGTATCATAACATTTCCCCTGACAACATACATCCTTTCTGCATAATGCAAACACTTCTTATTACAAGTAACATAGACACTTTTTCTGACAACATCCTCAACTCACAAATATAATGAGAGAAAAATGTACAGCACAATAAGGACAGACAGCTTTCACAGGAAGTTCCCTGGTACAACCCAACACATGTAACTTGCATTGCCCAAGAATCGGACCTGGTAAAAAGAAAGACATTTACCACTGAACCATCAATGAACATGCTTTTCAGAGTTGTTGGAAGCAACTTGCCAAACCGAATGTCTAGTAGAGATGAAGGCAAAGTTTAAAGGGAAGCTATTGTGATGGTGTTGAACTACCAATTTTTGAACGTCTCAATTGAAACACCTTGAAGAAGCAGCCATAACAGCCAAGAATCTGGCATAATGTAACATTCACATGCATTGGCCAGGAATCAGACCCTGGTAAAAAGAAAGACATTTACCACTGAACCATCAATGAACATGCTTTTCACAGTTGTTGAAAGCAACTTGGCAAACCGAATGTCTAGTAGAGATGAAGGCAAAGTTTAAAGGGAAGCTATTGTGATGATGTTGAACTACCAATGTTTTTGAACGTCTCAATTGAAACACCTTGAACAAGCAGCCATAACAGCCAAGTACCTGGCATAATGTAACATTCTGGCATAATGTAACATTTACATGCATTGGCCGGAATCGGACCCGGGTCTCCCGCGTGGGAGGCGAGAATTCTACCACTGAACCACCAATGCTTGCAATAGCTGCATACAGTTTTCTAAATGTTCATGTTAGGGTTATGGCTCAAGACCTCATTCAGGAATACAGGCATCCACATTGATAGGGAATCAACCTTGCACTCAAATGCTAAAAAGCAGCTAAGAATGTATCATAACATTTCCCTGACAACATACATCCTTTGTGCATAATGCAAACACTTCTTATTACAAGTAACATAGACACTTTTTCTGACAACATCCTCAACTCACAAATATAATGAGAGAAAAATGTATAGCACAATAAGGACAGACAGCTTTCACAGGAAGTTCCCTGGTACAACCCAACACATGTAACTTGCATTGCCCAAGAATCGGACCTGGTAAAAAGAAAGACATTTACCACTGAACCATCAATGAACATGCTTTTCACAGTTGTTGGAAGCAACTTGCCAAACCGAATGTCAAGTAGAGTTGAAGGCAAATTTTAAAGAGAATCTATTGTGATGGTGTTGAACTACCAATTTTTGAACGTCTCAATTGAAACACCTTGAAGAAGCAGCCATAACAGCCAAGAATCTGGCATAATGTAACATTCACATGCATTGGCAAGGAATCAGACCCTGGTAAAAAGAAAGACATTTACCACTGAACCATCAATGAACACGCTTTTCACAGTTGTTGAAAGCAACTTGCCAAACCGAATGTCTAGTAGAGATGAAGGCAAAGTTTAAAGGGAAGCTATTTTGATGGTGTTGAACTACCAATTTTTTGAACGTCTCAATTGAAACACCTTGAACAAGCAGCCATAACAGCCAAGTACCTGGCATAATGTAACATTTACATGCATTGGCCGGGAATCGGACCCGGGTCTCCCGCGTGGGAGGCGAGAATTCTACCACTGAACCACCAATGCTTGCAATAGCAGCATCCAGTTTTCTAAATGTTCATGTTAGGGTTATGGCTCAAGACCTCATTCAGGAATACAGGCATCCACATTGATAGGGAATCAACCTTGCACTCAAATGCTAAAAAGCAGCTAAGAATGTATCATAACATTTCCCTGACAACATACATCCTTTGTGCATAATGCAAACACTTCTTATTACAAGTAACATAGACACTTTTTCTGACAACATCCTCAACTCACAAATATAATGAGAGAAAAATGTATAGCACAATAAGGACAGACAGCTTTCACAGGAAGTTCCCTGGTACAACCCAACACATGTAACTTGCATTGCCCAAGAATCGGACCTGGTAAAAAGAAAGACATTTACCACTGAACCATCAATGAACATGCTTTTCACAGTTGTTGGAAGCAACTTGCCAAACCGAATGTCAAGTAGAGTTGAAGGCAAATTTTAAAGAGAATCTATTGTGATGGTGTTGAACTACCAATTTTTTGAACGTCTCAATTGAAACACCTTGAAGAAGCAGCCATAACAGCCAAGAATCTGGCATAATGTAACATTCACATGCATTGGCAAGGAATCTGACCCTGGTAAAAAGAAAGACATTTACCACTGAACCATCAATGAACACGCTTTTCACAGTTGTTGAAAGCAACTTGCCAAACCGAATGTCTAGTAGAGATGAAGGCAAAGTTTAAAGGGAAGCTATTTTGATGGTGTTGAACTACCAATTTTTGAACGTCTCAATTGAAACACCTTGAACAAGCAGCCATAACAGCCAAGTACCTGGCATAATGTAACATTTACATGCATTGGCCGGAATCGGACCCGGGTCTCCAGCGTGGCAGGCGAGAATTCTACCACTGAACCACCAATGCTTGCTGTAGTTGCCTACAGTTTTCTAAATTTTCATGTTAGGGTTATGGCTCAAGACCTCATTCAGGAATACAGGCATCCACATTGATAGGGAATCAACCTTGCACTCAAATGCTAAAAAGCAGCTAAGAATGTATCATAACATTTCCCTGACAACATACATCCTTTGTGCATAATGGAAACACTTCTTATTACAAGTAACATAGACACTTTTTCTGACAACATCCTCAACTCACAAATATAATGAGAGAAAAATGTATATCAGAATAAGGACAGACAGCTTTCACCGGAAGTTCCCTGGTACAACCCAACACATGTAACTTGCATTGCCCAAGAATCGGACCTGGTAAAAAGTAAGACATTTACCACTGAACCATCAATGAACATGCTTTTCACAGTTGTTGGAAGCAATTTGCCAAACCGAATGTCTAGTAGAGATGAAGGCACATTTTAAAGAGAATCTATTGTGATGGTGTTGAACTACCAATTTTTAGAACTTCTCAATTGAAACACCTTGAACAAGCAGCCATAACAGCCAAGTATCTGCCATAATGTAACACTTACATGCATTGGCCAGGAATCAGACCCTGGTAAAAGAAAGACATTTACCACTGAACCATCAATGAATATGCTTTTCACAGTTGTTGGAAGCAACTTGCCAAACCGAATGTCAAGTAGAGTTGAAGGCAAATTTTAAAGAGAATCTATTGTGATGGTGTTGAACTACCAATTTTTGAATGTCTCAATTGAAACACCTTGAAGAAGCAGCCATAACAGCCAAGAATCTGGCATAATGTAATATTCACATGCATTGGCCAGGAATCAGACCCTGGTAAAAAGAAAGACATTTACCACTGAACCATCAATGAACATGCTTTTCACAGTTGTTGAAAGCAACTTGCCAAACCGAATGTCTAGTAGAGATGAAGGCAAAGTTTAAAGGGAAGCTATTGTGATGGTGTTGAACTACCAATGTTTTTGAACGTCTCAATTGAAACAACTTGAACAAGCAGCCATAACAGCCAAGTACCTGGCATAATGTAACATTCTGGCATAATGTAACATTTACATGCATTGGCCGGAATCGGACCCGGTCTCCGAGTGGGAGGCGAGAATTCTTCCACTGAACCACCAATGCTTGCTATACCTGCATACAGTTTTCTAAATGTTCATGTTAGGGTTATGGCTCAAGACCTCATTCAGGAATACAGGCATCCACATTGATAGGGAATCAACCTTGCACTCAAATGCTAAAAAGCAGCTAAGAATGTATCATAACATTTCCCTGACAACATACATCCTTTCTGCATAATGCAAACACTTCTTATTACAAGTAACATAGACACTTTTTCTGACAACATCCTCAACTCACAAATATAATGAGAGAAAAATGTATAGCACAATAAGGACAGACAGCTTTCACAGGAAGTTCCCTGGTACAACCCAACACATGTAACTTGCATTGCCCAAGAATCGGACCTGGTAAAAACAAAGACATTTACCACTGAACCATCAATGAACATGCTTTTCACAGTTGTTGAAAGCAACTTGCCAAACCGAATGTCTAGTAGAGATGAAGGCAAATTTGAAAGAGAATCTATTGTGATGGTATTGGACTACAAAATTTTAGAACTTCTCAATTGAAACACCTTGAACAAGCAGCCATAACAGCCAAGTATCTGCCATAATGTAACACTTACATGCATTGGCCAGGAATCAGACCCTGGTAAAAAGAAAGACATTTACCACTGAACCATCAATGAATATGCTTTTCACAGTTGTTGGAAGCAACTTGCCAAACCGAATGTCAAGTAGAGTTGAAGGCAAATTTTAAAGAGAATCTAATGTGATGGTGTTGAACTACCAATTTTTGAATGTCTCAATTGAAACACCTTGAAGAAGCAGCCATAACAGCCAAGAATCTGGCATAATGTAATATTCACATGCATTGGCCAGGAATCAGACCCTGGTAAAAAGAAAGACATTTACCACTGAACCATCAATGAACATGCTTTTCACAGTTGTTGAAAGCAACTTGCCAAACCGAATGTCTAGTAGAGATGAAGGCAAAGTTTAAAGGGAAGCTATTTTGATGGTGTTGAACTACCAATTTTTTGAACGTCTCAATTGAAACACCTTGAACAAGCAGCCATAACAGCCAAGTACCTGGCATAATGTAACATTTACATGCATTGGCCGGAATCGGACCCGGTCTCCCGCGTGGCAGGCGAGAATTCTACCACTGAACCACCAATGCTTGCTGTAGTTGCTTACAGTTTTCTAAATGTTCATGTTAGGGTTATGGCTCAAGACCTCATTCAGGAATACAGGCATCCACATTGATAGGGAATCAACCTTGCACTCAAATGCCAAAAAGCAGCTAAGAATGTATCATAACATTTCCCTGACAACATACATCCTTTGTACATAATGCAAACACTTCTTATTACAAGTAACATAGACACTTTTTCTGACAACATCCTCAACTCACAAATATAATGAGAGAAAAATGTATATCAGAATAAGGACAGACAGCTTTCACAGGAAGTTCCCTGGTACAACCCAACAAATGTAACTTGCATTGCCCAAGAATCGGACCTGGTAAAAAGAAAGACATTTACCACTGAACCATCAATGAACATGCTTTTCACAGTTGTTGAAAGCAACTTGCCAAACTGAATGTCTAGTAGAGCTGAAGGCAAAGTTTGAAGAGAAGCTATTGTGATGGTGTTGAACTACCAATTTTTGAACGTCTCAATTGAAACACCTTGAACAAGCAGCCATAACAGCCAAGTACCTGGCATAATGTAACATTCCGCATAAAGTACCATTTATATGCATTGGCCGGAATCAGACCCGGTCTCCCGAGTGGGAGGCGAGAATTCTTCCACTGAACCACCAATGCTTGCGATACCTGCCTACAGTTTTCTAAATGTTCATGTTAGGGTTATGGCTCAAGACCTCATTCAGGAATACAGGCATCCACATTCATAGGGAATCAACCTTGCACTCAAATGCTAAAAAGCAGCTAAGAATGTATCATAACATTTCCCTGACAACATACATCCTTTCTGCATAATGCAAACACTTCTTATTACAAGTAACATAGACACTTTTTCTGACAACATCCTCAACTCACAAATATAATGAGAGAAAAATGTACAGCACAATAAGGACAGACAGCTTTCACAGGAAGTTCCCTGGTACAACCCAACACATGTAACTTGCATTGCCCAAGAATCGGACCTGGTAAAAACAAAGACATTTACCACTGAACCATCAATGAACATGCTTTTCACAGTTGTTGAAAGCAACTTGCCAAACCGAATGTCTAGTAGAGATGAAGGCAAATTTGAAAGAGAATCTATTGTGATGGTGTTGAACTACCAAATTTTAGAACGTCTCAATTGAAACACCTTGAAGAAGCAGCCATAACAGCCAAGAATCTGGCATAATGTAACATTCACATGCATTGGCCAGGAATCAGACCCTGGTAAAAAGAAAGACATTTACCACTGAACCATCAATGAACATGCTTTTCACAGTTGTTGAAAGCAACTTGGCAAACCGAATGTCTAGTAGAGATGAAGGCAAAGTTTAAAGGGAAGCTATTGTGATGATGTTGAACTACCAATGTTTGTCTCAATTGAAACACCTTGAACAAGCAGCCATAACAGCCAAGTACCTGGCATAATGTAACATTCTGGCATAATGTAACATTTACATGCATTGGCCGGGAATCGGACCCGGGTCTCCCGAGTGGGAGGCGAGAATTCTACCACTGAACCACCAATGCTTGCAATAGCTGCATACAGTTTTCTAAATGTTCATGTTAGGGTTATGGCTCAAGACCTCATTCAGGAATACAGGCATCCACATTGATAGGGAATCAACCTTGCACTCAAATGCTAAAAAGCAGCTAAGAATGTATCATAACATTTCCCTGACAACATACATCCTTTGTGCATAATGCAAACACTTCTTATTACAAGTAACATAGACACTTTTTCTGACAACATCCTCAACTCACAAATATAATGAGAGAAAAATGTATAGCACAATAAGGACAGACAGCTTTCACAGGAAGTTCCCTGGTACAACCCAACACATGTAACTTGCATTGCCCAAGAATCGGACCTGGTAAAAAGAAAGACATTTACCACTGAACCATCAATGAACATGCTTTTCACAGTTGTTGGAAGCAACTTGCCAAACCGAATGTCAAGTAGAGTTGAAGGCAAATTTTAAAGAGAATCTATTGTGATGGTGTTGAACTACCAATTTTTTGAACGTCTCAATTGAAACACCTTGAAGAAGCAGCCATAACAGCCAAGAATCTGGCATAATGTAACATTCACATGCATTGGCAAGGAATCTGACCCTGGTAAAAAGAAAGACATTTACCACTGAACCATCAATGAACACGCTTTTCACAGTTGTTGAAAGCAACTTGCCAAACCGAATGTCTAGTAGAGATGAAGGCAAATTTTAAAGAGAATCTATTGTGATGGTGTTGAACTACCAATTTTTTGAACGTCTCAATTGAAACACCTTGAACAAGCAGCCATAACAGCCAAGTACCTGGCATAATGTAACATTTACATGCATTGGCCGGAATCGGACCCGGTCTCCAGCGTGGCAGGCTGAGAATTCTACCACTGAACCACCAATGCTTGCTGTAGTTGCCTACAGTTTTCTAAATTTTCATGTTAGGGTTATGGCTCAAGACCTCATTCAGGAATACAGGCATCCACATTGATAGGGAATCAACCTTGCACTCAAATGCTAAAAAGCAGCTAAGAATGTATCATAACATTTCCCTGACAACATACATCCTTTGTGCATAATGGAAACACTTCTTATTACAAGTAACATAGACACTTTTTCTGACAACATCCTCAACTCACAAATATAATGAGAGAAAAATGTATATCAGAATAAGGACAGACAGCTTTCACCGGAAGTTCCCTGGTACAACCCAACACATGTAACTTACATTGCCCAAGAATCGGACCTGGTAAAAAGTAAGACATTTACCACTGAACCATCAATGAACATGCTTTTCACAGTTGTTGGAAGCAATTTGCCAAACCGAATGTCAAGTAGAGTTGAAGGCACATTTTAAAGAGAATCTATTGTGATGGTGTTGAACTACCAATTTTTAGAACTTCTCAATTGAAACACCTTGAACAAGCAGCCATAACAGCCAAGTATCTGCCATAATGTAACACTTACATGCATTGGCCAGGAATCAGACCCTGGTAAAAAGAAAGACATTTACCACTGAACCATCAATGAATATGCTTTTCACAGTTGTTGGAAGCAACTTGCCAAACCGAATGTCAAGTAGAGTTGAAGGCAAATTTTAAAGAGAATCTATTGTGATGGTGTTGAACTACCAATTTTTTGAACGTCTCAATTGAAACACCTTGAAGAAGCAGCCATAACAGCCAAGAATCTGGCATAATGTAACATTCACATGCATTGGCCAGGAATCAGACCCTGGTAAAAAGAAAGACATTTACCACTGAACCATCAATGAACATGCCAAACCGAATGTCTAGTAGAGATGAAGGCAAAGTTTAAAGGGAAGCTATTGTGATGGTGTTGAACTACCAATTTTTTGAATAGCGGTATACAGTTTTCTAAATGTTCATGTTAGGGTTATGGCTCAAGACCTCATTCAGGAATACAGGCATCCACATTGATAGGGAATCAACCTTGCACTCAAATGCTAAAAAGCAGCTAAGAATGTATCATAACATTTCCCCTGACAACATACATCCTTTCTGCATAATGCATCCTCAACTCACAAATATAATGAGAGAAAAATGTACAGCACAATAAGGACAGACAGCTTTCACAGGAAGTTCCCTGGTACAACCCAACACATGTAACTTGCATTGCCCAAGAATCGGACCTGGTAAAAAGAAAGACATTTACCACTGAACCATCAATGAACATGCTTTTCAGAGTTGTTGGAAGCAACTTGCCAAACCGAATGTCTAGTAGAGATGAAGGCAAAGTTTAAAGGGAAGCTATTGTGATGGTGTTGAACTACCAATTTTTTGAACGTCTCAATTGAAACACCTTGAAGAAGCAGCCATAACAGCCAAGAATCTGGCATAATGTAACATTCACATGCATTGGCCAGGAATCAGACCCTGGTAAAAAGAAAGACATTTACCACTGAACCATCAATGAACATGCTTTTCACAGTTGTTGAAAGCAACTTGGCAAACCGAATGTCTAGTAGAGATGAAGGCAAAGTTTAAAGGGAAGCTATTGTGATGATGTTGAACTACCAATGTTTTTGAACGTCTCAATTGAAACACCTTGAACAAGCAGCCATAACAGCCAAGTACCTGGCATAATGTAACATTTACATGCATTGGCCGGGAATCGGACCCAGGTCTCCCGCGTGGCAGGCGAGAATTCTACCACTGAACCACCAATGCTTGCTGTAGTTGCCTACAGTTTTCTAAATTTTCATGTTAGGGTTATGGCTCAAGACCTCATTCAGGAATACAGGCATCCACATTGATAGGGAATCAACCTTGCACTCAAATGCTAAAAAGCAGCTAAGAATGTATCATAACATTTCCCCTGACAACATACATCCTTTGTGCATAATGGAAACACTTCTTATTACAAGTAACATAGACACTTTTTCTGACAACATCCTCAACTCACAAATATAATGAGAGAAAAATGTATATCAGAATAAGGACAGACAGCTTTCACCGGAAGTTCCTGGTACAACCCAACACATGTAACTTACATTGCCCAAGAATCGGACCTGGTAAAAAGTAAGACATTTACCACTGAACCATCAATGAACATGCTTTTCACAGTTGTTGGAAGCAATTTGCCAAACCGAATGTCAAGTAGAGTTGAAGGCACATTTTAAAGAGAATCTATTGTGATGGTGTTGAACTACCAATTTTAGAACTTCTCAATTGAAACACCTTGAACAAGCAGCCATAACAGCCAAGTATCTGCCATAATGTAACACTTACATGCATTGGCCAGGAATCAGACCCTGGTAAAAAGAAAGACATTTACCACTGAACCATCAATGAATATGCTTTTCACAGTTGTTGGAAGCAACTTGCCAAACCGAATGTCAAGTAGAGTTGAAGGCAAATTTTAAAGAGAATCTATTGTGATGGTGTTGAACTACCAATTTTTGAATGTCTCAATTGAAACACCTTGAAGAAGCAGCCATAACAGCCAAGAATCTGGCATAATGTAATATTCACATGCATTGGCCAGGAATCAGACCCTGGTAAAAAGAAAGACATTTACCACTGAACCATCAATGAACATGCTTTTCACAGTTGTTGAAAGCAACTTGCCAAACCGAATGTCTAGTAGAGATGAAGGCAAAGTTTAAAGGGAAGCTATTGTGATGGTGTTGAACTACCAATGTTTTTGAACGTCTCAATTGAAACAACTTGAACAAGCAGCCATAACAGCCAAGTACCTGGCATAATGTAACATTTACATGCATTGGCCGGAATCAGACCCAGGTCTCCGCGTGGGAGGCGAGAATTCTACCACTGAACCACCAATGCTTGCAATAGTGGTATACAGTTTTCTAAATGTTCATGTTAGGGTTATGGCTCAAGACCTCATTCAGGAATACAGGCATCCACATTGATAGGGAATCAACCTTGCACTCAAATGCTAAAAAGCAGCTAAGAATGTATCATAACATTTCCCTGACAACATACATCCTTTCTGCATAATGCAAACACTTCTTATTACAAGTAACATAGACACTTTTTCTGACAACATCCTCAACTCACAAATATAATGAGAGAAAAATGTATAGCACAATAAGGACAGACAGCTTTCACCGGAAGTTCCCTGGTACAACCCAACACATGTAACTTGCATTGCCCAAGAATCGGACCTGGTAAAAAGAAAGACATTTACCACTGAACCAACAATGAACACGCTTTTCTCAGTTGTTGAAAGCAACTTGCCAAACCGAATGTCTAGTAGAGTTGAAGGCAAATTTGAAAGAGAATCTATTGTGATGGTGTTGAACTACCAATTTTTTGAACGTCTCAATTGAAACACCTTGAACAAGCAGCCATAACAGCCAAGAATCTGGCATAATGTAACATTTACATGCATTGGCCAGGAATCAGACCCTGGTAAAAAGAAAGACATTTACCACTGAACCATCAATGAACATGCTTTTCACAGTTGTTGAAAGCAACTTGCCAAACCGAATGTCTAGTAGAGATGAAGGCAAATTTGAAAGAGAATCTATTGTGATGGTATTGGACTACCAAATTTTAGAACTTCTCAATTGAAACACCTTGAACAAGCAGCCATAACAGCCAAGTATCTGCCATAATGTAACACTTACATGCATTGGCCAGGAATCAGAGCCTGGTAAAAAGAAAGACATTTACCACTGAACCATCAATGAATATGCTTTTCACAGTTGTTGGAAGCAACTTGCCAAACCGAATGTCAAGTAGAGTTGAAGGCAAATTTTAAAGAGAATCTAATGTGATGGTGTTGAACTACCAATTTTTTGAATGTCTCAATTGAAACACCTTGAAGAAGCAGCCATAACAGCCAAGTACCTGGCATAATGTAACATTCTGGTATAATGTAACATTTACATGCATTGGCCGGGAATCGGACCCGGGTCTCCCGCGTGGGAGGCGAGAATTCTACCACTGAACCACCAATGCTTGCAATAGCGGCATACAGTTTTCTAAATGTTCATGTTAGGGTTATGGCTCAAGACCTCATTCAGGAATACAGGCATCCACATTGATAGGGAATCAACCTTGCACTCAAATGCTAAAAAGCAGCTAAGAATGTATCATAACATTTCCCTGACAACATACATCCTTTCTGCATAATGCAAACACTTCTTATTACAAGTAACATAGACACTTTTTCTGACAACATCCTCAACTCACAAATATAATGAGAGAAAAATGTATAGCACAATAAGGACAGACAGCTTTCACAGGAAGTTCCCTGGTACAACCCAACACATGTAACTTGCATTGCCCAAGAATCGGACCTGGTAAAAACAAAGACATTTACCACTGAACCATCAATGAACATGCTTTTCACAGTTGTTGGAAGCAACTTGCCAAACCGAATGTCAAGTAGAGTTGAAGGCAAATTTTAAAGAGAATCTATTGTGATGGTGTTGAACTACCAATTTTTGAACGTCTCAATTGAAACACCTTGAAGAAGCAGCCATAACAGCCAAGAATCTGGCATAATGTAACATTCAAATGCATTGGCAAGGAATCTGACCCTGGTAAAAAGAAAGACATTTACCACTGAACCATCAATGAACACGCTTTTCACAGTTGTTGAAAGCAACTTGCCAAAACGAATGTCTAGTAGAGATGAAGGCAAAGTTTAAAGGGAAGCTATTGTGATGGTGTTGAACTACCAATTTTTGAACGCCTCAATTGAAACACCTTGAACAAGCAGCCATAACAGCCAAGTACCTGGCATAATGTAACATTTACATGCATTGGCCGGAATCGGACCCGGTCTCCAGCGTGGCAGGCGAGAAATCTACCACTGAACCACCAATGCTTGCTATAGTTGCCTACAGTTTTCTAAATGTTCATGTTAGGGTTATGGCTCAAGACCTCATTCAGGAATGCAGGCATCCACATTGATAGGGAATCAACCTTGCACTCAAATGCTAAAAAGCAGCTAAGAATGTATCATAACATTTCCCTGACAACATACATCCTTTCTGCATAATGGAAACACTTCTTATTACAAGTAACATAGACACTTTTTCTGACAACATCCTCAACTCACAAATATAATGAGAGAATAATGTATATCAGAATAAGGACAGACAGCTTTCACCGGAAGTTCCCTGGTACAACCCAACACATGAAACTTGCATTGCCCAAGAATCGGACCTGGTAAAAAGTAAGACATTTACCACTGAACCATCAATGAACATGCTTTTCACAGTTGTTGGAAGCAATTTGCCAAACCGAATGTCAAGTAGAGTTGAAGGCACATTTTAAAGAGAATCTATTGTGATGGTGTTGAACTACCAATTTTAGAACTTCTCAATTGAAACACCTTGAACAATCAGCCATAACAGCCAAGTATCTGCCATAATGTAACACTTACAAGCATTGGCCAGGAATCAGACCCTGGTAAAAAGAAAGACATTTACCACTGAACCATCAATGAATATGCTTTTCACAGTTGTTAGAAGCAACTTGCCAAACCGAATGTCAAGTAGAGTTGAAGGCAAATTTTAAAGAGAATTTATTGTGATGGTGTTGAACTACCAATTTTTTGAATGTCTCAATTGAAACACCTTGAAGAAGCAGCCATAACAGCCAAGAATCTGGCATAATGTAATATTCACATGCATTGGCCAGGAATCAGACCCTGGTAAAAAGAAAGACATTTACCACTGAACCATCAATGAACATGCTTTTCACAGTTGTTGAAAGCAACTTGCCAAACCGAATGTCTAGTAGAGATGAAGGCAAAGTTTAAAGGGAAGCTATTGTGATGGTGTTGAACTACCAATGTTTTTGAACGTCTCAATTGAAACAACTTGAACAAGCAGCCATAACAGCCAAGTACCTGGCATAATGTAACATTCTGGCATAATGTAACATTTACATGCATTGGCCGGAATCGGACCCGGTCTCCAGCGTGGGAGGCAAGAATTCTACCACTGAACCACCAATGCTTGCAATAGCTGCATACAGTTTTCTAAATGTTCATGTTAGGGTTATGGCTCAAGACCTCATTCAGGAATACAGGCATCCACATTGATAGGGAATCAACCTTGCACTCAAATGCTAAAAAGCAGCTAAGAATGTATCATAACATTTCCCTGACAACATACATCCTTTGTGCATAATGCAAACACTTCTTATTACAAGTAACATAGACACTTTTTCTGACAACATCCTCAACTCACAAATATAATGAGAGAAAAATGTATAGCACAATAAGGACAGACAGCTTTCACAGGAAGTTCCCTGGTACAACCCAACACATGTAACTTGCATTGCCCAAGAATCGGACCTGGTAAAAACAAAGACATTTACCACTGAACCATCAATGAACATGCTTTTCACAGTTGTTGAAAGCAACTTGCCAAACCGAATGTCTAGTAGAGATGAAGGCAAATTTGAAAGAGAATCTATTGTGATGGTATTGGACTACCAAATTTTAGAACTTCTCAATTGAAACACCTTGAACAAGCAGCCATAACAGCCAAGTATCTGCCATAATGTAACACTTACATGCATTGGCCAGGAATCAGACCCTGGTAAAAAGAAAGACATTTACCACTGAACCATCAATGAATATGCTTTTCACAGTTGTTGGAAGCAACTTGCCAAACCGAATGTCAAGTAGAGTTGAAGGCAAATTTTAAAGAGAATCTAATGTGATGGTGTTGAACTACCAATTTTTTGAATGTCTCAATTGAAACACCTTGAAGAAGCAGCCATAACAGCCAAGAATCTGGCATAATGTAATATTCACATGCATTGGCCAGGAATCAGACCCTGGTAAAAAGAAAGACATTTACCACTGAACCATCAATGAACATGCTTTTCACAGTTGTTGAAAGCAACTTGCCAAACCGAATGTCTAGTAGAGATGAAGGCAAAGTTTAAAGGGAGGCTATTTTGATGGTGTTGAACTACCAATTTTTTGAACGTCTCAATTGAAACACCTTGAACAAGCAGCCATAACAGCCAAGTACCTGGCATAATGTAACATTTACATGCATTGGCCGGGAATCGGACCCGGGTCTCCCGCGTGGCAGGCGAGAATTCTACCACTGAACCACCAATGCTTGCTGTAGTTGCTTACAGTTTTCTAAATGTTCATGTTAGGGTTATGGCTCAAGACCTCATTCAGGAATACAGGCATCCACATTGATAGGGAATCAACCTTGCACTCAAATGCCAAAAAGCAGCTAAGAATGTATCATAACATTTCCCTGACAACATACATCCTTTGTACATAATGCAAACACTTCTTATTACAAGTAACATAGACACTTTTTCTGACAACATCCTCAACTCACAAATATAATGAGAGAAAAATGTATATCAGAATAAGGACAGACAGCTTTCACAGGAAGTTCCCTGGTGCAACCCAACAAATGTAACTTGCATTGCCCAAGAATCGGACCTGGTAAAAAGAAAGACATTTACCACTGAACCATCAATGAACATGCTTTTCACAGTTGTTGAAAGCAACTTGCCAAACCGAATGTCTAGTAGAGCTGAAGGCAAAGTTTGAAGGGAAGCTATTGTGATGGTGTTGAACTACCAATTTTTGAACGTCTCAATTGAAACACCTTGAACAAGCAGCCATAACAGCCAAGTACCTGGCATAATGTAACATTCCGGCATAAAGTACCATTTATATGCATTGGCCGGAATCGGACCCGGTCTCCCGAGTGGGAGGCGAGAATTCTTCCACTGAACCACCAATGCTTGCGATACCTGCATACAGTTTTCTAAATGTTCATGTTAGGGTTATGGCTCAAGACCTCATTCAGGAATACAGGCATCCACATTCATAGGGAATCAACCTTGCACTCAAATGCTAAAAAGCAGCTAAGAATGTATCATAACATTTCCCTGACAACATACATCCTTTCTGCATAATGCAAACACTTCTTATTACAAGTAACATAGACACTTTTTCTGACAACATCCTCAACTCACAAATATAATGAGAGAAAAATGTACAGCACAATAAGGACAGACAGCTTTCACAGGAAGTTCCCTGGTACAACCCAACACATGTAACTTGCATTGCCCAAGAATCGGACCTGGTAAAAAGAAAGACATTTACCACTGAACCATCAATGAACATGCTTTTCAGAGTTGTTGGAAGCAACTTGCCAAACCGAATGTCTAGTAGAGATGAAGGCAAAGTTTAAAGGGAAGCTATTGTGATGGTGTTGAACTACCAATTTTTGAACGTCTCAATTGAAACACCTTGAAGAAGCAGCCATAACAGCCAAGAATCTGGCATAATGTAACATTCACATGCATTGGCCAGGAATCAGACCCTGGTAAAAAGAAAGACATTTACCACTGAACCATCAATGAACATGCTTTTCACAGTTGTTGAAAGCAACTTGCCAAACCGAATGTCTAGTAGAGATGAAGGCAAAGTTTAAAGGGAAGCTATTGTGATGGTGTTGAACTACCAATTTTTGAACGTCTCAATTGAAACACCTTGAAGAAGCAGCCATAACAGCCAAGAATCTGGCATAATGTAACATTCACATGCATTGGCCAGGAATCAGACCCTGGTAAAAAGAAAGACATTTACCACTGAACCATCAATGAACATGCTTTTCACAGTTGTTGAAAGCAACTTGGCAAACCGAATGTCTAGTAGAGATGAAGGCAAAGTTTAAAGGGAAGCTATTGTGATGATGTTGAACTACCAATGTTTTTGAACGTCTCAATTGAAACACCTTGAACAAGCAGCCATAACAGCCAAGTACCTGGCATAATGTAACATTCTGGCATAATGTAACATTTACATGCATTGGCCGGAATCGGACCCGGGTCTCCCGCGTGGAGGCGAGAATTCTACCACTGAACCACCAATGCTTGCAATAGCGGCATACAGTTTTCTAAATGTTCATGTTAGGGTTATGGCTCAAGACCTCATTCAGGAATACAGGCATCCACATTGATAGGGAATCAACCTTGCACTCAAATGCTAAAAAGCAGCTAAGAATGTATCATAACATTTCCCTGACAACATACATCCTTTGTGCATAATGCAAACACTTCTTATTACAAGTAACATAGACACTTTTTCTGACAACATCCTCAACTCACAAATATAATGAGAGAAAAATGTATAGCACAATAAGGACAGACAGCTTTCACAGGAAGTTCCCTGGTACAACCCAACACATGTATCTTGCATTGCCCAAGAATCGGACCTGGTAAAAAGAAAGACATTTACCACTGAACCATCAATGAACATGCTTTTCACAGTTGTTGGAAGCAACTTGCCAAACCGAATGTCAAGTAGAGTTGAAGGCAAATTTTAAAGAGAATCTATTGTGATGGTGTTGAACTACCAATTTTTGAACGTCTCAATTGAAACACCTTGAAGAAGCAGCCATAACAGCCAAGAATCTGGCATAATGTAACATTCACATGCATTGGCAAGGAATCTGACCCTGGTAAAAAGAAAGACATTTACCACTGAACCATCAATGAACACGCTTTTCACAGTTGTTGAAAGCAACTTGCCAAACCGAATGTCTAGTAGAGATGAAGGCAAAGTTTAAAGGGAAGCTATTTTGATGGTGTTGAACTACCAATTTTTGAACGTCTCAATTGAAACACCTTGAACAAGCAGCCATAACAGCCAAGTACCTGGCATAATGTAACATTTACATGCATTGGCCGGAATCGGACCCAGGTCTCCGCGTGGCAGGCGAGAATTCTACCACTGAACCACCAATGCTTGCTGTAGTTGCCTACAGTTTTCTAAATTTTCATGTTAGGGTTATGGCTCAAGACCTCATTCAGGAATACAGGCATCCACATTGATAGGGAATCAACCTTGCACTCAAATGCTAAAAAGCAGCTAAGAATGTATCATAACATTTCCCTGACAACATACATCCTTTGTGCATAATGGAAACACTTCTTATTACAAGTAACATAGACACTTTTTCTGACAACATCCTCAACTCACAAATATAATGAGAGAAAAATGTATATCAGAATAAGGACAGACAGCTTTCACCGGAAGTTCCCTGGTACAACCCAACACATGTAACTTGCATTGCCCAAGAATCGGACCTGGTAAAAAGTAAGACATTTACCACTGAACCATCAATGAACATGCTTTTCACAGTTGTTGGAAGCAATTTGCCAAACCGAATGTCAAGTAGAGTTGAAGGCACATTTTAAAGAGAATCTATTGTGATGGTGTTGAACTACCAATTTTTAGAACTTCTCAATTGAAACACCTTGAACAAGCAGCCATAACAGCCAAGTATCTGCCATAATGTAACACTTACATGCATTGGCCAGGAATCAGACCCTGGTAAAAAGAAAGACATTTACCACTGAACCATCAATGAATATGCTTTTCACAGTTGTTGGAAGCAACTTGCCAAACCGAATGTCAAGTAGAGTTGAAGGCAAATTTTAAAGAGAATCTATTGTGATGGTGTTGAACTACCAATTTTTGAATGTCTCAATTGAAACACCTTGAAGAAGCAGCCATAACAGCCAAGAATCTGGCATAATGTAATATTCACATGCATTGGCCAGGAATCAGACCCTGGTAAAAAGAAAGACATTTACCACTGAACCATCAATGAACATGCTTTTCACAGTTGTTGAAAGCAACTTGCCAAACCGAATGTCTAGTAGAGATGAAGGCAAAGTTTAAAGGGAAGCTATTGTGATGGTGTTGAACTACCAATGTTTTTGAACGTCTCAATTGAAACAACTTGAACAAGCAGCCATAACAGCCAAGTACCTGGCATAATGTAACATTCTGGCATAATGTAACATTTACATGCATTGGCCGGAATCGGACCCGGTCTCCCGCGTGGGAGGCGAGAATTCTACCACTGAACCACCAATGCTTGCAATAGCAGCATACAGTTTTCTAAATGTTCATGTTAGGGTTATGGCTCAAGACCTCATTCAGGAATACAGGCATCCACATTGATAGGGAATCAACCTTGCACTCAAATGCTAAAAAGCAGCTAAGAATGTATCATAACATTTCCCCTGACAACATACATCCTTTGTGCATAATGCAAACACTTCTTATTACAAGTAACATAGACACTTTTTCTGACAACATCCTCAACTCACAAATATAATGAGAGAAAAATGTATAGCACAATAAGGACAGACAGCTTTCACAGGAAGTTCCCTGGTACAACCCAACACATGTAACTTGCATTGCCCAAGAATCGGACCTGGTAAAAAGAAAGACATTTACCACTGAACCATCAATGAACATGCTTTTCACAGTTGTTGGAAGCAACTTGCCAAACCGAATGTCAAGTAGAGTTGAAGGCAAATTTTAAAGAGAATCTATTGTGATGGTGTTGAACTACCAATTTTTTGAACGTCTCAATTGAAACACCTTGAAGAAGCAGCCATAACAGCCAAGAATCTGGCATAATGTAACATTCACATGCATTGGCAAGGAATCTGACCCTGGTAAAAAGAAAGACATTTACCACTGAACCATCAATGAACACGCTTTTCACAGTTGTTGAAAGCAACTTGCCAAACCGAATGTCTAGTAGAGATGAAGGCAAAGTTTAAAGGGAAGCTATTTTGATGGTGTTGAACTACCAATTTTTGAACGTCTCAATTGAAACACCTTGAACAAGCAGCCATAACAGCCAAGTACCTGGCATAATGTAACATTTACATGCATTGGCCGGAATCGGACCCGGTCTCCCGCGTGGCAGGCGAGAATTCTACCACTGAACCACCAATGCTTGCTGTAGTTGCCTACAGTTTTCTAAATTTTCATGTTAGGGTTATGGCTCAAGACCTCATTCAGGAATACAGGCATCCACATTGATAGGGAATCAACCTTGCACTCAAATGCTAAAAAGCAGCTAAGAATGTATCATAACATTTCCCTGACAACATACATCCTTTGTGCATAATGGAAACACTTCTTATTACAAGTAACATAGACACTTTTTCTGACAACATCCTCAACTCACAAATATAATGAGAGAAAAATGTATATCAGAATAAGGACAGACAGCTTTCACCGGAAGTTCCCTGGTACAACCCAACACATGTAACTTGCATTGCCCAAGAATCGGACCTGGTAAAAAGTAAGACATTTACCACTGAACCATCAATGAACATGCTTTTCACAGTTGTTGGAAGCAATTTGCCAAACCGAATGTCTAGTAGAGATGAAGGCACATTTTAAAGAGAATCTATTGTGATGGTGTTGAACTACCAATTTTTAGAACTTCTCAATTGAAACACCTTGAACAAGCAGCCATAACAGCCAAGTATCTGCCATAATGTAACACTTACATGCATTGGCCAGGAATCAGACCCTGGTAAAAAGAAAGACATTTACCACTGAACCATCAATGAATATGCTTTTCACAGTTGTTGGAAGCAACTTGCCAAACCGAATGTCAAGTAGAGTTGAAGGCAAATTTTAAAGAGAATCTATTGTGATGGTGTTGAACTACCAATTTTTGAATGTCTCAATTGAAACACCTTGAAGAAGCAGCCATAACAGCCAAGAATCTGGCATAATGTAATATTCACATGCATTGGCCAGGAATCAGACCCTGGTAAAAAGAAAGACATTTACCACTGAACCATCAATGAACATGCTTTTCACAGTTGTTGAAAGCAACTTGCCAAACCGAATGTCTAGTAGAGATGAAGGAAAAGTTTAAAGGGAAGCTATTGTGATGGTGTTGAACTACCAATGTTTTTGAACGTCTCAATTGAAACAACTTGAACAAGCAGCCATAACAGCCAAGTACCTGGCATAATGTAACATTCTGGCATAATGTAACATTTACATGCATTGGCCGGGAATCGGACCCGGGTCTCCCACGCGAGAATTCTACCACTGAACCACCAATGCTTGCAATAGCGGCATACAGTTTTCTAAATGTTCATGTTAGGGTTATGGCTCAAGACCTCATTCAGGAATACAGGCATCCACATTGATAGGGAATCAACCTTGCACTCAAATGCTAAAAAGCAGCTAAGAATGTATCATAACATTTCCCCTGACAACATACATCCTTTCTGCATAATGCAAACACTTCTTATTACAAGTAACATAGACACTTTTTCTGACAACATCCTCAACTCACAAATATAATGAGAGAAAAATGTATAGCACAATAAGGACAGACAGCTTTCACAGGAAGTTCCCTGGTACAACCCAACACATGTAACTTGCATTGCCCAAGAATCGGACCTGGTAAAAACAAAGACATTTACCACTGAACCATCAATGAACATGCTTTTCACAGTTGTTGGAAGCAACTTGCCAAACCGAATGTCAAGTAGAGTTGAAGGCAAATTTTAAAGAGAATCTATTGTGATGGTGTTGAACTACCAATTTTTTGAACGTCTCAATTGAAACACCTTGAAGAAGCAGCCATAACAGCCAAGAATCTGGCATAATGTAACATTCAAATGCATTGGCAAGGAATCTGACCCTGGTAAAAAGAAAGACATTTACCACTGAACCATCAATGAACACGCTTTTCACAGTTGTTGAAAGCAACTTGCCAAAACGAATGTCTAGTAGAGATGAAGGCAAAGTTTAAAGGGAAGCTATTGTGATGGTGTTGAACTACCAATTTTTTGAACGTCTCAATTGAAACACCTTGAACAAGCAGCCATAACAGCCAAGTACCTGGCATAATGTAACATTTACATGCATTGGCCGGGAATCGGACCCGGTCTCCCGCATGGCAGGCGAGAATTCTACCACTGAACCACCAATGCTTGCTGTAGTTGCCTACAGTTTTCTAAATTTTCATGTTAGGGTTATGGCTCAAGACCTCATTCAGGAATACAGGCATCCACATTGATAGGGAATCAACCTTGCACTCAAATGCTAAAAAGCAGCTAAGAATGTATCATAACATTTCCCTGACAACATACATCCTTTGTGCATAATGGAAACACTTCTTATTACAAGTAACATAGACACTTTTTCTGACAACATCCTCAACTCACAAATATAATGAGAGAAAAATGTATATCAGAATAAGGACAGACAGCTTTCACCGGAAGTTCCTGGTACAACCCAACACATGTAACTTGCATTGCCCAAGAATCGGACCTGGTAAAAAGTAAGACATTTACCACTGAACCATCAATGAACATGCTTTTCACAGTTGTTGGAAGCAATTTGCCAAACCGAATGTCAAGTAGAGTTGAAGGCACATTTTAAAGAGAATCTATTGTGATGGTGTTGAACTACCAATTTTTAGAACTTCTCAATTGAAACACCTTGAACAAGCAGCCATAACAGCCAAGTATCTGCCATAATGTAACACTTACATGCATTGGCCAGGAATCAGACCCTGGTAAAAAGAAAGACATTTACCACTGAACCATCAATGAATATGCTTTTCACAGTTGTTGGAAGCAACTTGCCAAACCGAATGTCAAGTAGAGTTGAAGGCAAATTTTAAAGAGAATCTATTGTGATGGTGTTGAACTACCAATTTTTTGAATGTCTCAATTGAAACACCTTGAAGAAGCAGCCATAACAGCCAAGAATCTGGCATAATGTAATATTCACATGCATTGGCCAGGAATCAGACCCTGGTAAAAAGAAAGACATTTACCACTGAACCATCAATGAACATGCTTTTCACAGTTGTTGAAAGCAACTTGCCAAACCGAATGTCTAGTAGAGATGAAGGCAAAGTTTAAAGGGAAGCTATTGTGATGGTGTTGAACTACCAATGTTTTTGAACGTCTCAATTGAAACAACTTGAACAAGCAGCCATAACAGCCAAGTACCTGGCATAATGTAACATTTACATGCATTGGCCGGAATCGGACCCAGGTCTCCAGCGTGGGAGGCGAGAATTCTACCACTGAACCACCAATGCTTGCAATAGCGGTATACAGTTTTCTAAATGTTCATGTTAGGGTTATGGCTCAAGACCTCATTCAGGAATACAGGCATCCACATTGATAGGGAATCAACCTTGCACTCAAATGCTAAAAAGCAGCTAAGAATGTATCATAACATTTCCCTGACAACATACATCCTTTCTGCATAATGCAAACACTTCTTATTACAAGTAACATAGACACTTTTTCTGACAACATCCTCAACTCACAAATATAATGAGAGAAAAATGTATAGCACAATAAGGACAGACAGCTTTCACAGGAAGTTCCCTGGTACAACCCAACACATGTAACTTGCATTGCCCAAGAATCGGACCTGGTAAAAACAAAGACATTTACCAATGAACCATCAATGAACACGCTTTTCTCAGTTGTTGAAAGCAACTTGCCAAACCGAATGTCTAGTAGAGATGAAGGCAAAGTTTAAAGGGAAGCTATTGTGATGGTGTTGAACTACCAATTTTTTGAACGTCTCAATTGAAACACCTTGAACAAGCAGCCATAACAGCCAAGAATCTGGCATAATGTAACATTTACATGCATTGGCCAGGAATCAGACCCTGGTAAAAAGAAAGACATTTACCACTGAACCATCAATGAACATGCTTTTCACAGTTGTTGAAAGCAACTTGCCAAACCGAATGTCTAGTAGAGATGAAGGCAAATTTGAAAGAGAATCTATTGTGATGGTATTGGACTACCAAATTTTAGAACTTCTCAATTGAAACACCTTGAACAAGCAGCCATAACAGCCAAGTATCTGCCATAATGTAACACTTACATGCATTGGCCAGGAATCAGACCCTGGTAAAAAGAAAGACATTTACCACTGAACCATCAATGAATATGCTTTTCACAGTTGTTGGAAGCAACTTGCCAAACCGAATGTCAAGTAGAGTTGAAGGCAAATTTTAAAGAGAATCTATTGTGATGGTGTTGAACTACCAATTTTTGAATGTCTCAATTGAAACACCTTGAAGAAGCAGCCATAACAGCCAAGAATCTGGCATAATGTAATATTCACATGCATTGGCCAGGAATCAGACCCTGGTAAAAAGAAAGACATTTACCACTGAACCATCAATGAACATGCTTTTCACAGTTGTTGAAAGCAACTTGCCAAACCGAATGTCTAGTAGAGATGAAGGCAAAGTTTAAAGGGAAGCTATTGTGATGGTGTTGAACTACCAATGTTTTTGAACGTCTCAATTGAAACAACTTGAACAAGCAGCCATAACAGCCAAGTACCTGGCATAATGTAACATTCTGGCATAATGTAACATTTACATGCATTGGCCGGAATCGGACCCGGTCTCCAGCGTGGGAGGCGAGAATTCTACCACTGAACCACCAATGCTTGCAATAGCGGCATACAGTTTTCTAAATGTTCATGTTAGGGTTATGGCTCAAGACCTCATTCAGGAATACAGGCATCCACATTGATAGGGAATCAACCTTGCACTCAAATGCTAAAAAGCAGCTAAGAATGTATCATAACATTTCCCCTGACAACATACATCCTTTCTGCATAATGCAAACACTTCTTATTACAAGTAACATAGACACTTTTTCTGACAACATCCTCAACTCACAAATATAATGAGAGAAAAATGTATAGCACAATAAGGACAGACAGCTTTCACAGGAAGTTCCCTGGTACAACCCAACACATGTAACTTGCATTGCCCAAGAATCGGACCTGGTAAAAACAAAGACATTTACCACTGAACCATCAATGAACATGCTTTTCACAGTTGTTGAAAGCAACTTGCCAAACCGAATGTCTAGTAGAGATGAAGGCAAATTTGAAAGAGAATCTATTGTGATGGTATTGGACTACCAAATTTTAGAACTTCTCAATTGAAACACCTTGAACAAGCAGCCATAACAGCCAAGTATCTGCCATAATGTAACACTTACATGCATTGGCCAGGAATCAGACCCTGGTAAAAAGAAAGACATTTACCACTGAACCATCAATGAATATGCTTTTCACAGTTGTTGGAAGCAACTTGCCAAACCGAATGTCAAGTAGAGTTGAAGGCAAATTTTAAAGAGAATCTAATGTGATGGTGTTGAACTACCAATTTTTTGAATGTCTCAATTGAAACACCTTGAAGAAGCAGCCATAACAGCCAAGAATCTGGCATAATGTAATATTCACATGCATTGGCCAGGAATCAGACCCTGGTAAAAAGAAAGACATTTACCACTGAACCATCAATGAACATGCTTTTCACAGTTGTTGAAAGCAACTTGCCAAACCGAATGTCTAGTAGAGATGAAGGCAAAGTTTAAAGGGAAGCTATTGTGATGGTGTTGAACTACCAATGTTTTTGAACGTCTCAATTGAAACAACTTGAACAAGCAGCCATAACAGCCAAGTACCTGGCATATAATGTAACATTCTGGCATAATGTAACATTTACATGCATTGGCCAGGAATCGGACCCGGGTCTCCCGCGTGGGAGGCAAGAATTCTACCACTGAACCACCAATGCTTGCAATAGCGGCATACAGTTTTCTAAATGTTCATGTTAGGGTTATGGCTCAAGACCTCATTCAGGAATACAGGCATCCACATTGATAGGGAATCAACCTTGCACTCAAATGCTAAAAAGCAGCTAAGAATGTATCATAACATTTCCCCTGACAACATACATCCTTTCTGCATAATGCAAACACTTCTTATTACAAGTAACATAGACACTTTTTCTGACAACATCCTCAACTCACAAATATAATGAGAGAAAAATGTATAGCACAATAAGGACAGACAGCTTTCACAGGAAGTTCCCTGGTACAACCCAACACATGTAACTTGCATTGCCCAAGAATCGGACCTGGTAAAAACAAAGACATTTACCACTGAACCATCAATGAACATGCTTTTTACAGTTGTTGGAAGCAACTTGCCAAACCGAATGTCAAGTAGAGTTGAAGGCAAATTTTAAAGAGAATCTATTGTGATGGTGTTGAACTACCAATTTTTGAACGTCTCAATTGAAACACCTTGAAGAAGCAGCCATAACAGCCAAGAATCTGGCATAATGTAACATTCAAATGCATTGGCAAGGAATCTGACCCTGGTAAAAAGAAAGACATTTACCACTGAACCATCAATGAACACGCTTTTCACAGTTGTTGAAAGCAACTTGCCAAAACGAATGTCTAGTAGAGATGAAGGCAAAGTTTAAAGGGAAGCTATTGTGATGGTGTTGAACTACCAATTTTTGAACGTCTCAATTGAAACACCTTGAACAAGCAGCCATAACAGCCAAGTACCTGGCATAATGTAACATTTACATGCATTGGCAGGGAATCGGACCCGGTCTCCAGCGTGGCAGGCGAGAAATCTACCACTGAACCACCAATGCTTGCTATAGTTGCCTACAGTTTTCTAAATGTTCATGTTAGGGTTATGGCTCAAGACCTCATTCAGGAATGCAGGCATCCACATTGATAGGGAATCAACCTTGCACTCAAATGCTAAAAAGCAGCTAAGAATGTATCATAACATTTCCCTGACAACATACATCCTTTCTGCATAATGGAAACACTTCTTATTACAAGTAACATAGACACTTTTTCTGACAACATCCTCAACTCACAAATATAATGAGAGAATAATGTATATCAGAATAAGGACAGACAGCTTTCACCGGAAGTTCCCTGGTACAACCCAACACATGAAACTTGCATTGCCCAAGAATCGGACCTGGTAAAAAGTAAGACATTTACCACTGAACCATCAATGAACATGCTTTTCACAGTTGTTGGAAGCAATTTGCCAAACCGAATGTCAAGTAGAGTTGAAGGCACATTTTAAAGAGAATCTATTGTGATGGTGTTGAACTACCAATTTTTAGAACTTCTCAATTGAAACACCTTGAACAATCAGCCATAACAGCCAAGTATCTGCCATAATGTAACACTTACAAGCATTGGCCAGGAATCAGACCCTGGTAAAAAGAAAGACATTTACCACTGAACCATCAATGAATATGCTTTTCACAGTTGTTAGAAGCAACTTGCCAAACCGAATGTCAAGTAGAGTTGAAGGCAAATTTTAAAGAGAATCTATTGTGATGGTGTTGAACTACCAATTTTTTGAATGTCTCAATTGAAACACCTTGAAGAAGCAGCCATAACAGCCAAGAATCTGGCATAATGTAATATTCACATGCATTGGCCAGGAATCAGACCCTGGTAAAAAGAAAGACATTTACCACTGAACCATCAATGAACACGCTTTTCACAGTTGTTGAAAGCAACTTGCCAAACCGAATGTCTAGTAGAGATGAAGGCAAATTTTAAAGAGAATCTATTGTGATGGTATTGGACTACCAAATTTTAGAACTTCTCAATTGAAACACCTTGAACAAGCAGCCATAACAGCCAGGAATCTGGCATAATGTAACATTCACATGCATTGGCCAGGAATCAGACCCTGGTAAAAAGAAAGACATTTACCACTGAACCATCAATGAATATGCTTTTCACAATTGTTGGAAGCAACTTGCCAAACCGAATGTCAAGTAGAGTTGAAGGCAAATTTTAAAGAGAATCTATTGTGATGGTGTTGAACTACCAATTTTTTGAACGTCTCAATTGAAACACCTTGAAGAAGCAGCCATAACAGCCAAGAATCTGGCATAATGTAATATTCACATGCATTGGCCAGGAATCAGACCCTGGTAAAAAGAAAGACATTTACCACTGAACCATCAATGAACATGCTTTCACAGTTTTTGGAAGCAACTTGCCAAACCGAATGTCAAGTAGAGTTGAAGGCAAATTTTAAAGAGAATCTATTGTGATGGTGTTGAACTACCAATTTTTTGAACGTCTCAATTGAAACACCTTGAAGAAGCAGCCATAACAGCCAAGAATCTGGCGTAATGTAACATTCACATGCATTGGCCAGGAATCAGACCCTGGTAAAAAGAAAGACATTTACCACTGAACCATCAATGAACATGCTTTTCACAGTTGTTGGAAGCAACTTGCCAAACCGAATGTCTAGTAGAGATGAAGGCAAAGTTTAAAGGGAAGCTATTGTGATGGTGTTGAACTACCAATTTTTTGAACGTCTCAATTGAAACACCTTGAAGAAGCAGCCATAACAGCCAAGTACCTGGCATAATGTAACATTTACATGCATTGGCCGGGAATCGGACCCGGGTCTCCCGCGTGGCAGGCGAGAATTCTACCACTGAACCACCAATGCTTGCTGTAGCTACAAACAGTTTTCTAAATGTTCATGTTAGGGTTATGGCTCAAGACCTCATTCAGGAATACAGGCATCCACATTGATAGGGAATCAACCTTGCACTCAAATGCTAAAAAGCAGCTAAGAATGTATCATAACATTTCCCTGACAACATACATCCTTTCTGCATAATGCAAACACTTCTTATTACAAGTAACATAGACACTTTTTCTGACAACATCCTCAACTCACAAATATAATGAGAAAAAAATGTATAGCACAATAAGGACAGACAGCTTTCACAGGAAGTTCCCTGGTACAACCCCACACATGTAAATTGCATTGCCCAAGAATCGGACCTGGTAAAAAGAAAGACATTTACCACTGAACCATCAACGAACATGCATTTCACAGTTGTTGAAAGCAACTTGCCAAACCGAATGTCTAGTAGAGATGAAGGCAAATTTTAAAGAGAATCTATTGTGATGGTATTGGACTACCAAATTTTAGAACTTCTCAATTGAAACACCTTGAAGAAGCAGCCATAACAGCCAAGAATCTGGCATAATGTAACATTCACATGCATTGGCCAGGAATCAGACCCTGGTAAAAAGAAAGACATTTACCACTGAACCATCAATGAACACGCTTTTCACAGTTGTTGGAAGCAACTTGCCAAACCGAATGTCAAGTAGAGTTGAAGGCAAATTTTAAAGAGAATCTATTGTGATGGTGTTGAACTACCAATTTTTTGAACGTCTCAATTGAAACACCTTGAAGAAGCAGCCATAACAGCCAAGAATCTGGCATAATGTAATATTCACATGCATTGGCCAGGAATCAGACCCTAGTAAAAAGAAAGACATTTACCACTGAACCATCAATGAACATGCTTTTCACAGTTGTTGGAAGCAACTTGCCAAACCGAATGTCTAGTAGAGATGAAGTCAAATTTTAAAGAGAATCTATTGTGATGGTATTGGACTACCAAATTTTAGAACTTCTCAATTGAAACACCTTGAACAAGCAGCCATAACAGCCAGGAATCTGGCATAATGTAACATTCACATGCATTGGCCAGGAATCAGACCCTGGTAAAAAGAAAGACATTTACCACTGAACCATCAATGAATATGCTTTTCACAATTGTTGGAAGCAACTTGCCAAACCGAATGTCAAGTAGAGTTGAAGGCAAATTTTAAAGGGAAGCTATTGTGATGGTGTTGAACTACCAATTTTTTGAACGTCTCAATTGAAACACCTTGAAGAAGCAGCCATAACAACCAAGTACCTGGCATAATGTAACATTTACATGCATTGGCCGGGAATCGGACCCGGGTCTCCCGCGTGGCAGGCGAGAATTCTACCACTGAACCACCAATGCTTGCAATAGTGGCATGCAGTTTTCTAAATGTTCATGTTAGGGTTATGGCTCAAGACCTCATTCAGGAATACAGGCATCCACATTGATAGGGAATCAACCTTGCACTCAAATGCTAAAAAGCAGCTAAGAATGTATCATAACATTTCCCCTGACAACATACATCCTTTCTGCATAATGCAAACACTTCTTATTACAAGTAACATAGACACTTTTTCTGACAACATCCTCAACTCACAAATATAATGAGAAAAAAATGTATAGCACAATAAGGACAGACAGCTTTCACAGGAAGTTCCCTGGTACAACCCAACACATGTAACTTGCATTGCCCAAGAATCGGACCTGGTAAAAAGAAAGACATTTACCACTGAACCATCAACGAACATGCATTTCACAGTTGTTGAAAGCAACTTGCCAAACCGAATGTCTAGTAGAGATGAAGGCAAATTTTAAAGAGAATCTATTGTGATGGTATTGGACTACCAAATTTTAGAACTTCTCAATTGAAACACCTTGAACAAGCAGCCATAACAGCCAGGAATCTGGCATAATGTAACATTCACATGCATTGGCCAGGAATCAGACCCTGGTAAAAAGAAAGACATTTACCACTGAACCATCAATGAATATGCTTTTCACAATTGTTGGAAGCAACTTGCCAAACCGAATGTCAAGTAGAGTTGAAGGCAAATTTTAAAGAGAATCTATTGTGATGGTGTTGAACTACCAATTTTTTGAACGTCTCAATTGAAACACCTTGAAGAAGCAGCCATAACAGCCAAGAATCTGGCATAATGTAATATTCACATGCATTGGCCAGGAATCAGACCCTGGTAAAAAGAAAGACATTTACCACTGAACCATCAATGAACATGCTTTCACAGTTGTTGGAAGCAACTTGCCAAACCGAATGTCAAGTAGAGTTGAAGGCAAATTTTAAAGAGAATCTATTGTGATGGTGTTGAACTACCAATTTTTTGAACGTCTCAATTGAAACACCTTGAAGAAGCAGCCATAACAGCCAAGTACCTGGCATAATGTAACATTTACATGCATTGGCCGGGAATCGGACCCGGGTCTCCCGCGTGGCAGGCGAGAATTCTACCACTGAACCACCAATGCTTGCAATAGTGGCATGCAGTTTTCTAAATGTTCATGTTAGGGTTATGGCTCAAGACCTCATTCAGGAATACAGGCATCCACATTGATAGGGAATCAACCTTGCACTCAAATGCTAAAAAGCAGCTAAGAATGTATCATAACATTTCCCTGACAACATACATCCTTTCTGCATAATGCAAACACTTCTTATTACAAGTAACATAGACACTTTTTCTGACAACATCCTCAACTCACAAATATAATGAGAAAAAAATGTATAGCACAATAAGGACAGACAGCTTTCACAGGAAGTTCCCTGGTACAACCCCACACATGTAACTTGCATTGCCCAAGAATCGGACCTGGTAAAAAGAAAGACATTTACCACTGAACCATCAACGAACATGCATTTCACAGTTGTTGAAAGCAACTTGCCAAACCGAATGTCTAGTAGAGATGAAGGCAAATTTTAAAGAGAATCTATTGTGATGGTATTGGACTACCAAATTTTAGAACTTCTCAATTGAAACACCTTGAACAAGCAGCCATAACAGCCAGGAATCTGGCATAATGTAACATTCACATGCATTGGCCAGGAATCAGACCCTGGTAAAAAGAAAGACATTTACCACTGAACCATCAATGAATATGCTTTTCACAATTGTTGGAAGCAACTTGCCAAACCGAATGTCAAGTAGAGTTGAAGGCAAATTTTAAAGAGAATCTATTGTGATGGTGTTGAACTACCAATTTTTTGAACGTCTCAATTGAAACACCTTGAAGAAGCAGCCATAACAGCCAAGAATCTGGCATAATGTAATATTCACATGCATTGGCCAGGAATCAGACCCTGGTAAAAAGAAAGCCATTTACCACTGAACCATCAATGAACATGCTTTCACAGTTGTTGGAAGCAACTTGCCAAACCGAATGTCAAGTAGAGTTGAAGGCAAATTTTAAAGAGAATCTATTGTGATGGTGTTGAACTACCAATTTTTTGAACGTCTCAATTGAAACACCTTGAAGAAGCAGCCATAACAGCCAAGTACCTGGCATAATGTAACATTTACATGCATTGGCCGGGAATCGGACCCGGGTCTCCCGCGTGGCAGGCGAGAATTCTACCACTGAACCACCAATGCTTGCTGTAGCTACAAACAGTTTTCTAAATGTTCATGTTAGGGTTATGGCTCAAGACCTCATTCAGGAATACAGGCATCCACATTGATAGGGAATCAACCTTGCACTCAAATGCTAAAAAGCAGCTAAGAATGTATCATAACATTTCCCCTGACAACATACATCCTTTCTGCATAATGCAAACACTTCTTATTACAAGTAACATAGACACTTTTTCTGACAACATCCTCAACTCACAAATATAATGACAGAAAAATGTATAGCACAATAAGGACAGACAGCTTTCACAGGAAGTTCCCTGGTACAACCCCACACATGTAACTTGCATTGCCCAAGAATCGGACCTGGTAAAAAGAAAGACATTTACCACTGAACCATCAATGAACATGCTTTTCACAGTTGTTGAAAGCAACTTGCCAAACCGAATGTCTAGTAGAGATGAAGGCAAAGTTTAAAGGGAAGCTATTGTGATGGTGTTGAACTACCAATTTTTGGAACGTCTCAATTGAAACACCTTGAAGAAGCAGCCATAACAGCCAAGTACCTTGCATAATGTAACATTCCGGCATAATGTAACATTTATATGCATTGGCCAGGAATCGGACCCGGGTCTCCCGCGAGGCAGGCGAGAATTCTACCACTGAACCACCAATGCTTGCTATAGTTGACTACAGTTTTCTAAATGTTCATGTTAGGGTTATGGCTCAAGACCTCATTCAGGAATACAGGCATCCACATTGATAGGGAATCAACCTTGCACTCAAATGCTAAAAAGCAGCTAAGAATGTATCATAACATTTCCCCTGACAACATACATCCTTTCTGCATAATGCAAACACTTCTTATTACAAGTAACATAGACACTTTTTCTGACAACATCCTCAACTCACAAATATAATGAGAAAAAATGTATAGCACAATAAGGACAGACAGCTTTCACAGGAAGTTCCCTGGTACAACCCCACACATGTAACTTGCATTGCCCAAGAATCGGACCTGGTAAAAAGAAAGACATTTACCACTGAACCATCAACGAACATGCATTTCACAGTTGTTGAAAGCAACTTGCCAAACCGAATGTCTAGTAGAGATGAAGGCAAATTTTAAAGAGAATCTATTGTGATGGTATTGGACTACCAAATTTTAGAACTTCTCAATTGAAACACCTTGAAGAAGCAGCCATAACAGCCAAGAATCTGGCATAATGTAACATTCACATGCATTGGCCAGGAATCAGACCCTGGTAAAAAGAAAGACATTTACCACTGAACCATCAATGAACACGCTTTTCACAGTTGTTGGAAGCAACTTGCCAAACCGAATGTCAAGTAGAGTTGAAGGCAAATTTTAAAGAGAATCTATTGTGATGGTGTTGAACTACCAATTTTTTGAACGTCTCAATTGAAACACCTTGAAGAAGCAGCCATAACAGCCAAGAATCTGGCATAATGTAACATTCACATGCATTGGCCAGGAATCAGACCCTGGTAAAAAGAAAGACATTTACCACTGAACCATCAATGAACACGCTTTTCACAGTTGTTGAAAGCAACTTGCCAAACCGAATGTTTAGTAGAGATGAAGGCAAAGTTTAAAGGGAAGCTATTGTGATGGTGTTGAACTACCAATTTTTTGAACTTGTCAGTTGAAACACCTTGAACAAGCAGCCATAACAGCCAAGTACCTGGCATAATGTAACATTCCGGCATAATGTAACATTTATTTGCATTGGCCGGGAATCAGACCCGGGTCTCCCGAGTGGCAGGCGAGAATTCTACCACTGAACCACCAATGCTTGCAATAGTGGCATGCAGTTTTCTAAATGTTCATGTTAGGGTTATGGCTCAAGACCTCATTCAGGAATACAGGCATCCACATTGATAGGGAATCAACCTTGCACTCAAATGCTAAAAAGCAGCTAAGAATGTATCATAACATTTCCCCTGACAACATACATCCTTTCTGCATAATGCAAACACTTCTTATTACAAGTAACATAGACACTTTTTCTGACAACATCCTCAACTCACAAATATAATGAGAGAAAAATGTATAGCACAATAAGGACAGACAGCTTTCACAGGAAGTTCCCTGGTACAACCCAACACATGTAACTTGCATTGCACAAGAATCGGACCTGGTAAAAAGAAAGACATTTACCACTGAACCATCAATGAACATGCTTTTCACAGTTGTTGGAAGCAACTTGCCAAACCGAATGTCAAGTAGAGTTGGAGGCAAATTTTAAAGAGAATCTATTGTGATGGTATTGGACTACCAATTTTTTGAACGTCTCAATTGAAACACCTTGAAGAAGCAGCCATAACAGCCAAGAATCTGGCATAATGTAATATTCACATGCATTGGCCAGGAATCAGACCCTGGTAAAAAGAAAGACATTTACCACTGAACCATCAATGAGCATGCTTTTCACAGTTGTTGGAAGCAACTTGACAAACCGAATGTCTAGTAGAGATGAAGGCAAAGTTTAAAGGGAAGCTATTGTGATGGTGTTGAACTACCAATTTTTTGAACGTCTCAATTGAAACACCTTGAAGAAGCAGCCATAACAGCCAAGAATCTGGCATAATGTAATATTCACATGCATTGGCCAGGAATCAGACCCTGGTAAAAAGAAAGACATTTACCACTGAACCATCAATGAACATGCTTTCACAGTTGTTGGAAGCAACTTGCCAAACCGAATGTCAAGTAGAGTTGAAGGCAAATTTTAAAGAGAATCTATTGTGATGGTGTTGAACTACCAATTTTTTGAACGTCTCAATTGAAACACCTTGAAGAAGCAGCCATAACAGCCAAGAATCTGGCATAATGTAACATTCCGGCATAATGTACCATTTATATGCATTGGCCGGGAATCGGACCCGGGTCTCCCACGTGGCAGGCGAGAATTCTACCACTGAACCACCAATGCTTGCTGTAGTTGCGTACAGTTTTCTAAATGTTCATGTTAGGGTTATGGCTCAAGACCTCATTCAGGAATACAGGCATCCACATTGATAGGGAATCAACCTTGCACTCAAATGCTAAAAAGCAGCTAAGAATGTATCATAACATTTCCCCTGACAACATACATCCTTTGTGCATAATGCAAACACTTCTTATTACAAGTAACATAGACACTTTTTCTGACAACATCCTCAACTCACAAATATAATGAGAGAAAAATGTATAGCACAATAAGGACAGACAGCTTTCACAGGAAGTTCCCTGGTACAACCCCACACATGTAACTTGCGTTGCCCAAGAATCGGACCTGGTAAAAAGAAAGACATTTACCACTGAACCATCAACGAACATGCTTTTCACAGTTGTTGAAAGCAACTTGCCAAACCGAATGTCTAGTAGAGATGAAGTCAAATTTTAAAGAGAATCTATTGTGATGGTATTGGACTACCACATTTTAGAACTTCTCAATTGAAACACCTTGAACAAGCAGCCATAACAGCCAGGAATCTGGCATAATGTAACATTCACATGCATTGGCCAGGAATAAGACCCTGGTAAAAAGAAAGACATTTACCACTGAACCATCAATGAACATGCTTTTCACAGTTGTTGGAAGCAACTTGCCAAACCGAATGTCTAGTAGAGATGAAGGCAAAGTTTAAAGGGAAGCTATTGTGATGGTGTTGAACTACCAATGTTTTGAACGTCTCAATTGAAACACCTTGAAGAAGCAGCCATAACAGCCAAGAATCTGGCATAATGTAATATTCACATGCATTGGCCAGGAATCAGACCCTGGTAAAAAGAAAGACATTTACCACTGAACCATCAATGAACATGCTTTTCACAGTTGTTGAAAGCAACTTGCCAAACCGAATGTCTAGTAGAGATGAAGTCAAATTTTAAAGAGAATCTATTGTGATGGTATTGGACTACCAAATTTTAGAACTTCTCAATTGAAACACCTTGAACAAGCAGCCATAACAGCCAGGAATCTGGCATAATGTAACATTCACATGCATTGGCCAGGAATCAGACCCTGGTAAAAACAAAGACATTTACCACTGAACCATCAATGAACATGCTTTTCACAGTTGTTGGAAGCAACTTGCCAAACCGAATGTCAAGTAGAGTTGAAGGCAAATTTTAAAGAGAATCTATTGTGATGGTGTTGAACTACCAATTTTTTGAACGTCTCAATTGAAACACCTTGAAGAAGCAGCCATAACAGCCAAGAATCTGGCATAATGTAATATTCACATGCATTGGCCAGGAATCAGACCCTGGTAAAAAGAAAGACATTTACCACTGAACCATCAATGAACATGCTTTTCACAGTTGTTGAAAGCAACTTGCCAAACCGAATGTCTAGTAGAGATGAAGGCAAAGTTTAAAGGGAAGCTATTGTGATGGTGTTGAACTACCAATTTTTTGAACGTCTCAATTGAAACACCTTGAAGAAGCAGCCATAACAGCCAAGTACCTTGCATAATGTAACATTCCGGCATAATGTACCATTTATATGCATTGGCCGGGAATCGGACCCGGGTCTCCCGCGTGGCAGGCGAGAATTCTACCACTGAACCACCAATGCTTGCTGTAGTTGCCTACAGTTTTCTAAATGTTCATGTTAGGGTTATGGCTCAAGACCTCATTCAGGAATACAGGCATCCACATTGATAGGGAATCAACCTTGCACTCAAATGCTAAAAAGCAGCTAAGAATGTATCATAACATTTCCCCTGACAACATACATCCTTTGTGCATAATGCAAACACTTCTTATTACAAGTAACATAGACACTTTTTCTGACAACATCCTCAACTCACAAATATAATGAGAGAAAAATGTATAGCACAATAAGGACAGACAGCTTTCACAGGAAGTTCCCTGGTACAACCCCACACATGTAACTTGCATTGCCCAAGAATCGGACCTGGTAAAAAGAAAGACATTTACCACTGAACCATCAACGAACATGCTTTTCACAGTTGTTGAAAGCAACTTGCCAAACCGAATGTCTAGTAGAGATGAAGTCAAATTTTAAAGAGAATCTATTGTGATGGTATTGGACTACCAAATTTTAGAACTTCTCAATTGAAACACCTTGAACAAGCAGCCATAACAGCCAGGAATCTGGCATAATGTAACATTCACATGCATTGGCCAGGAATAAGACCCTGGTAAAAAGAAAGACATTTACCACTGAACCATCAATGAACATGCTTTTCACAATTGTTGGAAGCAACTTGCCAAACCGAATGTCTAGTAGAGATGAAGGCAAAGTTTAAAGGGAAGCTATTGTGATGGTGTTGAGCTACCAATGTTTTGAACGTCTCAATTGAAACACCTTGAAGAAGCAGCCATAACAGCCAAGAATCTGGCATAATGTAATATTCACATGCATTGGCCAGGAATCAGACCCTGGTAAAAAGAAAGACATTTACCACTGAACCATCAATGAACATGCTTTTCACAGTTGTTGAAAGCAACTTGCCAAACCGAATGTCTAGTAGAGATGAAGGCAAAGTTTAAAGGGAAGCTATTGTGATGGTGTTGAACTACCAATTTTTTGAACGTCTCAATTGAAACACCTTGAAGAAGCAGCCATAACAGCCAAGTACCTGACATAATGTAACATTTACATGCATTGGCCAGGAATCGGACCCGGGTCTCCCGCGTGGGAGGCAAGAATTCTACCACTGAACCACCAATGCTTGCTGTAGTTGCCTATAGTTTTCTAAATGTTCATGTTAGGGTTATGGCTCAAGACCTCATTCAGGAATACAGGCATCCACATTGATAGGGAATCAACCTTGCACTCAAATGCTAAAAAGCAGCTAAGAATGTATCATAACATTTCCCCTGACAACATACATCCTTTCTGCATAATGCAAACACTTCTTATTACAAGTAACATAGACACGTTTTCTGACAACATCCTCAACTCACAAATATAATGAGAGAAAAATGTATAGCACAATAAGGACAGACAGCTTTCACAGGAAGTTCCCTGGTACAACCCCACACATGTAACTTGCATTGCCCAAGAATCGGACCTGGTAAAAAGAAAGACATTTACCACTGAACCATCAATGAACATGCTTTTCACAGTTGTTGAAAGCAACTTGCCAAACCGAATGTCTAGTAGAGATGAAGTCAAATTTTAAAGAGAATCTATTGTGATGGTATTGGACTACCAAATTTTAGAACTTCTCAATTGAAACACCTTGAACAAGCAGCCATAACAGCCAAGAATCTGGCATAATGTAACATTCACATGCATTGGCCAGGAATCAGACCCTGGTAAAAAGAAAGACATTTACCACTGAACCATCAATGAATGTGCTTTTCACAGTTGTTGGAAGCAACTTGCCAAACCGAATGTCAAGTAGAGTTGAAGGCAAATTTTAAAGAAAATCTATTGTGATGGTGTTGAACTACCAATTTTTTGAACGTCTCAATTGAAACACCTTGAAGAAGCAGCCATAACAGCCAAGAATCTGGCATAATGTAATATTCACATGCATTGGCCAGGAATAAGACCCTGGTAAAAAGAAAGACATTTACCACTGAACCATCAATGAACATGATTTTCACAGTTGTTGAAAGCAACTTGCCAAACCGAATGTCTAGTAGAGATGAAGGCAAAGTTGAAAGGGAAGCTATTGTGATGGTGTTGAACTACCAATTTTTTGAACGTCTCTATTGAAACACCTTGAAGAAGCAGCCATAACAGCCAAGTACCTTGCATAATGTAACATTTACATGCATTGGCCGGGAATCGGACCCGGGTCTCCCGCGTGGTGTAGTATATTTTTTATCAAGTTAATCAGGAGTAATCGATGAAAACATGGTTGATTTATACCACAGTTATGTCTGAGGGGCAAACATGCAGTTTACTGTATGTAAAGGCCTGTGACGTGATGAATATGTGCTCACATAGGTTTGACTATTTGACTGTGTGTGCAGAAACATAAATAGCATTACTTAGGGGGGAGAATTGATCTCTTCCAAAGGACATTCTGTTACTTCTTAATATGGTCAAGACCAGAGTCAATGAAGAGCATGATAGATAATGCATGTAAGCCCCACCTTGTTTGAGGAGGTATATTTAAGTAAAACCAAACCAAAGATGCTTCAGTTGTTGTTGTTGTTGTTGTTGGTACTGTGGTTTCACCGTAGGCAACTCGGCTTTATTGTGTGATAATAAAGTCTATTCTTCTGAAATCAAAACCCCAAAGATGATGAGTGATTTTTCACAAAATTGGCATGAAAAACTACAACAATTGGCGCCCGAACAGCGACAGAAGAGAGCAGAGTCTTTACATCACAGGCTGGCTGGGAAGGCGAACACAAACACGGTGGCCACCATTAGGAGGTAAGCATATTTTGCTTATAAACGTTTGTGTTACTTGCCAGTTCGCCTGTGGTGGTAAGAACGCTCAAAAAGCTCTTCTAAACCAATAAAAAAGGAAAATAAGAATAAATAAAGGGTTTTGATTCCAGAAGAAATAATTGCATGCAATCATCTGTAAATTTTTGTTAACTGTTTTATGTTTAAAAACCTGTAGGAACAGGTCACTCAAGAAGGGTGTGTTTGTGTTTAAAAACCTGTAGGAACAGGTCACTCAAGAAGGGTGTGTTTGTGTTTAAAAACCTGTAGGAACAGGTCACTCAAGAAGGGTGTGTTTGTGTTTAAAAACCTGTAGGAACGGGTCACTCAAAAAGAGTGTATGTTTATAAAACCTGTAGGAACAGGTCACTCAAGAGGAGTGTGTGTTTGTGTGTATAAAACCTGTAGGAACGGGTCACTCAAGAGGAGTGTGTGTTTGTGTGTATAAAACCTGTAGGAACGGGTCACTCAAGAGGAGTGTGTGTTTGTGTGTATAAAACCTGTAGGAACGGGTCACTCAAGAGGAGTGGTAGAATAGTTGCGTTCTAGAATTATTTTGTGTTATTGTGACACAAAAGTTTATAAATAAACACAGTTATTTATAAACTGTGTTTATAAAGGCCTTGTGTTTGTAAAAAGTGTGGTCATTTCTGTGGTTTGTGAGAGTATCTGTATTTGTGTTTGAAAGTGTGTAAAGAGCAAGTGTGTATGGACGTGTATGACTGAGTACAGACATAAGCCCAGTACAAAGATTGGACTGAAAGCCTGTCTTGAGAAACTTTGGAATAATGAACTTTGTTAAAATATAGAAAACTAAAAATGTTCCAAAATATCAGCCTGTGCTGCATAAATGGTAAGGGGTATATATGCAATTTACAGCAGAGAAAATATATTTGGGCTATTTTCAACCTTCCATCAATATATGGAGGCAGAGAAGAGCTGATATAACAGGAAGAAAAGGCACCTAATAAATATTCTGGTTGTAAAGTGGAGATAAAACCAATGATAAAGATATATAGATAGAAATATACATTTAATATAGATGTAAAACAAAATTAGGAAAAAAGAAATCAAAAAGTTAACTTACAACTGGCTGGAAAACATTTAGTCTTGGCTGTTCTTAGTCTAGCAGCTGTTGATTGGAATGGGCTAGAACATAACTCCTAAACTAGACTGTAGCATAGAAATGTATTTGACTTCATGCAGATAATCTATACATTCAAGAGATATTGTAGGGTGTGTGACCAAGTTAGAGAGACTCAGCTTTGCTGCGTAGACAGAAAATTAACTCTCAGCTGTGAAGTTTTTTAGAACTAGCAGCTGACGGTAAAATGTTAAGCTTCTGAACTGGTCAAATCACAGAAGAGAAGTAAACTTCATATAGAGAAGTTGTGAAATCAAAGAGATATCTGTGCTTAAAGTTTAACATTTAAAGCACAGGGATAAATAACAATAAAAAATTTGATATTGAAATAAAATTAAACAACTTTAAAGTAATTAAAATCAGTTTGAAAAATAAAAAAAAAGCTAGGAGAAAAATAAAATAATAAATAAAGAGAATAAGAATTAAAGCTTTAAGTCTAGTGTATTGCATTAAAATGAAGTCAACTAAGTAATTGGAATTTAAACAAAGGTTGTATTTAAGATAAGTATTGTTATATTACATAAGGTAAAACTCCAGTGGAAATACTAAAATCTAGAAGTCCACTGTGTATAATCTCAAAGAAATGAGAAAGCAAAATAAATAAATAAATAATAAAGTGACGTGAATGAACTTTGTGTATTAAAAAGTAAAGGTGAAAGAAATCGGGAAAATTGTTTCAAAATATTGCTGTTGAAGATTAGTGTAGAAGGAAATACATTTAAAAAAGAAATAAGAGACTCATTTATTCTCTAAATGTATTGATTTATTTAAATTAATGCTGCTAAAATAAGTTTTCATTTTTATATGCTAAGTAAAAATGAAGAAGGAACCAGTGGAGAAATAAAAACTAAGATCTAGATGAAGACTGATCCTAAAAGTAAATTGACAAACATATAGGAAATGTATTCATGTATGGGGTATAATAATTCAAATATTAGAAGAAAAGGAAAATGATTTAGAAAGACAGTTAGATTAAAAGGTTTAAAAATCAATAAATAAAAAGATAAGAGTAAAATAAAGTAAGAGCTATATCCAGAAAGTTTAAAATTCACTGAGAAATATAAAGCAGACCAGAAAAGCTGAGGCATGCAGAGGAGGGTAAAATGACAGGTTCCTTTTTAAAAATACCTCCCTATGTGACCCCAAAGGGCAACTCCCAAAGGTCAGCTCCAAATACTTTAGATAGAATGTGGATGTCATTTCTCGAAGTGTGGCCAGTAGTTATCAAAGCCACAGAAAAAGGGAAAGGGAGATTAGAAAGAAGGATTTTGAAATTGGAATATGAAAAATAAATCTTAAATGTGAAAATTTCACATTCATGTGTCTGTTTTATGTTCTGTCTAGTCCAATATGAGAGAATAACAGTTTCAACATTATTAAATTAAACTATAATGTCTTGATATATACATTTAAAAACCCATGATTATATGTTTTATTTTTGATGTGTTTAAATATGTCTGGAGAACAATGTATATGTTTGTGCAACTTTATTGGTGTAAATTTGATCAACCAACAAAAATAAGACAGATAGTGTTTATTATTTTTGCTAGGGAAGTCTGACTGGAGAGATTTAGTGAGACCTGATAGTGAACAGAGAGGTTAAACCCGGTGTCTCTCATAATGTCTCTAGTCAAACACAGGGGGCCCCCAAATTTTGAAAAAAGAGATAGCAGATTCTTTTGAGATTAGACATTTTTCTTTTATTTCTTTTGAGATTAGACATTTTTCTTTTATTTCTTGTTTTATATATACAGTGTAGGCATTGGTTGATCATGGGTACACTGAAAGTTGTCACTGAGACTAGAATTAAAGAAAATAAATTTAAGAATAATTTAAATCATTTCATGTTCTCTACGTTTCAAATTTGCTTAGAGAAGTTTTTTCTTGGGTTTGTTCTATGACCAGTCATGACAGCTAGAATTAAAATAAGTCCCAATATGTGGTGTATTTGATTGAAAAAATATTGATAATGCTAAGGAAAAATTGGAGATTGGTATTAGGTGAAACCCATAGAGAAACATTAGGATTAAATTGAATATCATAAATAATTTGATGTAATGTGTATATTCTGTGTGAAATTGATGCTAACCATGTTTTACTCTCTCTGTTGTCAGCATTGTGTAAGTCATTTCAATAACTCATTCTGGAACCAGACTCTCACCATTGCTGGGCCAGATGATTTGTTGAAGAAGCTTATGTTACAGGAGACAGTCCGGAGAAAAGGAAAAAGACTGAGAAATACAGTATGTGGGCTGTTATATTGACCCTCTTACTATCATGAATGCTGGTAATCATTACTGAATTGACATTTCAATTGTTGATTCAAATTTCTCTTCATAAGTTGATTTCAGTCATATATGACTAATTGGATGTTTGATTTTCCAAATGCCATCCATGGGTGCAATATCCATGTCTAAATTGTTCTGAGGGTCTAAATTTAAATCCAGCATCTAATTGCGAATTTGTTAATGTGAAGGTTAAACATTAAAACTAAATGGCAAAGTAAGAGTAACATATTGGATTGTTTACTCCCCTAAATTTTCAAAAGACTACCCTCACTTTAAAGAAAAAGCTTAATCAGTACTGCAAGGAGTTAATAAGTGTCTACTTCTAGTAAGCTATTTTTTATTTTAAGTTAAATACATGAAAAAACTGTTTTAAAGGTATACAGTTTATGCACAGTGACATCTGTCTCTGCTATTTAACTGAATAATTGATCATGAAATGCTGATAAGCATAAGACGATAATAACTGAAAAATCATATTATTAAAGGATTAGGATATAAAAATGAGACTTGTAAGAAATTCAAAGGACATAATGTATTTCACTGATCAATTATTGCAAAACACAAGATATTTGTCTGAACTTCCATTGTGCCACTTTACTATTTTATTTTGTTTAGAATCTTTCATTTATTTTCTGTTAATTTAAAAAGGTAATTTATGTTGGTTTATTTGACATAATGAAAGTTCCTTCTCCTGAGAAAGAGTAAGAAAAAGAGAAAGTAAACATAAGAGAGTTTAAAACGAAAACTTAAATTTCTCAATGGTCTGAATACAAATGCGCATTAATTTTATTGCGTGAGGAGGGAAGGGATAAGAGAAGTAGAAATTCTAGAAGTTTTCTTGAAGATGGTTTACAATGGCAAAGGTTGAAAGCAGATAATATAATAAAATATATTTGATTATATCATTTTATTAAATTACATTTATCACTATTCTCACTGTTGTAGAATTACAAATGTGTTATTGTGATTTTCTAAGAAAAAAAAAGGAATAACTGTAACAACAGTGTGAAGGAGTGCAATCTCTCTCTCAAAATTCTTTCCCTCTCAGCTCTCAGTTTAAGTTTTTAAGTGGGCTAGAACCATATCACTAATTTGTTTTATTTTCTTTTGATTTTATTTTCTTTTACATGGAAAATGATGTGATTTGACAATAATGTTAGATACAGTAATATGAAGGAAAGGTTCAAACAGCTTTCCTCATCATGATTAAAGATTTGTTATTTTCAGAGGGCAATTTGAATCTCATACTAAAGATAAGAGATTTGGTTGAGTGTACATCTGGATGAATAAATGTAGGTTCTAAAACTACCTAGCAATTATTAAATTAAGTGATGATTTAAATTAAGCATCTTAGAAGCCTGACAGAGATTACCCTGTATTTTGATTTGTTCTGATGGATAGTCTTCACCAAGAGACAAAGTCTTTTATGACCTTTGCTAAATGAGAAAATATAACAACTTGAATGGAAATTAGTGAACTGTAAATGAGTTCAATTGTTGCATTTTACTTTTCATTTGGACAATTTCAATAGATTGTTGAACTGTGAATAATGCTTTGTGAATTTAACCATGTTTTGGACTGTCTCAATGTTTGAGCAGTTGTAGATGGCTCCATTGGCTGTGATGGTTCTCAGGTGATGCTCCCTAAAACAAGGGAAAATGTTTGTTTACAGATACCAAATTATTAAAGATTGGATAATAAGACTGAGCGGTACCGAGACCAGAGACAAGAGATGATGACCCAATAATGGGTAAAATTCTCCAGTGGCAAGAGGTGACGACCCAATGACGGGTAAAGACTCTCCAATTGCAAAGTGAGAGCTGCCTAAGACAGGGCGCCACCGCCCTGGAAACATGCCCAAGAAGGGTGAACTGGGTTTAAGGAAGTGGATGGATGCTTTTAGGAAAGAAGCATCAAAAGGGAGGTCTAGAAGAAACCTGCCAGAAGTTGTGAGTTCCACTCAACCTGACAGTGTCTTAATAACCGCTTTATTAAATATTTTATCACAGCGATGAATAACAAGCATTCTATCACTGTGTTATCAGGGGATCACACCCTGTGTAGAAGACCAATTATAGATTGATTTTGGAGGTAAAGCTTTGAGAACCGTTGCATACAAAGAAGTGCCTAAATTATTAAAGAAGTATTAAGCAAACCTGGGACTGTTTGCATGATGAAGGAAAATTATTTTTATTTATGCTGTTATTGAACTCATGTACATTTGAATAATAATGAAGAATGGAAAAGAATATATGGTGGTGACTAAAATGAACATGACCTGATTGCCAAAAGAAATGGGGTACACAATTAACTAAAATTAATATAATATCTGGATAATAACATTGTGGAAGGAATAAGTTTCTGTGTGATCCTTAGTAAAATAATTTTGGATTCAAGCAACAGTAAAGCAGATGACTTTGATTGATGTGAATGGCCCAATGTAATGGCAACTACCCTGAATGGACAGAAAGACCAAATTGGGAGGAAATTGATTCCTTCAATGAATATATAAGAAGATATGAAGAACCACGCCCTGGGTGTAAGTGCTGGTTAACCTCTCCCCAAAGGGTGATCCTCTACGATGCATAAAGCATCTGGGTTGAAGACATCTACACTACAAGCAAGAACTCTTAAAATTAGGATGAATATTTTGTTTAATGCAATCTACGTAACTGTGACAACCAAAAACAAGACCAAACCAGGAGCACGTACATGCTTAAATATGTTAATTTGTGACTATAGAAAGTCACAGAGGAGGGAATATGTAGTATATTTTTTATCAAGTTAATCAGGAGTAATCGATGAAAACATGGTTGATTTATACCACAGTTATGTCTGAGGGGCAAACATGCAGTTTACTGTATGTAAAGGCCTGTGACGTGATGAATATGTGCTCACATAGGTTTGACTATTTGACTGTGTGTGCAGAAACATAAATAGCATTACTTAGGGGGGAGAATTGATCTCTTCCAAAGGACATTCTGTTACTTCTTAATATGGTCAAGACCAGAGTCAATGAAGAGCATGATAGATAATGCATGTAAGCCCCACCTTGTTTGAGGAGGTATATTTAAGTAAAACCAAACCAAAGATGCTTCAGTTGTTGTTGTTGTTGTTGTTGGTACTGTGGTTTCACCGTAGGCAACTCGGCTTTATTGTGTGATAATAAAGTCTATTCTTCTGAAATCAAAACCCCAAAGATGATGAGTGATTTTTCACAAAATTGGCATGAAAAACTACAACAGTGGCAGGCGAGAATTCTACCACTGAACCACCAATGCTTGCGATAGCAGCATACAGTTTTCTAAATGTTCATGTTAGGGTTATGGCTCAAGACCTCATTCAGGAATACAGGCATCCACATTGATAGGGAATCAACCTTGCACTCAAATGCTAAAAAGCAGCTAAGAATGTATCATAACATTTCCCCTGACAACATACATCCTTTCTGCATAATGCAAACACTTCTTATTACAAGTAACATAGACACTTTTTCTGACAACATCCTCAACTCACAAATATAATGAGAGAAAAATGTATAGCACAATAAGGACAGACAGCTTTCACAGGAAGTTCCCTGGTACAACCCCACACATGTAACTTGCATTGCCCAAGAATCGGACCTGGTAAAAACATAGACATTTACCACTGAACCATCAATGAACATGCTTTTCACAGTTGTTGAAAGCAACTTGCCAAACCGAATGTCTAGTAGAGATGAAGTCAAATTTTAAAGAGAATCTATTGTGATGGTGTTGAACTACCAATTTTTTGAACGTCTCAATTGAAACACCTTGAAGAAGCAGCCATAACAGCCAAGAATCTGGCATAATGTAATATTCACATGCATTGGCCAGGAATCAGACCCTGGTAAAAAGAAAGACATTTACCACTGAACCATCAATGAACATGCTTTTCACAGTTGTTGAAAGCAACTTGCCAAACCGAATGTCTAGTAGAGATGAAGGCAAAGTTTAAAGGGAAGCTATTGTGATGGTGTTGAACTACCAATTTTTTGAACGTCTCAATTGAAACACCTTGAAGAAGCAGCCATAACAGCCAAGTACCTGGCATAATGTAACATTCCGGCATAACGTAACATTTATATGCATTGGCCGGGAATCGGACCCGGGTCTCCCACGTGGCAGGCGAGAATTCTACCACTGAACCACCAATGCTTGCTGTAGCTACAAACAGTTTTCTAAATGTTCATGTTAGGGTTATGGCTCAAGACCTCATTCAGGAATGCAGACATCCATATTGATAGGGAATCAACCTTGCACTCAAATGCTAAAAGCAGCTAAGAATGTATCATAACATTTCCCTGACAACATACAACCTTTGTGCATAATGCAAACACTTCTTATTACAAGTAACATAGACACTTTTTCTGACAACATCCTCAACTCACAAATATAATGAGAGAAAAATGTATAGCACAATAAGGACAGACAGCTTTCACAGGAAGTTCCCTGGTACAACCCAACACATGTAACTTGCATTGCCCAAGAATCGGACCTGGTAAAAACAAAGACATTTACCACTGAACCATCAATGAACATGCTTTTCACAGTTGTTGAAAGCAACTTGCCAAACCGAATGTCTAGTAGAGATGAAGGCAAATTTGAAAGAGAATCTATTGTGATGGTATTGGACTACCAAATTTTAGAACTTCTCAATTGAATCACCTTGAACAAGCAGCCATAACAGCCAAGAATCTGGCATAATGTAACATTCACATGCATTGGCCAGGAATCAGACCCTGGTAAAAAGAAAGACATTTACCACTGAACCATCAATGAACATGCTTTTCACAGTTGTTGGAAGCAACTTGCCAAACCGAATGTCAAGTAGAGTTGAAGGCAAATTTTAAAGAGAATCTATTGTGATGGTGTTGAACTACCAATGTTTTGAACGTCTCAATTGAAACACTTTGAAGAAGCAGCCATAACAGCCAAGAATCTGGCATAATGTAACATTCACATGCATTGGCCAGGAATCAGACCCTGGTAAAAAGAAAGACATTTACCACTGAACCATCAGTGAATATGCTTTTCACAGTTGTTGGAAGCAACTTGCCAAACCGAATGTCAAGTAGAGTTGAAGGCAAATTTTAAAGAGAATCTATTGTGATGGTGTTGAAATACCAATGTTTTGAACGTCTCAATTGAAACACCTTGAAGAAGCAGCCATAACAGCCAAGAATCTGGCATAATGTAATATTCACATGCATTGGCCAGGAATCAGACCCTGGTAAAAAGAAAGACATTTACCACTGAACCATCAATGAATATGCTTTTCACAGTTGTTGGAAGCAACTTGCCAAACCGAATGTCAAGTAGAGTTGAAGGCAAATTTTAAAGAGAATCTATTGTGATGTTGTTGAACTACCAATTTTTTGAACGTCTCAATTGAAACACCTTGAAGAAGCAGCCATAACAGCCAAGTACCTTGCATAATGTAACATTCGCATAATATACCATTTACACACATTAGCGGGAATCAAACCGAGGTCTCCCGCATGGGAGGCAAGAATTCTACCACTGAACCAACAATGCTTGCTATAATTGCCTACAGTTTTCTAAATGTTCATGTTAGGGTTATGGCTCAAGACCTCATTCAGGAATACAGGCATCCACATTGATAGGGAAACAACCTTGCACTCAAATGCTAAAAAGCAGCTAAGAATGTATCATAACATTTCCCCTGACAACATACATCCTTTGTGCATAATGCAAACACTTCTTATTACAAGTAACATAGACACTTTTTCTGACAACATCCTCAACTCACAAATATAATGAGAGAAAAATGTATAGCACAATAAGGACAGACAGCTTTCACAGGAAGTTCCTGGTACAACCCAACACATGTAACTTGCATTGCCCAAGAATCGGACCTGGTAAAAACAAAGACATTTACCACTGAACCATCAATGAACATGCTTTTCACAGTTGTTGGAAGCAACTTGCCAAACCGAATGTCAAGTAGAGCTGAAGGCAAATTTTAAAGAGAATCTATTGTGATGGTGTTGAACTACCAATTTTTGAATGTCTCAATTGAAACACCTTGAAGAAGCAGCCATAACAGCCAAGAATCTGGCATAATGTAATATTCACATGCATTGGCCAGGAATCAGACCCTGGTAAAAATAAAGACATTTACCACTGAACCATCAATGAACATGCTTTTCACAGTTGTTGAAAGCAACTTGCCAAACCGAATGTCTAGTAGAGATGAAGGCAAAGTTTAAAGGGAAGCTATTGTGATGGTGTTGAACTACCAATTTTTGAACGTCTCAATTGAAACACCTTGAAGAAGCAGCCATAACAGCCAAGTACCTGGCATAATGTAACATTCGGCATAATGTACCATTTATATGCATTGGCTGGGAATCAGACCCAGGTCTCCCACGTGGCAGGCGAGAAGTCTACCACTGAACCACCAATGCTTGCTGATAGTTGGCATACAGTTTTCTAAATGTTCATGTTAGGGTTATGGCTCAAGACCTCATTCAGGAATACAGGCATCCACATTGATAGGGAATCAACCTTGCACTCAAATGCTAAAAAGCAGCTAAGAATGTATCATAACATTTCCCTGACAACATACATCCTTTCTGCATAATGCAAACACTTCTTATTACAAGTAACATAGACACTTTTTCTGACAACATCCTCAACTCACAAATATAATGAGAGAAAAATGTATAGCACAATAAGGACAGACAGCTTTCACAGGAAGTTCCCTGGTACAACCCAACACATGTAACTTGCAGTGCCCAAGAATCGGACCTGGTAAAAACAAAGACATTTACCACTGAACCATCAATGAACATGCTTTTCACAGTTGTTGAAAGCAACTTGCCAAACCGAATGTCTAGCAGAGATGAAGTCAAATTTTAAAGAGAATCTATTGTGATGGTATTGGACTACCAAATTTTAGAACTTCTCAATTGAAACACCTTGAACAAGCAGCCATAACAGCCAAGAATCTGGCATAATGTAACATTCACATGCATTGGCCAGGAATCAGACCCTGGTAAAAAGAAAGACATTTACCACTGAACCATCAATGAACATGCTTTTCACAGTTGTTGGAAGCAACTTGCCAAACCGAATGTCAAGTAGAGCTGAAGGCAAATTTTAAAGAGAATCTATTGTGATGGTGTTGAACTACCAATTTTTTGAACGTCTCAATTGAAACACCTTGAAGAAGCAGCCATAACAGCCAAGAATCTGGCATAATGTAACATTCACATGCATTGGCCAGGAATCAGACCCTGGTAAAAAGAAAGACATTTACCACTGAACCATCAATGAACATGCTTTTCACAGTTGTTGAAAGCAACTTGCCAAACCGAATGTCTAGTAGAGATGAAGGCAAAGTTTAAAGGGAAGCTATTGTGATGGTGTTGAACTACCAATTTTTTGAACGTCTCAATTGAAACACCTTGAACAAGCAGCCATAACAGCCAAGTACCTGGCATAATGTAACATTCTGGCATAATGTAACATTTACATGAATTGGCCGGGAATCAGACTCGAGTCTCCCGCGTGGCAGGCGAGAATTCTACCACTGAACCACCAATGCTTGCCATAGTTGCATACAGTTTTCTAAATGTTCATGTTGGGGTTATGGCTCAAGACCTCATTCAGGAATGCAGGCATCCATATTGATAGGGAATCAACCTTGCACTCAAATGCTAAAAAGAAGCTAAGAATGTATCATAACATTTCCCCTGACAACATACATCCTTTGTGCATAATGCAAACACTTCTTATTACAAGTAACATAGACACTTTTTCTGACAACATCCTCAACTCACAAATATAATGAGAGAAAAATGTATAGCACAATAAGGACAGACAGCTTTCACAGGAAGCTCCCTGGTACAACCCAACACATGTAACTTGCATTGCCCAAGAATCGGACCTGGTAAAAACAAAGACATTTACCACTGAACCATCAATGAACATGCTTTTCACAGTTGTTGAAAGCAACTTGCCAAACCGAATGTCTAGTAGAGATGAAGTCAAATTTTAAAGAGAATCTATTGTGATGGTATTGGACTACCAAATTTTAGAACTTCTCAATTGAAACACCTTGAACAAGCAGCCATAACAGCCAAGAATCTGGCATAATGTAACATTCACATGCATTGGCCAGGAATCAGACCCTGGTAAAAAGAAAGACATTTACCACTGAACCATCAATGAATATGCTTTTCACAGTTGTTGGAAGCAACTTGCCAAACCGAATGTCAAGTAGAGTTGAAGGCAAATTTTAAAGAGAATCTATTGTGATGGTGTTGAACTACCAATTTTTGAACGTCTCAATTGAAACACCTTGAAGAAGCAGCCATAACAGCCAAGAATCTGGCATAATGTAATATTCACATGCATTGGCCAAGAATCAGACCCTGGTAAAAAGAAAGACATTTACCACTGAACCATCAATGAACATGCTTTTCACAGTTGTTGAAAGCAACTTGCCAAACCGAATGTCTAGTAGAGATGAAGGCAAAGTTTAAAGGGGAGCTATTGTGATGGTGTTGAACTACCAATGTTTTGAACGTCTCAATTGAAACACCTTGAACAAGCAGCCATAACAGCCAAGTACCTGGCATAATGTAACATTCTGGCATAATGTTACATTTATATGCATTGGCCGGGAATCGGACCCGGGTCTCCCGCGTGGCAGGCGAGAATTCTACCACTGAACCACCAATGCTTGCTGTAGCTGCATACAGTTTTCTAAATGTTCATGTTAGGGTTATGGCTCAAGACCTCATTCAGGAATACAGGCATCCACATTGATAGGGAATCAACCTTGCACTCAAATGCTAAAAGCAGCTAAGAATGTATCATAACATTTCCCTGACAACATACATCCTTTCTGCATAATGCAAACACTTCTTATTACAAGTAACATAGACACTTTTTCTGACAACATCCTCAACTCACAAATATAATGAGAGAAAAATGTATAGCACAATAAGGACAGACAGCTTTCACAGGAAGTTCCTGGTACAACCCAACACATGTAACTTGCATTGCCCAAGAATCGGACCTGGTAAAAACAAAGACATTTACCACTGAACCATCAATGAACATGCTTTTCACAGTTGTTGGAAGCAACTTGCCAAACCGAATGTCTAGTAGAGATGAAGGCAAATTTTAAAGAGAATCTATTGTGATGGTGTTGAACTACCAATTTTTGAACGTCTCAATTGAAACACCTTGAAGAAGCAGCCATAACAGCCAAGAATCTGGCATAATGTAATATTCACATGCATTGGCCAGGAATCAGACCCTGGTAAAAAGAAAGACATTTACCACTGAACCATCAATGAACATGCTTTTCACAGTTGTTGAAAGCAACTTGCCAAACCGAATGTCTAGTAGAGATGAAGGCAAAGTTTAAAGGAAGCTATTGTGATGGTGTTGAACTACCAATTTTTTGAACGTCTCAATTGAAACACCTTGAAGAAGCAGCCATAACAGCCAAGTACCTGGCATAATGTAACATTCCGGCATAACGTAACATTTATATGCATTGGCCGGGAATCGGACCCGGGTCTCCCACGTGGCAGGCGAGAATTCTACCACTGAACCACCAATGCTTGCTGTAGCTACAAACAGTTTTCTAAATGTTCATGTTAGGGTTATGGCTCAAGACCTCATTCAGGAATGCAGACATCCATATTGATAGGGAATCAACCTTGCACTCAAATGCTAAAAAGCAGCTAAGAATGTATCATAACATTTCCCCTGACAACATACAACCTTTGTGCATAATGCAAACACTTCTTATTACAAGTAACATAGACACTTTTTCTGACAACATCCTCAACTCACAAATATAATGAGAGAAAAATGTATAGCACAATAAGGACAGACAGCTTTCACAGGAAGTTCCCTGGTACAACCCAACACATGTAACTTGCATTGCCCAAGAATCGGACCTGGTAAAAACAAAGACATTTACCACTGAACCATCAATGAACATGCTTTTCACAGTTGTTGAAAGCAACTTGCCAAACCGAATGTCTAGTAGAGATGAAGGCAAATTTGAAAGAGAATCTATTGTGATGGTATTGGACTACCAAATTTTAGAACTTCTCAATTGAATCACCTTGAACAAGCAGCCATAACAGCCAAGAATCTGGCATAATGTAACATTCACATGCATTGGCCAGGAATCAGACCCTGGTAAAAAGAAAGACATTTACCACTGAACCATCAATGAACATGCTTTTCACAGTTGTTGGAAGCAACTTGCCAAACCGAATGTCAAGTAGAGTTGAAGGCAAATTTTAAAGAGAATCTATTGTGATGGTGTTGAACTACCAATGTTTTGAACGTCTCAATTGAAACACTTTGAAGAAGCAGCCATAACAGCCAAGAATCTGGCATAATGTAACATTCACATGCATTGGCCAGGAATCAGACCCTGGTAAAAAGAAAGACATTTACCACTGAACCATCAGTGAATATGCTTTTCACAGTTGTTGGAAGCAACTTGCCAAACCGAATGTCAAGTAGAGTTGAAGGCAAATTTTAAAGAGAATCTATTGTGATGGTGTTGAAATACCAATGTTTTGAGCGTCTCAATTGAAACACCTTGAAGAAGCAGCCATAACAGCCAAGAATCTGGCATAATGTAATATTCACATGCATTGGCCAGGAATCAGACCCTGGTAAAAAGAAAGACATTTACCACTGAACCATCAATGAATATGCTTTTCACAGTTGTTGGAAGCAACTTGCCAAACCGAATGTCAAGTAGAGTTGAAGGCAAATTTTAAAGAGAATCTATTGTGATGGTGTTGAACTACCAATTTTTTGAACGTCTCAATTGAAACACCTTGAAGAAGCAGCCATAACAGCCAAGTACCTTGCATAATGTAACATTCCGGCATAATATACCATTTACACACATTAGCGGGGAATCAAACCGAGGTCTCCCGCATGGGAGGCGAGAATTCTACCACTGAACCAACAATGCTTGCTATAATTGCCTACAGTTTTCTAAATGTTCATGTTAGGGTTATGGCTCAAGACCTCATTCAGGAATACAGGCATCCACATTGATAGGGAAACAACCTTGCACTCAAATGCTAAAAAGCAGCTAAGAATGTATCATAACATTTCCCCTGACAACATACATCCTTTGTGCATAATGCAAACACTTCTTATTACAAGTAACATAGACACTTTTTCTGACAACATCCTCAACTCACAAATATAATGAGAGAAAAATGTATAGCACAATAAGGACAGACAGCTTTCACAGGAAGTTCCCTGGTACAACCCAACACATGTAACTTGCATTGCCCAAGAATCGGACCTGGTAAAAACAAAGACATTTACCACTGAACCATCAATGAACATGCTTTTCACAGTTGTTGGAAGCAACTTGCCAAACCGAATGTCAAGTAGAGCTGAAGGCAAATTTTAAAGAGAATCTATTGTGATGGTGTTGAACTACCAATTTTTTGAATGTCTCAATTGAAACACCTTGAAGAAGCAGCCATAACAGCCAAGAATCTGGCATAATGTAATATTCACATGCATTGGCCAGGAATCAGACCCTGGTAAAAATAAAGACATTTACCACTGAACCATCAATGAACATGCTTTTCACAGTTGTTGAAAGCAACTTGCCAAACCGAATGTCTAGTAGAGATGAAGGCAAAGTTTAAAGGGAAGCTATTGTGATGGTGTTGAACTACCAATTTTTTGAACGTCTCAATTGAAACACCTTGAAGAAGCAGCCATAACAGCCAAGTACCTGGCATAATGTAACATTCCGGCATAATGTACCATTTATATGCATTGGCTGGGAATCAGACCCAGGTCTCCCGCGTGGCAGGCGAGAAGTCTACCACTGAACCACCAATGCTTGCTGAAGTTGGAAACAGTTTTCTAAATGTTCATGTAAGGGTTATGGCTCAAGACCTCATTCACGAATACAGGCATCCACATTGATAGGGAATCAACCTTGCACTCAAATGCTAAAAAGAAGCTAAGAATGTATCATAACATTTCCCCTGACAACATACATCCTTTGTGCATAATGCAAACACTTCTTATTACAAGTAACATAGACACTTTTTCTGACAACATCCTCAACTCACAAATATAATGAAAGAAAAATGTATAGCACAATAAGGACAGACAGCTTTCACAGGAAGCTCCCTGGTACAACCCCACACATGTAACTTGCATTGCCCAAGAATCGGACCTGGTAAAAACAAAGACATTTACCACTGAACCATCAACGAACATGCTTTTCACAGTTGTTGAAAGCAACTTGCAAAACCGAATGTCTAGTAGAGATGAAGTCAAATTTTAAAGAGAATCTATTGTGATGGTATTGGACTACCAAATTTTAGAACTTCTCAATTGAAACACCTTGAACAAGCAGCCATAACAGCCAAGAATCTGGCATAATGTAACATTCACATGCATTGGCCAGGAATCAGACCCTGGTAAAAAGAAAGACATTTACCACTGAACCATCAATGAATATGCTTTTCACAGTTGTTGGAAGCAACTTGCCAAACCGAATGTCAAGTAGAGTTGAAGGCAAATTTTAAAGAGAATCTATTGTGATGGTGTTGAACTACCAATTTTTGAACGTGTCAATTTAAACACCTTGAACAAGCAGCCATAACAGCCAAGTACCTGGCATAATGTAATATTCACATGCATTGGCCAAGAATCAGACCCTGGTAAAAAGAAAGACATTTACCACTGAACCATCAATGAACATGCTTTTCACAGTTGTTGAAAGCAACTTGCCAAACCGAATGTCTAGTAGAGATGAAGGCAAAGTTTAAAGGGGAGCTATTGTGATGGTGTTGAACTACCAATGTTTTGAACGTCTCAATTGAAACACCTTGAACAAGCAGCCATAACAGCCAAGTACCTGGCATAATGTAACATTCTGGCATAATGTTACATTTATATGCATTGGCCGGGAATCGGACCCGGGTCTCCCGCGTGGCAGGCGAGAATTCTACCACTGAACCACCAATGCTTGCTGTAGCTGCATAGAGTTTTCTAAATATTCATGTTAGGGTTATGGCTCAAGACCTCATTCAGGAATGCAGGCATCCACATTGATAGGGAATCAACCTTGCACTCAAATGCTAAAAAGCAGCTAAGAATGTATCATAACATTTCCCCTGACAACATACATCCTTTCTGCATAATGCAAACACTTCTTATTACAAGTAACATAGACACTTTTTCTGACAACATCCTCAACTCACAAATATAATGAGAGAAAAATGTATAGCACAATAAGGACAGACAGCTTTCACAGGAAGTTCCCTGGTACAACCCAACACATGTAACTTGCATTGCCCAAGAATCGGACCTGGTAAAAACAAAGACATTTACCACTGAACCATCAATGAACATGCTTTTCACAATTGTTGGAAGCAACTTGCCAAACCGAATGTCTAGTAGAGCTGAAGGCAAATTTTAAAGAGAATCTATTGTGATGGTGTTGAACTACCAATTTTTTGAACATCTCAATTGAAACACCTTGAAGAAGCAGCCATAACAGCCAAGAATCTGGCATAATGTAACATTCACATGCATTGGCCAGGAATCAGACCCTGGTAAAAAGAAAGACATTTACCACTGAACCATCAATGAACATGCTTTTCACAGTTGTTGAAAGCAACTTGCCAAACCGAATGTCTAGTAGAGATGAAGGCAAAGTTTAAAGGGAAGCTATTGTGATGGTGTTGAACTACCAATTTTTTGAACTTCTCAATTGAAACACCTTGAACAAGCAGCCATAACAGCCAAGTACCTGGCATAATGTAACATTCTGGCATAATGTAACATTTACATGAATTGGCCGGGAATCGGACTCGGGTCTCCCGCGTGGCAGGCGAGAATTCTACCACTGAACCACCAATGCTTGCCATAGTTGCATACAGTTTTCTAAATGTTCATGTTGGGGTTATGGCTCAAGACCTCATTCAGGAATGCAGGCATCCATATTGATAGGGAATCAACCTTGCACTCAAATGCTAAAAAGAAGCTAAGAATGTATCATAACATTTCCCCTGACAACATACATCCTTTGTGCTGTTGTGGCAAAAAAAATTATCAACCAACCATTATCACTGCGTAAGAGACACTGAGTCAAACAGTCTTTTAAAATTATTTATTCTTGCAAGAAGGACCCGATCATTACACAGGAGTTAATCTGTGCCGTGAGTGGGACCCAGAGGGGAGGGCTGACTTGTATTTTATACTCTTTTATCCCAAGGTTTTCTGACAGAAGCAGATCCTCCCCCGCTGCATCCCTCAGACACCGAGGCATTCCCCTATAATGACTATTACTGATCAATGAGCATCAAAATTTCTACAACAATTCCCCGCTTTTTATCATTCAGATTACTCAATCACAATAATAAACAATAAGACAAATTTTAAGTCATATCATCACACTTACACTCTTCATCTCTGATTTTCGCATAAATGATCACTCTTCTTAAACATTTGTGAAATAACATTTGGAAAGAAAAGAAATAAACAACTTAGGCTTTTTTTTGTGGGGATAGTCCCCTAAGTATTAGCAAGCAAGTAAAGACTTTATCTGAAGCCGGGCTAAATGAGTAAACACCGTTACTGCACGTCTGACATAAAAATCAGACCCTCAGTCACTTCAGTATAAACAAGTAATAGTGTACAGATTAAGTAGGAAAAACACATCAATTTAACATTTTGGTTATGTCAGCAGGCTATAAAAATACAAAGAATAAAGTATAATAAAATCCCTCATTTCAAACCCTCTCCTTGTACGTCATCTCGTAACACGGATGACAGCTGCTTATAACCCTCTTTACCGATCAAAACATTCTCAGGGAAGAAAAACATATTTCACAATTTAACACATTTCACAGTAGCTCTCGCTACTCGTATCATCATATTTGTTTTCATCACCCTCTGGATATACTGTCATTTTTACCATTTGAACAGACACCCCTGCTTTAACCAGTCTCTGTACTGAGCTGGAAACACACGTTATGATGCATGGTAAACATAACAATATTAACAGTCCTACCACCGCAATTGGTAACACAGTTTGAATCAGCCAATACCCCCATCCTCCCCAGAGATTCATAAACCAAGTAACCCATGTACTCTCAATATGTTCTGGCTCCTGTACGGCATTTCTCATGTGTTCAATTACATTCGTGATGTTGTCACTGTAATCTGGAATATTGAAACAACAAGACATTCCCAAAACATTTTGCAAACTCCCCTTTCTCTGCAGTTAACATATCAAGAACCAACCTGTTTTGAATGACCACATCTCTTAACTGTTTCATTTCATCATTTATCATTGTCAAAGCATTTTCTGTGCTATTAGCTATTGCTAATACTGTCCATGCTAGCCCATTTATCTTATTAATTGTTACCGTTGTACCCACCCCTAAGAACAATGACCACCCCACATTGCTGCATAGTGCTTTGGTAAAACCCCAGGTAAAATTTCAACATTTATTTTTATTTCTTCCCACCCCGGTGCCCTGTTTGGCAAATACACAGATGTACCCACATTCATTAACGCTGGATAACAACACCCTGCCCATTTTTTTGGCATCCGATGAAATGCCCTGCTGCCACACACCCACACAGCTGCAGGTGAAGTTTCATGTGGCTTGCTGAATGGGCATGTGAAGTTGACTTCTTTGTCGTTGATGACGGCTGTACAATTGTCCGTTGTTCCATCCTTCACATTGATTCTGACCCTGCAATCGGACCAACCTGTTTTAATCCGTCTCCCATTGTCCAGACAAATGCATACATCACCCTGTGTCGCCGTCACTCTCAGAGGTGGAATCACCATATCAGTGTGGTTATACTGCTGTACATGGTCGCAGTTGTCCGCAGGTCGCCTCGTTGGTGTCTTTACTTTCTCCAGATCACTGACAGCTTTGAGCACATCAGTCATTTGCTGTGGAATCAGACACTTTGTTTCTTCTGCTGTTGCTACAGTCAGTGGGACCGCTTTCCAAGCATGAGACATTTGCAGACAGAGCCAGCAGCTCGTCGATATCTCCAGTTCTTCCTTTTGCAACATCGCCAGAGCACAGGCTTTGTTCCCTTGACAACTCATCATGGCCTTCTGCACTTCAGGATTCGCTTGACATTTTCTTATGTCTCCATTTCCCATCCAAGCCATCTCTTCCTCTGTCTCTCGTTCGAGCTCAGGTGCCTCAAAAGGTCTTGTCGTCGTTGTTGGAGCTGCTTCAACTGTAATTATGTCAATCGTCTCATACCAGTCGGTTCCTTCTTTATCCAGTCCGCAGTAGTACCTGCCTTGATCAGAATTCCTTACTTGTCTCAGCTCTACTCGCATTCCATCCCTGTTGCTGCTGAGTCTGTGGTTCGTTTGCACTCTGAATCTTTCGTCGCTCCCTTCTTGTAGTCGTAGTAGTACGCTTTCACGTCGCCCCACTTGCATGGATCTCTGCAGACATAGAAAGGTGCATACTCTTCGCTGCGTCCCTCACAGTTCGGACAGTTCTTTTGGAACGGGTTGCAGTTGAAAGTCACATTTGTTCCTTCCTGAATCGTGACGATTTCTCCTTCCAGGCCATGCGTTGGCTCCACGAACATAAATGCGCTTCTCTTGAACCGTCGGATGGTATCGTTTGGAGCAGTTGTCTCAGTCCAGTTGGTTTGGTTTTCTGTTAATAACACTCTCAGGCCCTCGGTAAGGTGCAGTATTATCATACAAATTGTCACTGCAAGCAAAGTCATTATGCACATACTCTTACCCAGACCACACATTACCTGCACCCCGAATGGGTGTCACGGTCTAGGACGCTCCATTTCTTCCGTTTGCTAGATCAGTACTGCAGCTGTGTGACCAGAATGTGTGAAGGAGTTCAGTCTTTGAAGCACTCAGATTCTTATCTGTTTTGCTGATTAATGGTGCCCAGCCGGATGCTGTTTCCACAGCTAGGGCTGCCTGCCTCTTCCTCTGTCTGTGGCTCCTCTTAAACACACACAGCTAGAATGCAGAGGTCTGTTGTTAATACTCTTGAATTATTTTCAGTTCATACCTCTTCACAATGATTACTGCTTGTGACCACACAATGGGGTCCAATCTGCACACAGGCTGTGTTATCCTCTGTGGTTGGCCTTGCTCTTCCACTGATAGTGGTACTTGGTGTTCAGACTTCGGCGTTTATTGACATTCACTGAACAATCTCTTCCTGTTGCTGATTCTCCTGCGATGGTTGGCATGAACCCACGTAGCTCTCTCTCTGCGACCTTCACTGGCGTGTGAGTCGTTAGTAGCACTTGGAATGGTGTCAGCCACCTTTTCGCCTTCCAGCTCTTTCTCATCAGGTCATGAATCACAACAAAATCGCCAGGCCTGATCTTATGCAGCTCTTCACCTGAACACAAACATTGGACAACAGAGAAGACATTTCTTTGCAATAATTCAACATGTCATTCTCACACAGATCTGTTGATGGCAACCTTTGTCCACCCCCTCTATTCCCATGAATGGTGGTCTACAAAAGAGTATTTCAAATGGACTTAAATTTGTTTTGACTCTTTTCTCATTCTCATGTACATCAACACAATTGGGAGTGCTTTAACCCATGTGAGCCCAGTTTCCTCACAGCACTTAGCCAATTTGTTCTTGATCGCTTGATTCTCCTCTCCACAGCACATCCACTTGCGGCGTGGTAACTGCAGTGTGTTCTCATGTCAATTCCCAAAAACTGACCCACCTGCTTTATTGCTTCATTGACAAAGTGTGTCCCATTGTCCGAGCTGATTTTCCTTGGAATTCCCCATCTCGGAACAATCTCGGTTAAAAGAGCCTTCGCTACTGCTGCCGAGTCTTGTTTCGAGGTTGAGAAGGCCTCAACCCATTTGGACCACATGTCAACCATCACCAGGCAGTATTTGTGTTTCCCACACAGGGTTAACTCGATGAAATCCATCATCAGATACTCAAAAGGCCCCCCTGATGGTGGTTGAGATACTATAGGTGTTTTTATCCCTCTTGCCACATTATGTGTGTTACAAATAACACATCTTTTGCAAAAATGTTCAGCAAATATCGTGAAACCCTTTGTAAACCACAATTCTTTCATCTGTGCAACCATCCCCACTTTTGATACATGGTCTAACCCATGTATCAACTTTCCATAATGAGGAAAGAAGTGTTTGGGTAAACAAAGCTTGCCATCACAGCTCATCCACACATTCTCATTAGAGCTACAACCAGCTGCCTTCCATCGGGTTTTCTCCTTGCCTGTGGAAAAAGTTTGCATGCTCTGTAAACAAGAACAAATGTTGAGGTTATTGTCAGATATCAAAGCACACGTAGTCTCTTTTGTCTCCATCGCTGCCGCGGCCTCGCTGCCGCGTCGGCTCGTGCGCTTCCCTGTTGAGACTGAACTGTTATCATTAGTGTGCGCTACGCATTTGCAAATCGCGACCTTGTCTGGTAAAAGAACGGCCTCCAAAAGCTCAGACACAAGAGACGCATTTAATATTGGATCGACCATCTGACTTCAGAAATTTCCTGTGCTTCCATAAAGCACCAAAATCGTGTGTTACCCCAAAGGCATAACGCTAATCTGTGTAAATCGTCAGACATTTGTCTTTCATAAGTTTACATGCTTCTGTTAAAGCAACCAGTTCAGCTGCCTGTGCTGAATAATTTGATGGCAGTTTGCCAGATGTCACGACCTCAAATTCAGTGGTTATCGCGTAACCAACCTTATTCTTTCCTGTTTGTGGATCTTTGGAAGCTGACCCATCCACAAAGAGGATATTGTCACAATTGTCTAATGGCGTGTCTAATAGATCTGGGCGCGTGTGCACACTTGTTCAAGCGCTGACAGACAACAATGATGCTCCTCGCCATCCTCCTCTGTGGTGAGAGTGTGGCAGGATTCAAAGTTGTGCATCTTTTAACAGTTATGTTTGGCATGCCCAATAAAATTGTGTGGTACCTCAGCCATCGGGCTGTAGATAAATGTGACGTTCTTTGCTCTTGCAAAATCATGGAAACTGTGTGTGGAACCATCAAAGTTAAATCAGAATACCCCACAAATTCCCGGGATGCCAGTTCAGCAGCTGCCACAGCCCTCAAATAGTGTGGTAGCCCTGCTGAACTGCATATGGTTGAAAAATATGCCACAGGTTGCAGTCTGTCTCCATGAGTCTGCAAAAGAACAGAAGTCATAAACCCATTTTTCTCATCAATCATCTGAACAAACGGTTTGTTTACATCCGGCAGACCCAAAGTGGGAGCCAGAGCCATTTGCTCTTTCATGTTAGCAAATGCCTCTTCGGCTTCGCTTGTCTAAACAAGCTTGTCACATGACCTCAGCCCTTTCCCTGTCATCAGGGCTCGCAAAGGCTGTTCAAGAATGTCATAATTAGGAATAAATGTACGACAATAAGCACACATTCCTAAAAATGACAATAACTGTTTTTTCGTAATTGGGTTTGGCACATCTTTTATGGCCTGCACCCGTTTGTCACAGATGTTTGGTCTGATAACATTCCCAGAAACTTTATTTCTGTTTCACAAACTGCATTGAAAGACTGACTTTGTGTCCCTCCTGTTCTAAGTGCTTCAGAAGAGACACAGAGTCAGTCACACACGTAGCTTCATCACATGCACAGATCAACAAATCATCCACATACTGCAACAAAGCCGCTCCAGCTGTCAGTGTTAGGGGTTCAAGGCTTCTTCAAGCGCTTCATTATAGATAGTTGGGGATTCAGTGTACCCCTGGCACAACCGTGTGAACGTGTAACCCTTATTGTCAAAATCAAACGCAAACCCAAAACTGACTCTCTGGTCCACTGGCTCAAAGCATTAGCCAAATCTACCACAGTAAAATACATTGCATTTTGTGGAATTTGTGACAAAATTGTGTAAGGGTTTGATACACGTGCCACCCTAGCAATGACAGCTGAATTTACAGCCTGAAGATCTTGCACAAATCGCCACTCAGTTGGTGAATTCTTATCTCTTATTTTCTTCACAGGGAAGATTGGAGTGCTAACTGGAGAATCATGACATGTTATAATTATGCCCTCCTTCAACAATGAGTCAAAAACTGGCATAATACCCTGCAATGCCTCCCGCTTTTAGGGGCATTGCGCTTGACAGGGTCTGTAATCAGATTTTGGTGTGATTACAACCGGTTCACATCCTTTGATTAAACCCACATCATATTTGTGTTTAACCCATAACCTAGGAGGTACTTCTGTCAGAGCCCCCTTCCATGTTTCTCCACCGCACTCTCCATAATAGCAGTTATAGTTCTCTGTACCTCGATCTCAAAATCACATTTTGACATAAATGCTCCTATACTTTTGCTGTGTTTCACTCCTGCACTTATTTAGCCCAATCTGTTGCTTTAATGCATTCTCTCACAAAGGGGCCCAAATCTGCTCACAGCTGCTTTTGGCCTTGAACACTGATTAGGGTGCCTCAGTGTTCCCTGCTATCAAAATAGAACTGCATTTGTTTTCCTGTCAGGCAAGCTGAAAGCACACACATATTTTCTGACCAGAAATTCTTATCAAGCCTCACAGTCTCATTTTTCTACCCAGCTAAACCATCCCTCCTCAGATTATAGTTCACGTTCAATTACGACATGTGACGTGCAATGCAATTGGTCAGGAATCATATTTTCTGTGTTAAATGACATTGTTCGATCCTTTGCCAATTTCAAGATCATTTTTGCACAATCATCATTTTTCACACACCCTTCATAAGCCCACTGCAGTTCAAATTTAGAACAACATATTTATCTTCCAAAGGAAGTAAGGGTCAAATTTAATTCACACATTAAATCTCTGGCCATTAGAGGTACGACTGGTGAACACAAAACTATGTTTAAATGTTCTCCCTTCTCCTTTGACTCATACTCTAAGGGCACTGTGAATTTTTCAGAAATCAAATGGCCCTAGGCCAAAGTGCTCTTTATGCACTGAACCTGTCAATTTTGGGACACATGGCAAGTCACATGATCGTATAGTAAAATTGCTAGCCCCAGAATCTACCCATGTAACTTGCAGAATCACACATGTAACTTGCATTGCCCAAGAATCGGACCTGGTAAAAACAAAGACATTTACCACTGAACCATCAACAAACATGCTTTTCACAGTTGTTGAAAGCAACTTGCCAAACCGAATGTCTAGTAGAGATGAAGTCAAATTTTAAAGAGAATCTATTGTGATGGTATTGGACTACCAAATTTTAGAACTTCTCAATTGAAACACCTTGAACAAGCAGCCATAACAGCCAAGAATCTGGCATAATGTAACATTCACATGCATTGGCCAGGAATCAGACCCTGGTAAAAAGAAAGACATTTACCACTGAACCATCAATGAATATGCTTTTCACAGTTGTTGGAAGCAACTTGCCAAACCGAATGTCAAGTAGAGTTGAAGGCAAATTTTAAAGAGAATCTATTGTGATGGTGTTGAACTACCAATTTTTTGAACGTGTCAATTTAAACACCTTGAACAAGCAGCCATAACAGCCAAGTACCTGGCATAATGTAATATTCACATGCATTGGCCAAGAATCAGACCCTGGTAAAAAGAAAGACATTTACCACTGAACCATCAATGAACATGCTTTTCACAGTTGTTGAAAGCAACTTGCCAAACCGAATGTCTAGTAGAGATGAAGGCAAAGTTTAAAGGGGAGCTATTGTGATGGTGTTGAACTACCAATGTTTTGAACGTCTCAATTGAAACACCTTGAACAAGCAGCCATAACAGCCAAGTACCTGGCATAATGTAACATTCTGGCATAATGTTACATTTACATGCATTGGCCGGGAATCAGACCCGGGTCTCCCGCGTGGGAGGCAAGAATTCTACCACTGAACCACCAATGCTTGCGATAGCTGTGTACAGTTTTCTAAATGTTCATGTTAGGGTTATGGCTCAAGACCTCATTCACGAATGCAGGCATCCACATTGATAGGGAATCAACCTTGCACTCAAATGCTAAAAAGCAGCTAAGAATGTATCATAACATTTCCCCTGACAACATACATCCTTTGTGCATAATGCAAACACTTCTTATTACAAGTAACATAGACACTTTTTCTGACAACATCCTCAACTCACAAATATAATGAGAGAAAAATGTATAGCACAATAAGGACAGACAGCTTTCACAGGAAGTTCCCTGGTACAACCCAACACATGTAACTTGCATTGCCCAAGAATCGGACCTGGTAAAAACAAAGACATTTACCACTGAACCATCAATGAACATGCTTTTCACAATTGTTGAAAGCAACTTGCCAAACCGAATGTCTAGTAGAGATGAAGACAAATTTTAAAGAGAATCTATTGTGATGGTGTTGAACTACCAATTTTTTGAACGTCTCAATTGAAACACCTTGAAGAAGCAGCCATAACAGCCAAGAATCTGGCATAATGTAACATTCACATGCATTGGCCAGGAATCAGACCCTGGTAAAAAGAAAGACATTTACCACTGAACCATCAATGAACATGCTTTTCACAGTTGTTGGAAGCAACTTGCCAAACCGAATGTCAAGTAGAGTTGAAGGCAAGTTTTAAAGAGAATCTATTGTGATGGTGTTGAACTACCAATTTTTTGAACGTCTCAATTGAAACACCTTGAAGAAGCAGCCATAACAGCCAAGAATCTGGCATAATGTAATATTCACATACATTGGCCAGGAATCAGACCCTGGTAAAAATAAAGACATTTACCACTGAACCATCAATGAACATGCTTTTCACAGTTGTTGAAAGCAACTTGCCAAACCGAATGTCTAGTAGAGATGAAGGCAAAGTTTAAAGAGCAGCTATTGTGATGGTGTTGAACTACCAATTTTTTGAACGTCTCAATTTAAACACCTTGAACAAGCAGCCATAACAGCCAAGTACCTGGCATAACGTAACATTTACATGAATTGGCCAGGAATCAGACCCGGGTCTCTCGCGTAGGAGGCAAGAATTCTACCACTGAACCACCAATGCTTGCGATAGGTGCATACAAATGTTCATGTTAGGGTTATGGCTCAAGACCTCATTCAGGAATACAGGCATCCACATTGATAGGGAATCAACCTTGCACTCAAATGCTAAAAAGCAGCTAAGAATGTATCATAACATTTCCCCTGACAACATACATCCTTTGTGCATAATGCAAACACTTCTTATTACAAGTAACATAGACACTTTTTCTGACAACATCCTCAACTCACAAATATAATGAGAGAAAAATGTATATCAGAATAAGGACAGAAAACTTTCACAGGAAGTTCCCTGGTACAACCCAACACATGTAACTTGCATTGCCCAAGAATCGGACCTGGTAAAAACAAAGACATTTACCACTGAACCATCAATGAACATGCTTTTCACAGTTGTTGGAAGCAACTTGCCAAAACGAATGTCTAGTAGAGATGAAGGCAAAGTTTAAACAGAAGCTATTGTGATGGTGTTGAACTACCAATTTTTTGAACGTCTCAATTGAAACACCTTGCACAAGCAGCCAAGTACCTGGCATAATGTAACATTTACATGCATTAGCCAGGAATCGGACCCAGGTCTCCCGCGTGGGAGGCAAGAAGTCTACCACTGAACCACCAATGCTTGCGATAGCGGCATACAGTTTTCTAAATGTTCATGTTAGGGTTATGGCTCAAGACCTCATTCAGGAATACAGGCATCCACATTGATAGGGAATCAACCTTGCACTCAAATGCTAAAAAGCAGCTAAGAATGTATCATAACATTTCCCCTGACAACATACAACCTTTGTGCATAATGCAAACACTTCTTATTACAAGTAACATAGACACTTTTTCTGACAACATCCTCAACTCACAAATATAATGAGAGAAAAATGTATAGCACAATAAGGACAGACAGCTTTCACAGGAAGTTCCCTGGTACAACCCAACACATGTAACTTGCATTGCCCAAGAATCGGACCTGGTAAAAACAAAGACATTTACCACTGAACCATCAATGAACATGCTTTTCACAGTTGTTGAAAGCAACTTGCCAAACCGAATGTCTAGTAGAGATGAAGGCAAATTTTAAAGAGAATCTATTGTGATGGTATTGGACTACCAAATTTTAGAACTTCTCAATTGAAACACCTTGAACAAGCAGCCATAACAGCCAAGAATCTGGCATAATGTAACATTCACATGCATTGGCCAGGAATCAGACCCTGGTAAAAAGAAAGACATTTACCACTGAACCATCAATGAACATGCTTTTCACAGTTGTTGAAAGCAACTTGCCAAACCGAATGTCTAGTAGAGATGAAGGCAAAGTTGAAAGGGAAGCTATTGTGATGGTGTTGAACTACCAATTTTTTGAACGTCTCAATTGAACAAGCAGCCATAACAGCCATGTACCTGGCATAATGTACCATTTATATGCATTGGCCAGGAATCAGACCCGGGTCTCCCGCGTGGCAGGCGAGAATTCTACCACTGAACCACCAATGCTTGCTATAGTTGCATACAGTTTTCTAAATGTTCATGTTGGGGTTACGGCTGGAGACCTCATTCAGGAATGCAGGCATCCATATTGATAGGGAATCAACCTTGCACTCAAATGCTAAAAAGAAGCTAAGAATGTATCATAACATTTCCCCTGACAACATACATCCTTTGTGCATAATGCAAACACTTCTTATTACAAGTAACATAGACACTTTTTCTGACAACATCCTCAACTCACAAATATAATGAGAGAAAAATGTATAGCACAATAAGGACAGACAGCTTTCACAGGAAGTTCCCTGGTACAACCCAACACATGTAACTTGCATTGCCCAAGAATCGGACCTGGTAAAAAGAAAGACATTTACCACTGAACCATCAATGAACATGCTTTTCACAATTGTTGAAAGCAACTTGCCAAACCGAATGTCTAGTAGAGCTGAAGGCAAATTTTAAAGAGAATCTATTGTGATGGTGTTGAACTACCAATTTTTTGAACGTCTCAATTGAAACACCTTGAAGAAGCAGCCATAACAGCCAAGAATCTGGCATAATGTAACATTCACCTGCATTGCCCAAGAATCGGACCTGGTAAAAACAAAGACATTTACCACTGAACCATCAATGAACATGCTTTTCACAGTTGTTGGAAGCAACTTGCCAAACCGAATGTCAAGTAGAGTTGAAGGCAAATTTTAAAGAGAATCTATTGTGATGGTGTTGAACTACCAATTTTTTGAACGTCTCAATTGAAACACCTTGAAGAAGCAGCCATAACAGCCAAGAATCTGGCATAATGTAACATTCACATGCATTTGGCAAGGAATCAGACCCTGGTAAAAAGAAAGACATTTACCACTGAACCATCAATGAACATGCTTTTCACAGTTGTTGAAAGCAACTTGCCAAACCGAATGTCAAGTAGAGATGAAGGCAAAGTTTAAAGGGAAGCTATTGTGATGGTGTTGAACTACCAATTTTTTGAACGTCTCAATTGAAACACCTTGAAGAAGCAGCCATAACAGCCAAGTACCTGGCATAATGTAACATTCTGGCATAATGTACCATTTATATGCATTGGCTGGGAATCGGACCCGGGTCTCCCGCGTGGCAGGCAAGAATTCTACCACTGAACCACCAATGCTTGCTGAAGTTGCATACAGTTTTCTAAATGTTCATGTTAGGGTTATGGCTCAAGACCTCATTCAGGAATACAGGCATCCACATTGATAGGGAATCAACCTTGTACTCAAATGCTAAAAAGCAGCTAAGAATGTATCATAACATTTCCCCTGACAACATACATCCTTTGTGCATAATGCAAACACTTCTTATTTCAAGTAACATAGACACGTTTTCTGACAACATCCTCAACTCACAAATATAATGAGAGAAAAATGTATATCACAATAAGGACAGACAGCTTTCACAGGAAGTTCCCTGGTACAACCCCACACATGTAACTTGCATTGCCCAAGAATCGGACCTGGTAAAAAGAAAGACATTTACCACTGAACCATCAATGAACATGCTTTTCACAGTTGTTGAAAGCAACTTGCCAAACCGAATGTCTAGTAGAGATGAAGGCAAAGTTTAAAGAGAAGCTATTGTGATGGTGTTGAACTACCAATTTTTTGAACGTCTCAATTGAAACACCTTGAACAAGCAGCCATAACAGCCAAGTATCTGACATAATGTAACATTTACATGCATTGGCCGGGAATCGGACCCGGAGCCAATGGAAAAAGAAACAAAAATGGCAGCCATTTTCCTCAGACAATTGAGTCACTGAACAGTGAGTCAGTCCACTAATATAAGAAACATAAAATGTCTTACTCACTCCAATGTATTTATGAAGGAGAGAGCCTGTTTGGTACATGTAAATACTTTGCTGCCATCCTTCGTTTCTATTCTCAGTCTGGCCGGAAAAATCAATGCAAAAGCGATCTTCCGTTGAGGCAAGAGTTTCTTACATTCCTTGAACCCATCACGTTTATCTCTTGTCGAATTCGCAAAGTCCGGGAACAAGAAAATATTGTGATTCTTGCCTGGTGCAACACGAGATCTTTATATTTACATTTATGCATTTGGCAGACGCTTTTACCCAAAGCAACTAACAGTGCACTTATTACAGAAACAATCCACCCAGAGCTACCTGGATTTAAGTGCCTTGCTCAAGTACACAATGGTGGTGGCTGTGGGGATCAAACCATCAACCTTCTGATTAACAGTTATGTACTTTAGCCCACTATACCACACACTTCTCGAATGATGTCAGAAATGTGGCCAGGATTTATTGGGGCCTATCTCCCTCAGCAGATCTGTTAGCTGTGACTCTGTGAGCTCGCTCGATTTCCAGCTTATGGCCTGTTATGTTGAGCAGACTCGGGAAGAGTTCATCAAGGAATTTCACCATATCCCTGCCTTCTTCATGTTCAGGAATTCCAACCATCCATTTGTTATTCCTTTCAGCTCATATTTTTTAAATATCCCAGTTTTTCTAAATTGTATTCCAAGTCTGTTTTGGACGTTGTCGGATGAGCAGACGATTCCCTTTCCAATGACTCTAGATAATCGATCCATTTCTCAAAACCTGCCACTCTTCTGACCAATTCAGAGAATTTATTATCCATCACCTTAATCGAACGACGTATTACAGCGAGATCCTCCGAGTCAGCAACAACCTTAGTCAGCATCACCGAGATGTTGGACAGTTGACGCTGAATTTCTTCTCCCGACCTGCTTTATAAATCAAGTCCCCAGTCTGCAGGCCCAGAGGTTTCATCTTGAGAATGTATGTGTCTTTTAATGTCTCCAGAGCCTGAGGATTTTGAATTCTTTGCCATGTTTACCTCAAAGAACAAATACGTAACTGGGGGCATCGAATCTCACTGGATTATAACATGAAAATAATAAATAAAAAAAACAGCAAAGTGCGCAGAACTCGTGATTCATACATCTGCTTCTCGCAAACGGATCGATTATCTGGAGTTGCCAGAAAGGGAATTATCCGTTAATCCGCACACGACCAAAATAGTCATGGAACATTTTTTAGAACAACTAGAAGATTTGGAAAATAGGAGCCGAAGGAATAACATGTGGATTGTTTCAGTGTTCACACACTTTTGCTTCACTATGCTCAAGGATCATAAGGACATTTTAGACATCTTAGACATTTGAATTGTAGATGTTTATTTATCAGTATAATGACCCCCTTACTCTTACTTGAGCCAGCACTAAAGAAAACATGTCCACCCCATATCTTCCCAATCTGAAGGCAAAGTTGTCATGGGGGTTCTGGTATGCGTACATGGACCTTTTGAGTTTAGAGGGATTGATGCCTGTTTGCGCTGTCGTGCACGGGGTTAATGAGCACATTTTGTTTCTGTTTGTTTTGTTCAGGAGGGCATTCAGGTGTTTGGTTGTTGCAATAATGTTGGAATGTGGTCTGTATAATCTTATTTTTGACACACAGAGGTGTGGCGCATAACATACTGCCCAGTAACGGCTTTTCGGCCGTGTGCCTTCCAGTGGCCCAAATAGGGCATTAAGTATTTGGGTATTTTATTCCTAGCAAATTTGTCTGATTTAGTCTGACAGGTGGGCTTCATTACATTTATAGATGATAGGGAAGGTTAATGTTATTAAAATGAAATGTATTCCAAAATTCAACTACCTACTACAGTCACTCCCTATAGATGTTTCCCTCTCTTATTTCAAGCAATTTGATAGCATAGTGAAGTCCTTTATTTGGAATGGTAAGCGTCCCAGACTACATTTCAACAAGTTACATAGGCCGATTGACAAAGGTGGGCTAGGCCTACCCAAGATTTTGTTTTATTTTTATGTGTTTGTTCGTAGGCATTTTGCTCATTTGTCGCTTCCACCTGAAAGAGCCCCTCCTTGGTTTTCTATTGAACAGGAATTTCTTGCCCCTATTTTGCCACTGCAAAGCCTTTCTTTAATGGAGAAGTTAAGTCACACCCCGTTATTTCACATTTGCACGTTATTTGGACAAGAGTGTCCAGAGTATTTAATTCGGACATTTATTTAAATGTTGCCTCAAGCATATGGCTGAACCCCAAATTATGTATCAACAAGTCCCCATTCTGCTGGTCAGAGTGGATTTTGAGGGGGGTTACTGCACTCTGCAACCTATATGAGAGTGATTGGGTCATCATTTTGCGATTTATAGGTATTTACAGCTGTGCCACATGCTCTGTGCTGCTTTTGGGAGTAGCACACACCCCCCTAAGGTGGCAGGTGCTTTGGGAGAGGTGAATGCTGCTTTTGGAAAAGAGCACGAGTCATCAGTGTACTACTCCCTGCTAACTCAGAGTCTGGGGAATGGAGCTTTAATTAAGGGAGAAAGATTTGAATTTGGTATTGGAGAATGGAGTGTAGATTAAGATTCTGAAAAATGTCAAGTCTGTATCTAGAGATGCAATGAACTTGGTCTTAAAGACACACCCACCTGCTGGCGATGCCAATCAGAAGTTGGAGACACTACCCATGTCTTTTGGGGGTGTGCTAAGATCCAAGATTTTTGGTTAAATGTTCAGAAGTATTTGTGTAATGTTTTGAATGTTGAAATTGTGCTTTGTCCCAGACTCTGTATTTTGGGTGATTGGGCGGTCATGCATTTGGGGGATAATCACATCAATAATTGGGTTCTGACCAGTCTCATGATTGGCAGGCAAGTAATTTGAAGGGGTTGGAAGTCAAGTGGAGCACCCTCTTTTTCGGATTGTGTGGAAATGGGGAGGGTAGCTGCATTTGAGGAAGTGGTAAGTAGAAGTCTGGGGTTTAGGGACTTCTTTGTTAAAAATGGGGCAAATAATAAGTTTTTGGAGGGACTGTTGGGGAGGGGATGTGGAGAGTGTAGTTTTTTTTTAAACATGTATGTTTATTTTTATTTTATTTAGGGCTGTCAATCGATTAAACATTTTTATCAAATTAATTACATGGTGTCCCAATGAATTAATCGTGATTAATCGCATGTACAAATAGCCCCTCATATAAATATAATTCAATATATAATGATGAAAAAATTATACATAGTTATCTTTAAATATAAAAAAGTATATATATATATATATATATATATATATATATATATATATATAAATAAATAAAATAACAAATATTCAGATAATTAAAATGCATTACATTCTTGTGGCAGAAGAGTTCATCATTAAGACAATACAAAATGTATTGTTTACTACCATATTATTGAACATAAACCAATCATTGGCATACTGTTCACAGCAATCCATTTCACAAGTGAATTTGTCAATCAGTTTGAGATTTATTATGATGGCTTGTTTAAGGACCCGTCAATGAAAATCTGCGTCAGACATGCTTGTGTAGCGTCTCGGATGCTTTGCGTGATAAACATAACATTTTTATATCAATGTGTCAAGTTAAATACGCAAGAATGCATGTTTATGTTATTTTGCTCCTTAAGGGTGTTTTTCTTCACTGTATAAACTGCGCATTGCCATGCAGCTGAAGTTTCACTTACTGTCCTCTGGAGTAAACAGGTGGTACTACAAGCTTGCATTTCTCAGGAATCTTCCATATTCTGTAATTTTTTTAACACGTTATTTTTATTCAAATTAATCGCACTGAATTAACAGCGCTAATTTTATTTATTAATTAGTTTTATTTTATTTATTTTCATTGGATTGTGTGTATGTATGTGTGTGTGTGTGTGTGTGTGTGTGTGTGTGAGTGTGTATTTATCACTTTGTGGGGACCAAATGACATTTTGTCGGTCCCCATGAGGAAAACAGCTTATAAATCATACTAAATTATGTTTTTTGAAAATGTAAAAATGCAGAAAGTTTTCTGTGAGGGTTAGGTTTAGGGGTAGGGTTAGGTTTAGGGGATAGAATATAAAGTTTGTACAGTATAAAAACCATTATGTCTATGGAAAGTCCCCATAAAACATGGAAACCAAACGTGTGTGTGTGTGTGTGTGTGTGTGTGTGTGTGTGTGTGTGTGTGTGTGTGTGTGTGTGTGTGTGTGTGTGTGTGTGTGTGTGTGTGTGTGTGTGTGTGTGTGTGTGTGTGTGTTATTATGTGGGACCACAGGGGTGTTCATTGTGGGTCAAAGTGATATTGTATTAATGGGGCTTAAATGTAAAATGTTGATTCTTCGTATATGTGTTGAGTTTTTCTCTGTCATGTGCATCTGAATCATTAAAAATGTTAATTACAAAAAAACTCATTATTATTCAATAATTCCAAGCAACAAACTGACGATTAAGCATTAGATCATTTAATCAACCTCTGAAAACAAAGTGCACATATAACAACAACAAATAAACCTCATAATTTTAAATCTTTAGAGAACAAATAAACATGATTCAGACACATGTATGATTACAGGAAGGTGTTTAGAACACTGTAAACCGGTGTTCGTGTCTACAATCGCCAGACACTGCTAAAATATAAGATTCATGCAACAACCAGGCTGCATGATGATCTGCAGGAGAAGCTACGCAAACTCAGCTTGCTGACCAGGCCTCCAGTCCTCGGCGGCGTCTGATGCCGGTGAACGGGGGAGGGGACGTCGTAAGAGGTGTGCGAGGAAGCAAAAGCGCGGGAAGAGGGTGGGGGTCAACGCTAGGCTAAAAACAAACCCTAGCCGGCCGACTCTCCTGTCTATCCTGCTCTCAAATGTTTGCTCCGTGGACAATAAACTGGACTACATCCGACTCCAGCAGACTACGCAGCATGAGCTTAGAGACTGCTGCGTCTTTGTTTTCACGGAGACGTGGCTCAGCGACAGAGTTCCGGACCCCGTCTTCAGCTAGATGGGCTCGCCTCGTTTCATGCTGATAGAAATGCTGCTCTGTGCGGTAAGACTCATGGTGGTGGCTTGTGTGTTTACATCAACACGGAATGGTGCAATAACTCTATGCTAAATAAAAAGGTCTGCATCTAACAGTCACAAGCTCCACCAGCGATGAGCAGTAACTAGAGACTACTGCTCATCGCTGGTGGAGCTTGTGACTGTCATCACTGTTATTATAACCGGAGTTTACATTCCCCCCAGCGGTAACGCTAAGGAAGCGCTCGGTGAACTGTATGGGGCTATGAGCGAACTGCAGAACACTCACCAAGACAGACTGTTTATTGTCGCCGAAGATTTCAACCATACAAATCTCAAGACAGTGCTCCCTAAATTTCATGAGTATGTGGACTTTGGAATGAGAGGGGTCGAACACGCTTGATTTTGTTTACACAAACATTCCAGGCACGTACCGGGCGGAGTCCCACCCCCACCTCAGCTACTCAGACCACATGTCTGTTATGCTAATTCCAGCATACAGACTGCTCGTGAGATGCACAAAACTCTTCAGGACTGTTTTGAGTGTACTGACTGGCACATGTTCAGGGAGGCAGCAACATATGGCGACTCTACCAACTTGGAGGAATACACAGCATCAGTGACCAGCTACATCAACAAGTGCATTGATGATGTCACCCTCCAAGACCATCACCACACACTCCAAACAGAAGCCGTGGATGACTGCGGAGGTGCGTGCGCTGCTGAGGATCTGAGACTCAGCCTTTAGAGCAGGCGACAAGGCTGCCCTAAGAACAGTGAGGGACAAACTCTCCCAGGAGAGCAGCAACACACGGCGCATGTGGCAGGGCATTCAGGCCATCACCAACTACAGGACAACATCAGTTGCCTGTGACAAAGATGCCTCCCTTCCAGATGCACTGAACGACTTCTATGCTCGGTTTGAGGCGCAGAACGACGTGGTGGTGAGGAAGTCCCCCCTCCTCCCAACGACCAGGTGCTCTGTCTTACCACGGCTGATGTGAGGAAAACTCTACGTAGAGTCAACCCACAGAAGGCTGCTGGCCTTGACAACATTCCTGGCAGGGTGCTCAGAGGATGTGCAGACCAGCATACAGATGTTCTTACCGACATTTTCAACATCTCTCTGAGCAGTGCCGTCGTTCCAACGTGCTTCAACACCACCACCATCATCCCCATGCAGTTCAGTGTCCTGCCTCAATGACTACCGTCCCGTCGCAACTCACACCCATCATCATGAAGTGCTTCGAGAGGCTTGTCATGAGGCACATTAAGACCCAGCTGCCCCCCTCACTAAACCCACTGCAGTTTGCGTAGTGTCTCAACCGTTCAATAGATGACGCCATCACCACCACCCTCCATCTGGCCCTCACCCACCTAGATAAAAAGGACTCATACGTTCGAATGCTGTTCATAGACTTCAGCTCAGCATTCAACACAATCATTCCTCAGCACCTGATTGGAAAGCTGAACCTGCTGGGCCTGGACACCTCCCTCTGCAACTGGATGCTGGATTTTCTGACTGGGAGACTTCAGTCAGTCCGGATCGGGAACAGCATCTCCACCACCACCACACTGAGCACTGTGGCCCCCTAGGGCTGTGTGCTCAGTCCACTGCTGTTCACTCTGCTGACTCACGGCTGTGCAGCAATGCACAGCTCGAACCACATCATTAAGTTTGCCGATGACGTGACCGTGGTGGGTCTCATCAGCAAGAACGAGGAGTCAGCATACAGAGAGGAGGTGCAGCGGCTAACAGACTGGTGTAGAGCTAACAACCTGTCTCTGAATGTGGACAAAACAAAAGAGATGGTTGTCGACTTTAATAGAGCACAGAGTGACCACTCTCTGCTGAACATCGACAGCTCCTCTGTGAAGATTGTCAAGAGCACCAAATTCCTTGGTGTTCACCTTGCGGAGAACCTCACCTGATCCCTCAACACCAGCTCTATTGCCAAGAAAGCCCAGCAGCATCTCTACTTTCCTTGAAGGCACTACATTCTATAGAGGGACTATTGAGAGCATCCTGAGCAGCTGCATCTCTGCCTAGTTTGGGACTTGCCCCATTTCGGACCGCAAAGCCCTGCAGAGGATAGTGAGGACAGCTGAGAAAATCATCGGGTCTCCATCAAAGACATTTACAAAAAACACTGCATCCGCAAAGCAACCAGCATCACACACCCCTTACACAAACTCTTCACCCTCCTGCTGTCTGGCAAGAGGTACCGAAGCATTCGGGCCCTCACGGCCAGACTGTGTAACAGCTTCTTCCCCGTAGCCATCAGACTCCTCAATACTCAGAGACTGGACTGACACACACACACGTGTCCTGAGTTGCACTTTAATTATTGTCACTTTATACCTGGCTGCTACCTCAATAACTGCTATGTCCATAGAACACTATCTCATAGTATGTTATGTTTACATTTGGCATTTTTAGAAACTGTGATCTTTTTGCAATACTGTGTACTGGTTGGTGCTGCACTGTCTCTCACTGTGCCTATTGTCCTGTTAATTTTTAGTAATTTATTGTACTGTCCCATACGTTTTGCACACGTTTGCACGTGCACTTTATGTAGGTATGTTAATTAGTCTATGTAGTCTCATGTGGTTCTGTGTTTGTCCTATGGTGTTTTATGAAGCACCATGGTCCTGGAGGAATGTTGTCTCGTTTCACTGTGTACTTTACTAACTGTACATGGTTGAACGACAATAAAAACCACTTGACTTGACTTATCATATAGAACTCATTACAACAGAGGTTTCTAATGCACTACTAGAAGATTAATATAAAATAATCTTCTTTGAAACATAATTTTAACATTTTAAATACATTATGCACATGTTTGCATTACACTGATACTGAGTTTACATGTGCAGTATATTCTTCATACAGAATCAATAAACAAGAGTAGAACTCTTGTAAAACTAAACGTTTTATTTTTGCATTTCTTAGCTTGACCAAGTATCACTCTCCATTCATGCAATTTGCACATGGATATCGAAAATCAGGAAACCGATATTAGTAACATGTCATTGCAATTCATACAAAACAATAACAAGAAATTACAATTCAGTAGTACATATGCACTTGAATATCAGCCACATGTCTAGAAATATTATTAGTCCCTTTTAATATTTTTTGGCATTCTATTAACATACATTTTGTCTTTTGACCTGAGTAATGCCGAGTTTACACTACACGATTTTAAGCCCGATTTTCGCTCGCTGACAGTTTTGTGGAGATCGCAGACAAAAGTCTGCAATCGTAGGCAAATAGCTCCCGTGAGTAAAAAATGCAATGTACGAACTATCAAAGACACGATTTGAGAGAAGCGCAGACACGTTGCCGATGTCAGCAAGATATCTAGAATGTTAAATATCTGGACCTGTCTGTGATTCCAAATCTGTCTGCTGCTTTTAAACAACAGGCAGCTTCGCTTCAGCCTGGGCCCAGCTCTCAGTCCCAGCATAGAGCTCCCCGCAGGAAGCTGACGCCCCCATCTCACGAACCACTACCGGGACCCAGAAGGCTCCCAAGCGTTCCTGAGACGATTAAACCAAGGAGCAAGATGGCCGCTACGGAGTTGGTATCTGGACCACTCCATCCCCCGGGTGGAGGGTCGGAAGGGAAATCTCTTGCCGCCAGGGTTTGGCCATCACAGATTAATCCCCCTGTATGTATTTTCTGCGGTACGGTCCCCCTCTTGGCAGACCCGCGTCTCCCTTGGGCAGTCCCTCCTGCCCCCCGGTCACTGTGTTTGTAGTAACTCCTCCCTTTCTAGGTAGGATCTACCACCACGCCACTTCCACATGTGGCCTGAAAACCCATGTCACGTATTCGCCACATTTAACCTCCCCCCAGCTTGGGCAGGATGTGGTCTCCGTGGGGTATTTTTCCCCTGAAAGAATAGGAGTTGGAAAAGAACGCCTTCCCCGATGCGTATTATAGCATTAAATGGCCCCAGCTGCTTAAACTCTATGCGAGAGAGAAAAGGCACGGCTGGCGCAGCCTGCTCCCATGCTTGGCATGTCCCTTGTTCCCCCCTTCAGGAATGCCGGGAACTAAATAATTTATGATGTTTTTATGGGGTGTAGGAAAAGGGTACGTGCTGTCTGACGCAGCCTGCTGCTTTGGCACGCAACTGCCTGCCCGCACCTCCATCAGCAGTTCACGTACATGTTTCAGCGCATGGCGTGATTGAATAGGGAACCCTAGTGTCGCTTCAGTCGACACAACGTTGAGTGAGTGACAGAAGGGGGATGTCTAGGTTACTATTGTAGCCCCCGTTCCCTGATGGAGGGAACGAGACGTTGTGTCCCCCTGGCCACAATGCTGTACTGAGCCACTGTAATGGCCAAACCTCATTCTCGTCTCCTCAGTGAAAAACCTGAATGGACAGATGCACGATTCCCTCCTATTATACCCGTATGTCCGGGGGAGGGACATGCAAATTCTGTCTGCCAATTTCTCATTGGTCTTTTCTCAAGTTCAGATCTGCCCTACAAAGGCAAAACGCCGTAACATCATGTTTGGTCAAAAATGAGTTAATGTCATTTTTGGGGTATTCAAGACCTCCTTTATCATGTGAATAAATATCGTGAGTCAATTTGATTGTCTTAACGAGAAATTAAAGGGCTATGACAACCGTAACATCCAAAACCATACGAGAAACCACAGCAGAACGCTGTAACAGTTGTTACAGCTCTTAGCCTTTGTTCCGGCACGCTGAAGTTGAGTTAAGGTGTTCTGACTTTGTTTCGCCTGGCATCAAGAGAGATGTTACGGTGCCGCTGTGATGTTACTGTACTCTGGCTTTGTCATACTGTCAAAGATTGCCGCTCTTTTATTGTCACCAAACCGCGTAACATACACACCACACATCTTTGAAATAAAGTGTAGACTGCCTGTTTGTATTACTCTGTGATAGCGTAATGGCCCATTACTCTCGTGGAAAAATGTTGGTGGAGATGGCCTTGAAACGCAGACATCAAGAGCAAGGTAAGAACATACCAAAAAGATTATGAATTTGATTAAAACATTATACATTTTCGATTGTATTCTGCTTAATTCAGCTAGCTTGTGAGAACAACATACCACCACTTAAGTTAGCTGGCCAGACAAACTGCTCCAAGTATGCAATCAGAAACAAAGCAAGGTGAAGGGTTGTCATAAATGTTGTTATTTTCGTTCAGGGCGATGGTTCAGATCTGTCAATGTCAGTGACAGCCCGGAGCTAGCTAAATTTAATCTGTGTCACGTAAATTAGCGCTAACGTTGACGCTGACACTCGCCTCACATCAGATGCCGAAAACCAAATATTAAATACAGAGGCATCCTACCTTTCCATGCAATCCGATATAATCCATAGAAGATATAATCCATAGCAATGCACATCATCTGCTGTATCCACAACAATCCATACATGTTTGAGCCATATTTCCTTCTTGCAGGTGTTCACGTCAGATTTTACAGCTAGTTATCGCTAACGTCCGTACAAAGTAGGCTAACCTAAATAGTAAAAGTAATTCCAACTTCTTTTTCGGTATACTCTGTCTATATTATCTCAGAATTAAAAAGTAGTAATCCAAGTCAAGTTCATTGACTGAGCATCTTGAGCAGTTTGGTGGCACTTAACCCTTTAACTGTCAACCTCCCCCTTTTTTCGCATCTATAAAAATCACTATCCAAACTTAAATGGTTGTATTTCAAGAATGCTTTGTCAAATATACCTATGGACAAGTTGTGTTCCAAATTTTAGGTTGATATCTCAAAAAATGAGCTTTCAGTAAGATTTTATTTGGGCGCAGTAAAAAACTTTTTTACTAGATGGACAGCTGCTTCCTTACTGACCATATAAGGGCCCCTCCATTTTCATATATTTTTTGAGTGATCTGAACCATGTATTTCCATCATTTTCATTAAATTTATGAAGTAGACATCCTATTCAGAAGTAGTATGGGTGGTTTGGCAGTATTTGATTTGAATTCAACCTCTAATAAACTTTATAGCTCGCAGACGCATCACAAATCGAGAATTTTTTTTAATAGAATTGAATTGGTGTTATTTTTTGAACTCTTGACATACAATAAAAACAGGTTTCTACCAATCTTTCATGATTTTTCATGTTTAAAGGCCTAAACACGCCTAATGAATATTAAATATTCTTGTTGCAAATTGATAAATTACTGCTCCTCTGTAATTTATTTAAAAAAAAAAAAAAAACATCCACCAAATATGAAAACTAGAGATTGTAAGCTTTCACATGATATATCGTTTTTCAATATTACTTTAGATTTTTACTAAGATATTATTGTTCTAAATATGATATGGTGACAATTAAAGGGTTACATTTGATTGACCAGCTTGGTCACAAGGTGCTGCTCTTTTCACAGGTAGGTTGTTTGTAAACATGGGCATTTTGTTTTCTCCAGTATGGAGGGTATGTTTTTGTTTTTGGGATTTGTTAGGTCCCTATATGCAAAATATAAAATGTGTTGTGTTGGGCAAAACTATCAACTAAGAAATTTAAATATAAATGAACGTAACTTCTGCCATCCGTGCATTAGATGGCATATAGTCCATGAGCCACAGGGGGTCGTCACTACCACTTGAATTGGCTATTTGGAGACTGTGCGCCCCTCTGGATCATGGCAATTGTTGTTATTAATAGAAGGACTAGTATACCAGTATTAATCATCTCCTTTTTTTCATATAATTTCAGAACCTTGTGGGGACAAGCCTATTCAATGTGGTCCAGAAGCACCAAACACAACAAAAAAGATAATTCTGGACAATGGTATGCCTATTCATTCAAATTAATGTCATAATGTCTTATATTCATATTTTTGAGATTTCCATGTCTCTAATTATAATTTCTCTAATTATAATTTTCATTTCAGACTCTTTTAAGGATTACTGTGTTCGAGAAGACGATATGAAAACATGGGCAATCCTGGATAGCTGTCTGGACATCAGTTTCCCGCAATTTGGTTCAGAGGACTTGTTTAACAGTGCCCCTGATATCTCTTTAAATGCGCATTTGGATTTCTCCAGTAGTCCAGACACAGCCACTCTGCCTGCCTCCAACACCACTGGAGCCCTCTCCCCAGCCACTCTGCCTGCCACTCTGCCTGCCTCCAACACCACCGGAGCACTCTCCCCAGGCACTCCGCCTGCCTCCAACACCACCGGAGCCCTCCTCCCAGCCACTCTGCCTGCCTCCAACACCACCGGAGCCCTCTCCCCAGCCACTCTGCCTGCCTGTCTGCCTGCCTCCAACACCACCGGAGCCCTCCTCCCAGCCAATCTGCCTGCCTCCAACACCACCGGAGCCCTCCTCCCAGCCACTCTGCCTGCCTCCAACACCACCGGAGCCCTCCTCCCAGACACTCTGCCTGCCTCCAACACCACCGGAGCCCTCCTCCCAGCCACTCTGCCTGCCTCCAACACCACCGGAGCCCTCCTCCCAGCCACTCTGCCTGCCTCCAACACCACCGGAGCCCTCCTCCCAGCCACTCTGCCTGCCTCCAACACCACCGGAGCCCTCCTCCCAGCACTCTGCCTGCCTCCAACACCAATGGAGCCCTGTCTACCTCTGCCCCTCCGATGAGGGAACCATGTGGCCAGAAATGCAGGAGAAAATGTTCAGAGAAATTTAGTGAGGAATGGCGAAAGAAGATGTGGGTCATGTACTGGAACATGGACTACACTGAAAAACGTGCATTTATGTTCTGTAACATAACCCAGCTACCAACGGCAAGATTGTTTGTCCCCAAAGGAACGAGTCGGCGCAGCAGGTCTTTTGTTTACAGGCTTAAAAATGAGGATCAGGTTCCACAGCAGGTCTGCAAGAATTTCTTTTTGGCCACTTTGGGGTACCACCCAACAAATGACAGCCTGGTCCTGTCGGTGATGAGAAGGGAAATGGGAAATGAGGGGATCCCAAAGGATCAAAGAGGGAGACACACACCGGGCAACAAACTGGACCTGCAGCCATTGTTGGATCACTTTGAGTCTTTTCACCCTTCCGTCAGTCATTATCGGAGGGAACATGCTCCCCATCGCCGCTACCTCCCTAGTGACATTAGCATCAAACTGATGTATGCAGACTGGCTGGAAAAGGGCAACAGGTGCTCCTACGAAACATATCGCAAAGCAGTGCGGCAAAAAAACATCAGCTTCACAAAGCTTGGAGAGGAGGAATGTGAGGAGTGCTTGCTGCATGAACAGCATGAACATGCCTGTGATGACGATGTCATGGACTGCTTGGAATGTGAGCGCTGGCACAAACATAAAAATTCTGCTTTGCAGGGCAGACTCGCATATCAGGCTGATGCAGAGAAGGACTGGCAGGGAGACACATCAGTGAGGAGTGTGGACCTCCAGAAGGTTATTATGTTGCCACGCATGCCTGGAGTTAAAACTGCCATCTTCACCCGGCGTATAGTGGCATACCATGAGACCTTTGCCTCAGTGGGGAAGAAAGGGAATAAAAACACACCATCTCTGTGGTCTGGCATGAGGGCATGGCGGGCAGAAGTGCTCAAGAAATAGCATCAGCTTATGTGATGGCATTGGAGAAAGAGCGAGATGTCAGACACAGCATCTACTGGGTGGACAATTGTACATCCCAGAACAAGAACTGGTGTCTGTTGAGTACGTTAGTCTGCACCATCAATTCTGCCACCTCGGAAAGGGAGGATATCACAATTAAGTACTTTGAGAAGGGACACACCTTCATGAGCGCCGACAGTTTTCACCATGGTGTAGAGCTGGAGATGAAGAGGAGGCCTGGCGGTGCTGTCTATGACTATGAGGACTTTTTTAGTGTAGTGGCCACTTCCAACTCCGGAAAAGTGGAGGCTTTACACATGAAAAATGCCAATGTACTGAATTGGAGGGATGGCCATTCCACCACGAAGGTCAAGACGGCCCACAAGTTGAGTGAAATTGCTGAAATTCAGCTGCGACGTGGGTCGAGGAGTTTATTTTACAAGCTCACCCACACAGATGAAAGCTTCATTGAATTGGACTTTCTCCAGAAGAAGTTCAGCATTAATGTACCCTCTCTCCTCAGGTCACATGACCGGGGGATTGAAGGGGGCAAGAAGATTGCAATTATTAAAAAACTGTGTCCACTTATGCCTTCCAGCAGAACGGCCTTCTGGGTCTCACTGCCTGTGAACATGGAGGATGAGGAATGAGCAGTCTCTAATATCTAATGTATTGGTCTAACGTTTAATTAACCTTTGTATTCAATTATAATTAAATTATCTTTATTGTGAAAATATGTATTGTATTTATTCATACTGTAATGCAAAGTAACTTATCTGTCATACTGTTTAACTGTGTTAGTGTTGCCGCACTATCCTGATCATTATAGCACTAAATAGGAACAACCAAAGGTCTTCTATATAATTTAAAACAAATACCATGATGACTAGACCTTGGTTAGGTGTTCTTATAATGGATGTAAGTATGGTGAACAGCAAGTAAATATTGATTATATGTCAGTTACGGCCTTTTGCCTTTGTATGACTCCTGATTTTTGGCACATGATACAAAGGCAGAGTACATTAACTGCCAAACAAGGGTCAAAGGTCAATTTTGAGCTCAAGATTTTTTGCATACAAACATTTCTTCTGTATAGCAACTAGTTGTGAAATTTTGGGAGTCCTACCTATAATACTTTTGTCTGGACAAAACAGAAACTTTAAAGTCATTTTTCTCAGTTTCACACTCTAGTGAGTTAAGGTCTTTTGCTTTTGCAGGGCAGAGATGTAACCGAGGCCTTCAAGAAAGAACCCTAGTGTTGCTTAAATTTACACAACATCTCATTCCCTCCATCAGGGAACATGGGTTACAATAGTAACCTAGACATTTTTTCAGTAGGAGGTACTTTTTCATATTGTAACCAATAAAATATGATTAAAAACATACACATCATATTCTGAAATGCATAACATATTATCATGCATTTGTTTTCGTATCTCGTACCATTTCTCTCATGTACTCTGTTGTGAAACGCAATTTGGAGTCCAGGCAGAGTTGCTGGGGATTCTTCAATAGTGAAATGTTTTGTAATGTGTTCACCCCTGTCACCGATTCCTCGTGTAATTTGAAAACGCTACGACTTCATGACAAGACACATGACAAGACATTACACAGTTGTGTAATATGCGGTACCACAATCCGACGTCTTTGAAGAGTTGTGTAGTGTGTAGGAGGCATTAGAGGTATCAGATTTAAAAGCCACAAGACTCAAGACTTTACAGAGGGTCTCATCTTCCAACTGCACAACTGAGTTGTTTCTTTTTGTAAGTGAGCTGTTGTTGTAAGAATGGTAAACAACACTTTTAGAAATTAACCGTTTGTAAAATAAACCTGATTGAACTGTGACAGCAAGGAAACGTTCAACAGCCATTCTTTGTAACACAGATGTTCTCTCTTTTACTGGGTAGCCAAAACCTTGTACATGTTTTTTAAACTCCTTAGACTTATTTGTAAGTCTACAACTACTTTGTAATTTGTTAGAAAGTTTCCTCACACTCTCACTTGTGTTGGCCATCGTATTCTCAGCTTTTTTGGAGAGATCACTTCCAACAGAGGCCATTCTGGCAGAGGCCTCCTCTTTGTCATGTGGATTACATTGATGCTGACTACGTGTGTTTTTTGGACCGTCAAAAATTGGTGTCCATTCACTTGCATTGGATGAAGCTAAAAACCTGGGATACTTTCCTAAAAATCATAAATCCTGTTCTCATGAAGAAAGAAGGTCATATACATCGTGGATGGCTTGAGGGTGAGTAAATTATCAGCAAATGAAAAATGAAAAATTTTGAGTGAACTATTCCTTTAAATCTTTTTAGGCGTAATGTATCAACACATGTAGGATTCTCTTTTGGTCCACACAGTGTTGTCAGCTTGAACTGGTCCATAATAGCTTGATGAATTAACTGTGTACATTTCACAACTAGTGGGGGGAAAAGCTTCTAAAATATATATTTTTTACAGCATTTGTCCACCATTCACAACATTCAGCCATGCACTCTGTTATCATTCGATGACAGAGTTTGTGTATGATGCTAAACTTCATGTTACGAGATTAATTTCGTTTTTATTGTAGGTAAAACCAACGTGTAACTTATGCACGTCTTTTTTAGCCTACATCTCTGACACTTTTGAAGGACAATTCAGTTACATTTTTGACTCAAAATGATTATTCTCCATGTTTTTGCAGGTAATGTCATTGAATAATACAACTTTATGTTACAAGTTGAATTTAGTTGGTTATGATGTTTTTATTTTAAATGTTTTTTTTCTTTTATTTTTATCGTAAAATACTGGGTAACTTTTGCATGTCTTTTGAAGGACAATTCTGTTAAATGTATGGCTCAAATTATTATTCTCCATGTTTTTGCAGTTAAAGAAGAGCTCAATTAAAGTTTCTTTGGTTGGTATTTATAGATTTGAGACCAACATTGCTGCCGCCCAAGCAAATATCAATTATTATTTTTTTACATGGATGCATCAGGGATTTAGGTGCACGAGCAGCAAGCAGAACTACCCTGCATTTTGAGGTTTCCCGCAAATTTTTTAGAAAATCGTCCATGACAACATGGCCCTATTATTATCAATAAAAACTAAATTAAAATCTGAAACATAACCTTGGTTGAAATGACTAGTGCAGCTTTCACTTTCTTTGGTGTATGTTTGAGCGGAGGGGAAAAAGCAACTAATAATTTAAATGTCAACAGAACGCAATAATAAATGTGTCGAAGGACAGTTTTGTGCAAATGAATTCATTCTGAAACCACTTTGAAGATTGTTCAGTAGGATACTAATCATCAAATATATATACGTATATGAAAGGCAACAGAGGTGTTTTTGTTACATTTATATTGACAAACTGTTTTTGTTAGTTGTGAAGTTTAAAATATTGATGTTGAATTTATTGGTACAATTTTCATTTAGATTCATGAACAGATTCATTCGGACTCGGCCTGTTATGGACTCTCTCTTGAGTCCGACTCGGCCCCTTTTGGACTTGGATGCAACTCAGAGTCGTTTGTTTAAAAACTTGAATTTTGACTCTGACTCAGCTAAGGTGACTCGAACCCAACGCTACTACAAAGGTCTGATCACCATTTACTTGCATTGTAAGGACCAACAGAGCAGAGATTTGCATCTAAAAATCATTGTTTGTGTTCTGCAGGAGAAAAGAAATATACATTTCTGGGATGTCATGAGGGTGAGTAAATTATGAGATAATTAAAATTTTTGGGTGAGCAATTTTTTTTAATCTCAGCCACCATCCTGTTAAGTGACACATTCACTCATTGATTTTAGTAATCATCATGGCTGACTGTGAATAATAAATGACATCTAAAACTGAAAACTATTGATTTTAAATAATGCTGCATCCAAGCCAAGGTGTAAGTGAATGTCCAAGTTGACACTAGCTCCCCCCATTTGTGAAATCTACACAGTTAATTCACACAAGAGAAACAGATCAATTTTTCAGTCCTTTTTTACTATAAATCTCCACTTTCACATTTTGTATTTGCAATTAATATCAAAGTCTAATGACGCTGAAAAGAGGACCTCTAGTTGATATATCAGTAACTGCATCTGTGTGTGAGTAAATCTGCAACTGCATTAGATTTCAGTCACATGGCCCGCGGGCCGTATGGAATCATCAGGTCTGGATATGGCCCTAGACAATAGACTGGATATTTTACACCCCTGATCTAGGGTTTTAGACTTATTAACATCATACCAGAGTACAAACGCTTCTTATGTCTGTGTTGTCGTTTAATGCTGAAAACAACCCTTCTTTTTCATTTTTAAATGTTTGTTTTTTTCTTTTTTTTGTAATTGAGAAATTAATCATTGAAAGATCCGTTTTTACTTAATGTAATAAAGTATTAGAGTAATTTTCACTCGTAAATGTGAAATGTTCGCACTGTAGAGCCCTGCCTTGTCATCATGAATGCATGAATTAGTTTTGGCATTCTAGCAGTTATTCATTCAGGTGAAATTTCATACCATGTTTTTGCAGCACTTCCCAAAGGTGTAATTGGATAGTAGGACACTTTTCACAGACTTTATATTCAGACTTTTCTAACAACAGCTTAACACCTCACCTTTAGACTCATCCATCCATAAAACTTATTTGTAATCATATACCATCTGATCTTTAAAAATTATTTTGCACTTTAAATACTTTTCTTATAGTTGCAAATGTCAGATAGGGCTTTTTACTTTGAAACCCTGCATAAAAGGACAGCATCGTGTCTTCTGCTTACAGTTGCAGATAAACCGGTGTTTGTCATGTACAAGTCTTGCATAGCCGGACCTTTAACTTAAAGGGATAGTGAAAAATGAAAATTCTCTAATCATTTACTCACCCTCATGCCATCCCAGATGTGTGTGACTTTCTTTCTTCTGCTGAACACAAACAAAGATTTTTAGAAGAATATTACAGCTCTTTAGGTCCATATAATGCAAGTGAATGGTGATCAGAAATGTGTAGCTCTTAAAATAACATAAAGGAAACATAAAAGTAATCCATATGACCCCAGAGATTAAATCTATATCTTCAGAAGTGATATGATAGGTGTGGGTGTGAAACAGAATTATATTTCCCTCTGACATCTGACTTGTTTGGTCAGGTACATGCTTATGCATGAGAAGGTTTCTATTTCTTTCATTGCATGTTAGGCAGTATAAGAACACATAGTGATGTTTGTGCACCTAACTGTACAAAGCCTGCTGGACTGAGTATCAACCTCTTGATGTTTGCGTACCAAGAAGACAAATGGCAGGTATGTATGTGGAATGTAGGCTAATGTATTTCTATATCATTAACTGTCAAACATCCTCTGTACTTGACAGTTTATAAAATCTACACTCATAGAAATGAACCATAGCAAAGTTTATTATTAAGTATTTGCATCTATTTGATTTTATTTAAATAATACTATTTTCAAAATGTATTTATTAAAATTCAATAGAATCAGCATAAAAATCTTAATTCTGAAATCTATTAAATGTAAACAGTTAGAATTTATGAACTTGGTTTAAATATGGAAAGCTGTGAAACAAGCAAGATTTAATTAGTTAAAATGCATGAGATTGGTTTACATACAAATTCGGGAATGAAATCATTTCAGATGGAAATGACGTCAGAGTTCTCTCTGCCTTTCCCGGTCTTTTCAACGTTTCACCCCAGTGCTGCTCACTGTATTGTGACCTTTACGAAGGTAAGTTACATCTATATACATATTTGACCTTTTGTACGTATGTTTTATCAGTGCAGTTGATATCGTATCATACTAATATACTGACAATCAAATCCGACAATTTACCCAATGGGTGGCTAAATGGTGGTTGGTGCTGAAATATTAACATTGAATACTATTCATATATCTTCAAATATCATCGCTGTCGGATGAAAACTTGTATCTCCAAAAAGGCGATTTTACAGGAAGAGGAAAAGACTTTCAGATTTTTAGCATGAATTAATGAAACACATCAAAAGTTACCAATCTGACTATATTTCCTGTCATATTTTGACCAATGTCCTTATAAAATCACTAATTTGTACGAAAATGCATGAATCTGGCGTTTTTCTTGTGGATATGCGTGCTTTTGTTGTCATGGATTACAATGAGCTGAGCTGATCCTGAAGTTCAGCATTTTACCTTTCTGATTCAGCCTCTGTGAATTACCAAGCATGAAATATTTGCTATCGATTATAATTTATTAAGTCAATATAGATTTATGTGGCAATGACAATGAGAATACAATTTCCTAATCTTGCTTTGGCACAACTGCAGGCTCTCCTCTCAACGCGCTGCAACCAAAATCGAATAAGCAGTTGCTTCATTTTACAGTTTCATATTACATTTGTCTTACCTTATCAGCTATAATAACAGGAGAAACACGTTGCCTTCTTTATAAAATGAACTATCTTGAGCTCATCATGAACGAGATTCTTCGTCAATTAATATAGCATTACACAACTCTTTGACTATTAATTAAAGTAAACATCACAACATTAAACAATCTCAAAATGGAGATACAAGGTTTTCATCCGACAGCGACAATATGTAAAAAATTATACTGCCTTTGTGATTTCATAAGCAAACAAATGTCACCCAATTATAGAACTGGATGTTAAATGCATTTTGTTTCTAACTAGTACCACTTGTCTTTCCAGATAACTAAATCAAGTCTTTCTCATCAACATCAATTTGTATGCGGGGCAACCTCTTAGACCCAGTAAGTATGTAGGCTACAAAGAGATTGATTTATGTAATTTTTCAATGTACTCACTTGTTACTGACACCACAACTGATACTGTTCTTTGTCTTTACTTACAAAAATTGTCTTTTGTCTTTTTATTTACAGATGCTGTGTTAATGTGGCCATGTAAAGTGTGTGACATTTCATGGTATGGTTTGCTAAAACATTTTAGGTTGAGACATTTCCACTATGGCCGCACATGCCGGTATCCATGTGTCTATGCAGATTGTCCTTGTACATTCAAAACTTGGAAGAACCTTTTGAGTCACACCTATCAAACACACAGAAAGCTAGAAACAGCAGATGTTCAGGTAACTACGTTCTTATGTCAGACATGTGGATGTGAGGAACTTTCAACTGAGAAGGAATACTTTACTCATGTAAATCAACATCTTAGGCAGTATGAAACCATAACTTGTATGTTTGAGGGATGTGTGTATCAGACAAACCTATATGGTACATTTAACTCACATAAAAATCGGAAACATAATCCCCACACTCTAAAAGATTTTAAAGCAGGTGTAGTTAAAGTCACTGCTCAGTCTAATGAATCTGGTAGTCCTGTAGACGAAAGACCCTCATCTTCTGCAGACATAGATTTTGGTACTCTGTCAAATGCAGATATTGATGTTGATACTTCAGATGACCTTCCAAACATAGTGGAACAAAAAATAGGCTCAATTTTATTGAAGTTGGAAAATGTTTTTCATGTTCGTTCTACAGCAATTGATCAATTGCTTGATGAGCTACACTACCTGCTAAGTACTGTGTCTGTGCCTGTAACTTGTAACAGTATTTCAGAATTTTTCAAAAACAAAAACCTAGAAATTGATGGCTTAATTATTACGGAACTAGCTGATATACTGTGTAAATCTAATCCTTTGGTGAAAGCAATAGGGCAAGGTGGCCCTCTTGCTACAGCTTATAAGAGAAAGGAGTTCTTTAAGAAAGTATTTAATATTGTTGAGCCAGTGGAGTTTATTCTGGACCAAAAAAAGAGCAGGACCTTTCAATATGTCCCATTATTGCGTTCTTTGCAGCAGTTGCTTGGTACTGAAGTGTTAAATAGGGTTATCAATAGCCACAGAACACAGGGAAGTAATACAGAGAAGCTTGATCAGCAGTATCGCTCTATAAGAGATGGTTTGTACTTCAAGGAAAACCCTTTCCTGTCAGGTGATGAATTAAACATTTGTTTAACATTATACATTGATGACTTTGAATTGTGTAATCCCCTTGGCACTTCCCGAAAGAAGCACAAATTGTGTAGTGTATACTGGATTCTGAATAACTTGGCACCAGGCTCTCATTCAGCACTCACCTCAATTTATTTGACAGTTTTGTGCAAGAGTGACGATGTAAAGGTATATGGATATGGTAAAATATTAGAGCCACTTTTACACGATCTTGTTACTTTAGAAGAGCATGGTGTGTTCATCTCAAAACTTGGAAAGTTTGTCAAAGGAACAGTCCATAGTTTAATAGCTGACAATTTGGGAGCCCACGGATTGGCTGGTTTTGTAGAGAGCTTTTCGGGGAACTATATTTGTCGATTTTGTACTGGTCAGAATGTAGATATTCAATGAAAGGACGTTCAGTCAGGTGCTTTTTTGCTTCGAACCAAAGAAATGCATGAAGCACATGTGAAGTCTGCACAGGAAACTAAAACGAATTGCTTTGGAGTAAAGAGAGCGTGCGTTTTAACCGAACATCTTCACCACTTTCACGTTAGCACAGGGTATCCCCCAGATGTAGTGCACGATTTATTTGAGGGAGTTGTCCCATTTGAACTGGCTCTGTGTTTGAGTATTCTGATCTCTAAGAAGTATTTCAGTCTTGAATCTCTTAACAAGCTAATACTCAAATTTCCTTACAAGTGGAGTGACAAAAAAAATCGTTCTCATATTATACCAGACAGCTATTCATCTAAAAAGACAATAGGTGTCAACGCCCATGAGAATTGGAGCTTAATACGTTTGCTTCCATTTCTAATAGGTGACTTGATACCAGAGGGTGAGCTTGCTTGGCAAGTTATACTAGACTTGAAGGACATTGTAGAATTAGCTGTGGCACCTGTTCATACTGACGAGACAATTGCCTATCTTGATGTCAAAGTGTCTGAGCACAGACAGAGACTACTTGAGCTTAACCCAGGAGGAAGGCTGAAACCTAAACACCACTATCTTGAGCATTATCCACACTTGATTAGGTGCTTTGGGCCTCTTGTAGGTGTATGGACGATTAGATTTGAAGCGAAACATAGCTTTTTTAAACAAGTTGCCCGACACACAAACAATTTCAGGAATATTGCACACTCACTGGCAGTCAAACACCAGCAATTGATCAGTTATCACATACATTCATCCAGTTCACCAAATTTGGAAGTTACAAATGTCTCCACAGTCCAGGTTGATGTTCTGAATAAGGAAATTGTTTTGGCTCTCAGACAGAAGTATCCAGATATCAGTCAAGTTAATCTTGCAAAAAATGTCACCACTAGAGGAATTAATTACAGAAATGGAATGGTAGTTGCTTGTGGTTCACTGCTGGAATGCCTGAATTTGCAGAGATTCTACAAATGTGCATAATGGGAGATAAGTTGAGTTTTATTGTTAGTTTATTTTGTGCTTGGTATAGAGATCATTTTAGGGCCTTTCAATTGACTTTGTCACCAGGTAAAGAGGTTGTCCTGGTTCAGCTTGAAGAGCTGACTGATTGCTATCCACTTTCTGCCTACACAGCTGGATCCAGACGTATGGTAACCCTGAAGAGACACATCATCATCAAAGGTATATTGGATAGCAGGGACCTCAATCTCAAATCTTGGTGGATCTCCATGAAATTTGGTGACAACAATCATGTTGCCTAGATCAGGGGTTCAAGTCTGAGACTGTGGGCCAACACTGTATTTATTAACAAGCCTAATACCTGTCCTCTTGGCGTGTTTATGTCTGCACTCTAGATTAAGAAAGCAGGATGTCTGGACAAGTTGCCTTCAGAGTCCTTTTTGGAAGTGAAGAAGATGCAAGACAACTAACTATTGAATCTGGAATACCAACATCTGTGGATGAATTGGCTCTTAAAATTAAGACTTTCTTTGGAGTGACAGAGCAGTTCAGGCTTCAGTACAAAGATGTAGACTTTGGCAATCAATTTATGAATCTCTTGTCAACTTCAGACATTCAAGATAGAAGTACTCTGAAAGTGGTGTACTTACCATGTGAGGCTACCAGCTCTGGAATCTCCTCGGCTCCACCCACTAAAGATACATGCTCCACAATCCCAGGGACGCCCCCCTGTGAATCTGCCAGCTCTTCATTGCAAGACCCAAATGATTCAGCATCCATTCTGTCCAATAGCAGCAATGATACCATCATATTGTCATCTCCTGAGTCCTGGTCCTGTTCTTGGCCTGAATCCTTTGTCGTGCCACGCTTTTCATATTGTGCTGAGATGATGCTCCAGTCTGGAAATACTGATTTCAATGTAAATGGAACTTTACTAACTCTTACCCCGAAAGTCAGATCAGATATTCTTGAAGGCCTTGCCGAAGATTATCATTATGCAAAAGTTGCTGAGGCCTTGATCCAGACACAGCCATGTTTGCTTGAGAAAGGAACTCGCACTGGGTATTGCGAATGGAAGCACTACATTAAGGTCAAAATGATGAACTTTCGCACCATGCTCAGCCGAGTTGGACACCCAGAAGTCACTGTCAACTCACTTAAGAACAAGTGGAAAGGTCAGGGGAAACCAGCTGCAAATGTCAAGAAGCCCCGGAAGGCAGAGGTTAATTTCTGTCCAAACCTTCCAAGAGGCGAAACCATAGACAGCCTAGAGGTGGAAAGGATTGCTCTATTGACTGAAGTAAAAAAAAAAGAAAAAGGACGAGGCAGTGATCAAGAAAAAGATGCACCTTACCTTCTCGTACAGAAGACAAGAATTTCTCCAGGAGCCAAACATTACAGAGTTCCGAAACAGATGGCCAGCACTATTTGAAGTTGGTGAAGTAAGTGTAATAACCAATTTGTTTGAATTTTAGATATAAATTGCATTTGATGTTCTACATCTTGTTTAAAGTCAAGTATATCCTGGCTTTGTTCCTCTTTCAGGTCAACATGGAATTCATGCGTCTAACAACTGTTCCTCTGACTTCAAAATTCATTGGACAACTGGACAGATACACTGATGACCTGATCAAGATTTTCCATGCCAGAGGAGGATCTGCAGGAAAGAAAATTAGAACCATAATGGCACCGATAGCTAATGTAAGTGTCAAGCAACAAGGTGCTTGAATTCTTAAGATTTTTGTGTTTTTTCTCCACCTCAGTCCTTCTACTCTCCTCCCTTTTTCTAAAAGTTAAACAGATTTGCAACCTGATTTGCAATTTCATATAGCAAATATGGGTTTGTGAATTAATGTTAACAAACATTCACCACCTTCTGATTCCCCCAGGTAGGGGTCCAGCAGCCCTGTCTGTTCTAGTCTTAATATATTCATATATTAAACTTAATATTCAGCATTAATTAAACTGTATATCAATGCATTGACTATATCTTAATTATTTTCTTTGGTATCTTGTTGGAATGCTTGTTACAGAATGCAGACATAAACATCAAGCGCGACTGTGTCCTGAGGAGCCTAAGTGTCTATCTCAATGAAGACATGGAGACACTCGTCAAAGAATACGTGGTAAGTGTACGTCAGCCTACTCTTCTTTGTGCCAGATGTAATAACATTCCCTCCAGGCATTCCTGATATCGCATTCATGAGAATGGGACATGTGAGGTCACAGTGACCTTGATGTTTTCACCACCAAAATCAGTTCATTCTTGAGTCCAAGTTGACGTTTGTGCCAAATAAGAAATTCCCTCAAGGCAAACAATGGAAGTGCTGTCACTTGTAGGAAGTAAATACCTTAGGGCCTGAGGAGCCTGGGACAGAGAGGGCAGTCTGCCAGGTTGTGGCACCTAAATGCCTCAACTACACCTATGAAGTCAATTCTTCCACAAACAGGAAGGTGAGGAGGCCAGAGACACTTAACATAGTTCACATTAAAGCAGTTGGTATTACCAAATTAACATTCCTGTTTTGGATGTTTTGTTTAGTTACTAGGACACCAGGAGGAGGACTCTGATGATGAAAACAGTGATGTGGAGCATACATCTGTAAGCTTTACAACGCTGCATATTTTGTCATGGTCATTTAAGAAGTAACAAGGTAGTAAAAAAAATAAAACTGTAGAAACCTGTCTTCGTCAAAGCACACTATACCATTGAAAAATAATTGTATGTGTCAAATAAGCCTGTCAGTTTTCTCAACTTGAAAAGTACTGAATCTTTGTTTTTTTACTAGAATGGATATGGAGGACTGTCTGCATATGAACTGAAGCGCCTGGAGAACATCAGACAGAAACAAGCCTTTCTGTCTTCCATCAAGTTATTGCAGGTAAGTAGACATGGAGCATGGGATGACTTTTACAAATCCAGGGCACTTTTGGTTTGTGCAAGTCAGGGTAAATGGTTTAATCCTCAAATGTCATCAACAATGTAATTAACAAGGACAATGTTATCCACCTCTTCGTCCTCCTTCAAAGCACCCCTTATGGGTCTTTTCCACTGCACTGTATGACTCTGCTCGCTTTTTGGGGGTTTTCCACTGTGGATAGTACCTGGTCCTTTTTTTTTAGCACCACCTCGGTCAAGGTTCCAAGTAGGGCTGAAACGATTAGTCAACATTATCGCCAACATCGACAATAAAAAATTGTCAACAAATTTTCGTTGTCGAATAACGTCTGATTTAATTTAACACTAAATTAATTTTAAGCAATAGCGATAGCAGTTCATGTGACTTTCGAATTGTAAAAAGAAATAACAATAAACGAGGTTCAGACATTCCTCTCGTTAGCGAGAAACGAAAATGTCTTTCAGGAAGTGTCTCAGCTGTTAGCCGCACGCAACTACCACCGGACCTACCAACAGTGTAGGGGAAAAAAATCTACTATCTAGATTGGCGAGCAATGGGAGGGAGAGTGCCCTGGACTTAGCCACGGTGGAGGATGGCACTTTTTGTAATGTTAACTCAATCTGCTTGAAAGCTACACTTTATTTAGTTGACCAGCTACTGGAAAGCTTGCTTCTAAAACAACCAGGCCAATTTAACTGTTACACTTGTGTAAAATCACAATGAGCTAGTAGCTAACAGCTAGCAGTCATGTCATTGTTTATGGTCAGTAATGTTTGTGTCGTGTTTAAGTTGATGTCACAGCAGTAGAGGTGGCGCAACTATGACGATCAGCCTATAATCCCACCCACATTGAGGCGGCACTAAACTGCAGTAGAAAAGCAAGCTCAGAAAAGTAAACCGAGTCTAGTCGAACCGTAATGTGCAGTGGAAAAGTGCCATTAGTGACCTTAGTGTCTCAAACATTGCTGTCCGTGAATAGATACAATGGGGAGTAATTATTGCTTTCCTCTGTCAAAAGGCAGCTGAGGATCTGAAGCAGTCAGTACGGCCGAAGCCATCTCAGCGGAGTCTTATGAGGTAAAGTGGATCAACTACAGGCTACACTCACTCAGATGACAATTTACATGATTTTATTGATTTAGAAATCATTTACATGATTGATCGATTAACACCTATTGGAAAGAATATGTATAGTATTTACAAGTTAATGTATTTACAGTCATGGGAACCTATGTTCTCTTCCACATTTTAGTAAAAAAAGAATAATAATTTATGTATACTGAAAAGACTGTCTTTCTTGATGTAATTTTTGTTGTGGCAGGTCAAAGGCTGCTGTGACAGAAGTGGCTGCGCCTTGCAAGTCCTTGTGTTTGCAGGCAGACACCCTCCCGCTTCCCCCTGAACTCCAAGGTGTATTGACCTATGAACATGTAAGTAACTGACTGCAATGCCTTGCTTAATTTGATATGCACCAATTTTAAAAATCGCACTAAACTTAAAGGTATTGGCTGTCTGAGCTCTGCTTTGAGGTAGGAGTCAGCCTTCTACATTCAGTTGTTAATCTTCTACTTTCAGTTGTGAAAAGTGGTAACTTTTCATCCATTTTATTTTTCAGGCTTTTTGGAGGTGGTCCAAGGTTACAGTTCAAGGTCACTATGACACTTATGTCCATCCCATTCTCGTGAATGTGATACCCCCGAAACGCCTTGAGGATGAGATGATTCGATTTTTGTGTTCAAAAGTCAAGGTATCTGTGACACAGCTCATTGTTCTCTTTGTCCACCAGGACATCGAATCTAGAGAGGCTGAGTTGGGGCAGACAACGATGGGCATCTATGCCATTCGGGTGGAGGGTGCCGGTCCAGGAGACATTTTGCAGATGTTGCCGTGGTACTTGAAGGTGTGAAAGTTCTGCAAAACCTAACAAGTGTCACACTTGGATGTGTGATGCTTTTTGGACTGATCTACACGCTTAACTTAAGCTACCCCAAGGACCTCAAGTCCACATTTGAAGTTTTCCAGAAAATCCTGATGGAACTGGACTCATCCAAGCTTTCACCAAAAGTCCAAGCACTGAAAGTTAAGTTGCTCAAGTGATTAAACTATATACATTTCAGTGTTTGGAAATCTATGTTTTTCTTAATTACAATTTTTTTTTATTATTATTTACAAAGCACTCTGCTCTCAATTGCATTTGTTGCAAGTTGTTCTGCCATTCAAGAGAAGCCTGGGTTAGATTGCTTTGATTTACTACTGTCAGCACCTGGTAGTTAATTGGATGGCTATCCACTCCAGGATATTGTTCCATTTATCAGTTTATGAGTTTATTAAGGCTTTTGACCACTGGCACTGGTATTTTCAAGATTCTGTGTTTAACAATAAATTGTTAAATGCATCAAAATGGTCCGATTTATTTTCATGTACTTATTTTTCTATGTATTGTAGTTATTGTTGTAGGTGTGGGGTGAATAGGAAAATTATGTATAAAAAAAAAAGAAAGAAAAATATTGGCTTATAAATGTAATATGCATTGGTATTAAGTACATAAATGTGATGTATTTAGAGTAAATTGGGTTTATTCCCTAAACCTGGTTATGTATTTCAAATAAACAGGTTTTATTCATATTGAATACATAAACCTGTTTATTATGTATTTCAAATAAATAGGTTTTATTCATATTGAATACATAAACCTGGTTATTATGTATTTCAAATAAATAGGTTTTATTCATATTGAGTAAATAAACGTGGTTATTATGCATTTCAAACAAATAGGTTTTATTACACAGACATATAAACTACATTAGTAGTTTACATTAAGTTTATTAGTTTGTTTATAATAAAACTATGTAATGCAAATGAATGGGAATTTTATATGCAATTAAATTACATAAATCTTACAAATAAGGTTAAATATTTCTGTGAGTGTAGTGTCTAATTCAACAGCCGTGCAATAAATGATAACATTATAACCTTGCTGATGTTTTTTATGTAATCTGTTTTTGAGAGGTGTTTGTACATCCCATTTATATGAATGAGGACAGACTAAATATTAGAAACACCTCTCAGTGTAACCCATTACATTTCTTACAGCACCACAAACTACCCCTGACTCAGAAAATAAATCAATACTCTCTAAAGCATAAAATAAAGACTTATTATCCAATATTAAAGTGCATTAATTTAGTTTCTCCTCCATTCATTCATTCAACAACGTCCACAACAACAACAACAACCTTCCACAACCTTTTTACAGACACTAACTTTTATATGTAGGCTACAGCAGTGTTTCTCAACCTTTTTTATGCCACAGCACACTTTTTATGACTAAAAAATGTTATGACAAACCACATAGGCTAACCATCGTCAATATTTTTATTTTTCAAGAACTTGTCCATGTTTTCTGTCCGTCTTTGTAGTGTGTTTAATTGTAATGTTTGAAATTCGGCTGTGCAAAAAAAAAAAGTCACATTGGTTGGCTAAGCTGTGTGAGGTCACAGGTGGCAAGAGCGCTAAATGGGTAATGAAAAAACTAATTTGCTTCTTTTCTAATTTGTAGATTTGCTCTTGCAATGCCACAACAAATTACAGGGATGCAAACTCATGACGGGCGAAAAAGTTAAGACAATCACTGCTCCAAAAAATTATTTCTGGGGATATTTTTTTTAAAAGAATAAGCTAAAAGGACCAATTCCAGAAATGTTAGTGATTCAAGTTTATTCAAGTTTAAAATTGTGCAGAATTAGCTGCAAAATAAAGAGCATTTTGTTGAGGCTTGCTTCTGATTCACAAATGTGTTCAATTTTACTAAATTATTAGTTCAGTGACCCCTTCTGGAAATGTCACTAGGTGGCGACAAATGAGCGTCTTATGTGCTATGAGTAAGACAGCGAATCCTTTTGAGTCGTTCATGACTGAAATCTACCAAGAGACTTTATAGTGTTTAAGCATTAAAAGAACAAAGCAGATCTATAGTCTTCCTACACAACAATAAATCTACTGACTTCAGTAGAAGAATTATAAACAGATCTATGGTATCATTTTCCTACAGTAGCCTACTTAAACTGCTGAGCATGGCTTTTATCAGTAAAGACCACAATAATACAGGTGAAACTCGAAAAATTAGAATATCGTGCAAAAGTTCATTAATTTCAGTAATTCAACTTAAAAGGTGAAACTAATATATTATATAGACTCATTACAAGCAAAGTAAGATATTTCAAGCCTTTATTTGATATAATTTTGATGATTATGCCTTACAGCTTATGAAAACCCCAAATTCAGAATCTCCGAAAATTAGAATATTACATGAAATCAATAAAAAAAAAGGATTTTAAATACAGAAATGTCGGCCCTCTGAAAAGTATAATCATGCATATGTACTCAGTACTTGGTTTGGGCCCCTTTTGCATTAATTACTGCCTCAATGCGGCATGGCATGGATGCTATCAGCCTGTGGCACTGCTGAGGTGTTATGGAAGACCAAGATGCTTCAATAGCGGCCTTCAGCTCTTCTGCATTGTTTGGTCTCATGTCTCTCATCTTTCTCTTGGCAATGCCCCATAGATTCTCTATGGGGTTCAGGTCAAGCGAGTTTGCTGGCCAATCAAGCACAGTAATACCATGGTCATTGAACCAGGTTTTGGTACTTTTGGCAGTGTGGGCAGGTGCCAAGTCCTGCTGGAAAATGAAGTCAGCATCTCCATAAAGCTTGTCTGCTGAAGGAAGCATGAAGTGCTCTAAAATGTCCCGGTAGACGGCTGCGTTGACTCTGGACTTAATAAAGCACAGTGGACCAACACCAGCCGATGACATGGCTCCCCAAACCAACACAGACTGTGGAAACTTCACACTGGACTTCAAGCATCTTGGATTGTGTGCCTCTCCATTCTTCCTCCAGACTCTGGGACCTTGGTTTCCAAATGAGATGCAAAATTTGCTCTCATCAGAAAAGAGGACTTTGGACCACTGAGCAACAGACCAGTTCTTTTTTCTTTAGCCCAGGTAAGACGTTTGACATTTGAAGCCCATGTCCAGGACCCGTCTGTGTGTGGTGGCTCTTGATGCAGTAACTCCAGCCTCAGTCCACTCCTTGTGAAGCTCCCCACACATTTGAATGGCACTTTTCCTGACAATCCTCTCCAGGCTACGGTCATCCCTGCTGCTTGTGCACCTTTTTCTTCCACACTTTTCCCTTCCATTTAACTTTCTATTAATGTGCTTTGATACAGCACTTTGAGAACATCCAACTTCTTTTGCAATTACCTTTTGAGGCTTTCCCTCCTTGTGGAGGGTGTCAATGATGGTTTTCTGCACAACTGTCAGGTCAGCAGTCTTCCCCATGATTGTGAATTCAACTGAACCAGACTGAGAGACCATTTAAAGGCTCAGGAACCCTTTGCAGGTGTTTAGCTGATTAGAGTGTGACACTTTGAGCCTACAATACTGAACCTTTTCACAATATTCTAATTTTCTGAGATTCTGAATTTGGGGTTTTCATAAGCTGTAAGCCATAATCATCAAAATTATATCAAATAAAGGCTTGAAATATCTTACTTTGCTTGTAATGAGTCTATATAATATATTAGTTTCACCTTTTAAGTTGAATTACTGAAATTAATGAACTTTTGCACGATATTCTAATTTTTCGAGTTTCACCTGTAGAAAAATACTAATCATTTTGAGTTTAAATAAAAAAGTGGGAGGTGTGCACAATAAACATTGAAAACGTGTATTTGGAAGAGAGAGAAAACTTGCAGTCACTTTGATAGCAGAAAATAATAAAAGGACTGCTTTATGTTTAGGTCTAAGCATTTTCTTGGTGAATTTAAATGAGTTCAATAACTGGGGTCTCTCATATTCGTAAAAGATAAGGTAATATTTAATTAAAAGGAATTATGAGACATTCAATGTCTCTTCACAAATTTGGACAGTTTTTAAATATTTATTGTTGCTTAGTACTCTCAAAGACATTATTGGTGAAGCAAAAACGTGTGTAAAAACACTTTGGTGTAAAGTGACGTCACTTCATAGACTTCAGTATATTCTGCAGCGCTGACGCGACCCTTAACATGTATAAATATCAGTCACTTTGCACATTAATCATTGCTCTTCACTATCACAAAAGTGACCGATTATGGATTATATTTATTTTGTGGAATTTGATCATTTTCTACTAGTGTGCCGCACAGTGGTTGGCGACAGATATATAAATATAAATATTTTTTAAATTAAAACGAAAAGAGGCAGAGTTGTGTTTTATAACATATTTCGTTTTATTAATTAAAAATATATATTAAAGCTGCTTTAAAACGATGTATGTTGTGAAAGGCGCTATACAAATACAATTGAATTAAAAATGTATTGTAAATAATATACATTGCGATGAAAATAACCGGAGTAGGCACATATTGTAGGCGCCTGCTGAGATAGTGACGTCATCAAGTACAGCGTCCTCCCGTCCAAGGAGGTTTGAACTCCCGAATCGAAATTGGCAAGTCCGAACTTGGCGTACATGCTATTGAGAAACACCCTTCGTCTCCATCGATGTGTTTGGAAACCAATCAGAAATTAAGAAGATCTACAAGTGGCCAATCAGAATAGCGTGTCGAGCATGAACAGCTGTGAGCGTTCAATCAGCGATGAGCGTTGAGCCGGTTTTCGGTCCTTGATGGAAGTAAGGCTGAAGTGAAAACAACTGTGGCTCAGGGTGGGACTCGGAAGGCCGACGTCTTCACATTTCCTTAGACGATTTACCCATTTAATTATTATTATTTTAACTCGGCTACATGTTAATCTCAAAGTAATCGGTCGATAAGGGTGGATTTTTATGTAAATCTGGGTGCAGTTTGTGAAGAAATCCGTGCGTAATCGAGTAACAAAGATCAGTCAGAGAAATGGACGAAAAGGTGTATACGAAGGAGCTTGATCAATGGATTGAACAGCTAAATGAGTGCAAACAGCTCTCAGAAAGCAAAGTCAAGACACTTTGTGAAAAGGTAAGCGGGCAAATGCCGTAGAAACGTGGACATTTAGCCCATTAGCCGCGTTAGCGTAGTTACAAGATGGCGGCGTTTTAAATGGACATAGCACTCTTAACTCTACGAATGCAATTAGCTGGGATGTAATACACATTTATAGTTATTTTGTGTTTTTACAAGTGTAAAAGGTGACTATTGAGTTTGTGCCGTTTTTGAGTCGTTAGACTGACGCTCATTTACAAATAAAGGCACACGACCCCGTAGTTTTTTTTTATCCTTATATGAGTGTGTGGGGAAAATAACATGTTTTAGCTTCTACACATACAGTTGTTTTCTTTAAATAGGGAAGCATCTGAATGAAGCTGCTTCGTGAAATGCAGTCTTAAAATGGCGCCGGTGTGTCGGGCCATCATCTGATCAAAGTAGAATCAAAATCGCTGCAGAATGTACTTCATTCTCATTCTACAACAGTGTGGTATACTATACTTTGTCGCGACGACCCAGCACATTCTACTTTATAATCATAGCTGAATAAATTACACTAAACGGTAGAAGAGTTTAGTACACTCACTTACAAGAGAGTGTCTCTTTCAAATCATTGCACTTCACCCATTTCCACAGCAGAGTATGTAGGCCCACTTAACTCTTTCCACTTTATTTCATATTCTTCTGCTGTCATATATTTTAAGAAAACCCACTTGTAAAATGTAATTTAAAAAAAATGGCCAGTAAGAACTTTGTCTTGTAAATATTTTCACCTTAGCTGGTGGGCTAAAAATTTAATTCCGGACCCTGTATAAAGGTATTTTTACTCTCTTGTAATTCACTACATTTTAATACGTATGTAATAGTATACATACAGTAATAATATAAATACACAATCATATTAATAATTTACAATCACTGACCACTTCTTTTAGGTACTCCTGTACTAGTTACTTTTTCATGCGTTTGGTCAAATCCGCAAATTGTGTGGCAGCAGTGCAATGCAAAACGTCATGTACATATGGGTCAGGAGCTTCAGTTAAAGTTTACATTAACCATCAGAATGGGGGGAAAATGTGATCTCAGTGATTTGGACCATGGCATGGTTGTTGGTGCCAGAAGGGCTGGTTTGAGTATCTCTTTAACTGCTGATCTCCTTGGATGTTCACACACAACAGTCTCTAGAATTTACTCAGAATGGTGCCAAAAACATCCAGTGAGCGGCAGTTCTGTGGACAGAAATCCCTTGTTGATAAGAGAGGTCAACAGAGAATGGCCAGACTGATTCGAGCTGACAGAAAGGCTATGGTAATTCAGATACCCTTCTGTACAATTGTAGTGCAGAATATCAGAATTCACAACACATTAAACCTTGGAAACAGATTTATGGAATCCAGTCATAAAAACAGAATTAACTATAAAATGCAGATTGTCACAGAATTTGAGATAATTGGAATAAATGTAATGTATTATGCGCAAAGTAAAATCATGATATGCCCCAGTATGATTATTAAGCCATCAATTTAATATAAATATCAATTCTGCATGTGCTGCATGCTTTAAAGTGAATGTGTGAAGCTGGCCGCTCATACACTGATAACACCACATCATGTGCGTTTGCAGATGACCAAGATCATAGCACTTATTTACTGTGAAGAGGGCAGCACATGCAGATTATATATTTATAGAATTAAATCACTGCCTTTTGTGGTTTAATAGGACATTAAACCATATAGCGAACTGGTTATCCAGAAGCAAGAAGCTGTCGTCAATAACATACAAACTAAAAGTCCTTAATGATGTTTTCCACCAGCCTTTTGAATTATCCATCAATGTTTTAAAAAAAAAAATGGGTAAATGACGTTAAAAGGTCAGATTTTTTTGCAACTAAATTCTGAAATGTACTTTTTTACAAATTTTTATGCTGACAAAATTATTTGTTATGGAAAATGTTTATTTTAAATGATAAGAGTGCAAAATAAAATTTTCACCTGTGGAATCGGACGTTTGCACCTTACTGTGCATGTACGATCATGTAGAGTCATGTTATTTAGTGGGTATATAGGTCAGTGCAGAGCTCTAGTGTTTGTGTTAACTCTACTAGTCTCTCATGCTCCATCTGTCTGCTGCTGGAATGGAGTTCAAACCTTTTGTGCTCTCACTGACCCACAAGCAGGACTTTCCCCACAACCTGCCTCTTTTAACACATGATTTTTGCTTGTAAAGCATCTTGTGACTCCTAAACTAATTCAGAGCACTTCATGAAAAACAGCATTCATTTTTCGCCTGCAATGAGCGCGCACAGATTTTTCATATAATTTTAGGGGCCACTTAGTGTTCTTATGCTAGACACAATGAAAAGAACAGAAAGCAGGTGTTACAAGTAAGGGTGTAACAATCTAGATCGATGCATAGACCAAATCACCAATGATATGATGTCATTGATTCAACATATATATATATATATATATATACATATACACACACACATGCATACATTACCGGTCAAAAGTCTTAGAACACCTCTTTTTGTTCCGGTTTGTATTGAAATTTATGCAGTTAATCTCATTATGTTCTCTGAAATTAAAGCATAGAACAAATAAGCAAATGGACTTCAAAAAAGAAATCATGGAATAATTTTGTTTAACAAAATTTAATCAAAATTTTTGACTCAAAGTTGCCACCTTTTTCAGATATAACAGCTGAACATACTTGTGGCATTCTTTCTACAATGAAAATAAAATATTGTTTGGAAAGTTCTTCCCAACACTGTTGCAGAGGTTCCCACAAATGTTGCTTTGCTTTCACCCTTCTGTCCAGTTCATCCCAAACCAGCTTGATGGTGTTTAAGTCTGGAGACAGTGCTGGCCATTCCATGATCTTGTTCTTCTAAGGTAGTTCTGACATAGCCTGGGGTCATTATCTTGCTGTAGGATGAACCCCTGACCAACTAGGCGTATACTAGAAGGTATTGCGTGGCGCTGTAAAAAGCTTTGGTAGCAGTTTTGGTTCAGGGTGCCACTCAGTGCAAGTTGCCGACTTTGGGTCCGGCAAAAGAGCACCAGACCATCACGCTTCCTCCATGTTTGGTAGTTGGTGTCGCACACCAAGGAGCCATACTTTCGCCTACTTGACGGTGTACTAAAACCCTGCGTGAGGAATGAAAGATTTCAATTTTGATTAATCGGTCCATAAGACCTTCCAGTCTTCAGTAGTCCACTGGTGGTGCTTCATGGCCCAGGCAAGTCTCTTTTTCTTATTTTGCCATCTTAGCAATGGCTTTCTTACTGCCACTCAACCTGTCAAACCTGCAGCTCGAAGTCTTCTCTTCACAGTCGAAACAAAGACTTGCTTACTTCGACCAGTGTTAAGCTGTGCTTGAAGCTGTTTTCCTGTGAGCTGCCTATCATGCAAGCTGTTAACACTCAGAAACTTGTCTTCTGATGCTGTTGTGGCTTTGGGTCTACCAGACCTCTTCCTGTCAGAGTTTCCAAGTGCCTTTTGATGGTGTAGGAAACTGTACTCACTGACACCTTGGCTTTCTTTGCAATTTCTCCAAAGCAAAGACCTACACTTTTAAGGGTTATAGTGGTCTGTCTTCCTTTGTTAATTGCCTTTCTCTTAAGCATTATTGTGAGAGAGTGTAGTAAAACAGTCTGTTTGAACACTGCTTTTATACAATCAAAAGTTGGGATACACCTGTAGATATTGTTAGCATCAACTTTCAAGGCATAATTTACTTCCATTGCTGCAGAACAGCTGTAAGTTGTTAACCCATAACATCCCTGTAAATTGATGGCCTTTTTGCATAACTGAAATGTACATAATTTAATTTTTTTGTAACCTAAAAAACTTTAACCTAAGGCAGTTTACCGCTTACATTTTTGTACCATTTCAGGTTATTCACTGGACTTGAACTGCTTAAATAAATTAAAAAAATATATATTTAGTTATATTTGGATAAGGGCTGTTGATTTAATGCATTAATTCAGTGCGATTAATTGTACTAAATAATAATAAATCTTAAAAAACAAATTATGCAATTAATCGCAATGCCCCCGGATTGTAATAAGGAAGATTCCTGAGAAATGCAAGCTTGTAGTACATTTACATTTATGCATTTGGCAGACACTTTTATCCAAAGCGACTTGCAGTGCACTTATTACAGGGACAATCCCCCCCGGAGCAACCTGGAGTTAAGTGCCTTGCTCAGGGACACAATGGTGGTGGCCATGGGGATCGAACCAGCGACCTTCTGATTAACAGTTATGTGCTTTTAGCCCACTACGCCGCCGCCACCACTCCGTGGTACCACCTGCTTACTCCAGAGGGCAGTAATTGAATTTCAGCTGTGTGGGCAACACGCATTTTGATACAGGGAACAAAACAACACTTAAGCAGACAGAAGAACACAAACGTACATTCTTGCGTTCAAACACTTGGAGTCCAAATTCGAACTAAGGGATCTCAAGATGTGTTCTAAGTATTAAACTATGTTTAATATATTAATATAGAAAAATGGTGTGTGTGTGTGTGATCCGCTACAACATGGAGCTTGCATCATCCCTCTCATGAGCGCGCATGTAAGTATTGTTTTGTTTCTAAAAAGAATCAGTCGTTTGGGTTCAGAAGAACTTTTTGTCGACTGGAGTAGTGTGGATTATTTTGATGCACCCTAAATATGCATTTAGTACAAGTGAGTACATTCACTTTGTTTAACGGAGGAGGCCTGAAATGATATCCAAAGCAAATTTTCATTTTTGTGTGAACTATTCCTTTAAGTTTCAGCAATTTGTGCTACAGTAGCTCTTCTGTGGGATCGGATCGGACCAGACAGGCTAACCCATGCGCATCAGTGAGCCTTCAGTGCTCATGACTCTGTCTCTGGTTCACCTGTTGTCCTTCCTTGGACCACTTTTGGTAGGTACTAACCACTGCATACCAGGAACACCCCACAAGTCCTGCCATTTTGGAGATGCTCTGACCCATTCGTCTAGCCATCACAATTTGGCCCTTGTCATGAGTCGCTCAGATCATTATGCTTGCCCATTTTCCTGCTTCCAACAAATGAAATTCAAGAACTGACTGTTCACTTGCTGCCTAATATATTTCACCCCTTGGCAGGTGCTATTGTTATAAGAATACATTTTATTCACTTCAAGTGTGTGTGTGTCTGTCTGTCATAAAAATGCAGCCCCTGACCTTGGACTACTATTTGTTATTTATTTACTCCCACTTGGTCACATCATCCTTTAACATGGCCTTAACTTTCACTGCTACACTGATGACATTCAAATGTACCTTTCCACCAGCACTGGCTATAACCTTTACCTCAAGTCAAGTGGTTTTTATTGTCATTCAACCACATACAGTTAGTACAGTACACAGGGAAACGAGACAACATTCCTCCATGCGGCCACAGTACAAATCCATTAAAATGCCCAATGGACAAATCAGTGCTCAAAGAGATTATTTACCATGGTTCGTTGAACTTTCATAGACTGTGTGTTAGGACATCATCCCACTGTTAGTGGAGAGACCACTCGGTACACCATGGCACTTGCAGTCAGTGATAGGGTTGTGCCGATGGACGATATCATCGTCCATCGTGATGGCTGACCAACATCAGAATGTAGAGCCACCATCGTGATGCTACGCCCCCTTTTGCGAGTCTTGCTAGTGTGACTCACTAATCCTAGTCTCTTCTATAGTTAACCTAAAAACTTTGCAGGGATTGCTCTTTAAATTAAATTGTGAATATAACTAATGCATATATGCTATTTTAAATACTGTAGTAAATGCCAGAGACGTGACGTGTTAGTCTGTGAAAATACCGTGTCAGGCAGGCTACACAAATATTGATTGTTAGCTTCTTGTCTTTTTTTTACATGTCTTACACTGTACATTTAGATTAAAATATTTTATGTTGTAGGCTACAAGAAAATAGCCTTTATTAATTAATTATTAGTAGTTGTAGTGTCTCAGAAAATCTTGCTCATTGTCACATACTCTTGTATACACTGAAGCGGCAGTTTAAGATTAACCCAGACCAGCTGAGCGTCAAATAACTTTTGTCTGGTTAATACTTTTAAAGAAAAATTTCCTTGGCCATAAATCCATAATGTCAAATCAAATGAAAGAAACAAGGTGAATATGAATAACACACATTTATTAAAACATAGAAGAACAACAAATAAAACAAGAAAACGGGAACAACACTCAGACCGAAACTCGGCATTAACATTTCACTTATAATTAGCAGCACAATTAACTTCAGCACAGGCTACAAAATAAATTATGTTATTGAAATATTGTAAAGTGGTCATATGAACTACACAAATGAACGTTTAAAAAATAATATGCAAAATCGAATAGCTCCGCAACGGATGGCGAAAAATGCGTAAAGAATTCTAATAGCTTTCACCATAGACCATGTTTAAATTTCGATGTTTTTGGCCAGAAATACCAACATATTCACTTAATCTGGTTTTAATAAGCTGCGGATTGGAGTAACTACACTACCCGCTGTGCTGAAGACCCGCTCTGATGGAGTACTGGTAGCACATATGCACAGATATTTCCGTGCTAATCTTGCCATGAACGGAAACCTTTTGTCGTTCGTTTTCCACCAAGTCAGCGGGTCCTCTTCCCCATCAATGGCCATTTCCTGCAGGTACATGGTCATTTCTGCCTTGACCTTTTGCTCATCAGTGAGCATGGCTGTGGCTGCTCTCTTCGCAAGAAGGCTGCCCAAAGACGACTTTTTTTCCTTAGGCGCAATATATTAAAAAGCCCGGATGAGTAGGCTGCTAATTAGTTGGGCTAGTAAAATAACGAAATTATAGTTTTTCAGTAGAAAAAAAATATCTATGTAAAGAGATATATTAAAATAAAAAGTGCACAACTCTTCTTAAGTGGAAGAAATATTTTTCCCCCCTTACGTTCAACCTATTGGAAAGCACGGATGAGTCAGTTGGGATAGTAAAATAACGAAATTATAGTTAAGTGGAAAATAGTATTTATGTAAAGAGATATATTAAAATAAAAAGTGCACAACTCTTCTTAAGTGAAAGCTAAAAAAAAATGCTTCACGTGTCGTGCAACCTACTGATAAAGTGCCGACGAGTCATTAGTTGGGTTAGTAAAATAACAAAATTATAATTTGTCATATAATTTTTGAAAATTATATGAAATTATATAACCCCCCACCCCACCGACGATATCATCGTCCATCGCGATGTTTTACTGTCAACATCGTCAACTGCCAATTTAGGGGACATCGCCCAACCCTAGTCATTGAGTTGTCAATGCTAACTTGTGTTTACATTTTGATATAAACTCCATATTCTAGATTGCACAATGCTTGAGCTTCCCCATTATTTGTGAAATGGGCAGGGTGTGTGATCTTGGCACTGCAGCGGCATATTAAGGGCGGGTTTATGGGCAACGCTGCAGAGTTATTGGCCCAATGCGGATTGAGATATATTATTTTGGTTTATTTGTTCTTACCCTTCCTTTTTGTGCCGACTGTGTTATTTCTGGAAAAGAGTTTTCAGGCGCACATTTGGCCTCATCATTGTGGTCTTGTGATCCTAAAGATCGTACACTGTTTGTCCTGCTGTATTCTCTTACAACAACAGACAGTATTGCCTGCATTATTGTTTAGGTATATGTATATAACTACCACCTGTTGGAACAAGAATGTGCATGATGATGATTATTATTAAATTCCATATTTTTAACATTAATTTTGTTTTCCTAACAGGCTAAAGAAATCCTTACCAAGGAGTCCAATGTACAGGAGGTGAGATGTCCGGTCACTGTGTGTGGAGATGTGCACGGCCAGTTTCATGACCTCATGGAGCTCTTCAGAATTGGAGGGAAGTCACCAGACACAAACTACCTTTTCATGGGAGATTATGTGGACCGAGGCTATTATTCTGTGGAAACTGTCTCACTGCTTGTCGCTCTCAAGGTAAACGCTTCCATTAGGAATTTCATTGTGCATAATAACGGGAACATTTCATACAGCAGGTTATTTGAAGTCTGTCAGTAATTGTCTTTAAAATTGTTAAAGGGGATGAACTTTTTGTGCTTTAAATGGTATAAAAGAGTTTACCAGGTTGACAGTTTCACTATGCTGTCAGCACATTATGGACTGTTATTTGGACGGTGGACAAATAGTTCGCCCTTATTTCAGTAAATTAGGAGAAACTCTAGTCAAGTTTTTTCTATTAAGGGAATTTTTTTTTTTCTTTTTTTTTATCTAGATATATGTTCAATAATTTGTTATATTTTCTAATTCTAGGTAAGGTACCGTGAACGCATTACAATTCTCAGAGGGAATCATGAAAGTAGACAGATCACACAAGTGTACGGCTTTTATGACGAGTGCCTACGGAAATATGGCAATGCAAATGTTTGGAAATACTTCACAGACCTCTTTGATTACCTTCCCCTAACTGCCTTGGTAGATGGTCAGGTAGGTCAATTTTCATGTTCTACCCCTGCCAACTTAAACCGTTTAACAGATTAACTTGTAGGCTGTATCTTTGATGAACTAACTTTGCTTTGCAGATATTCTGTCTTCATGGAGGATTGTCACCATCCATAGACACTCTTGATCACATCAGAGCACTGGATCGTTTACAGGAAGTTCCTCATGAGGTACTGAACAGTTCATACCATTTCTTATTCAAGTGGCTGTTGTGGCTATTCAACCGCAAACTAGCAGTAGATGTGACAAATGCACTAATGCATAAATTCTAATTAAAGATCAAATGCTGATGGCTCATTTTGTCTTTGATTTTCCTCAGGGACCCATGTGTGATTTGTTGTGGTCAGACCCAGATGACCGTGGAGGTTGGGGTATTTCTCCTAGAGGTGCAGGCTACACCTTTGGGCAGGACATATCAGAGACGTTTAATCATGCAAATGGCCTTACCCTGGTCTCTAGAGCTCACCAGTTAGTGATGGAGGTGAGTTCACTGGAGTTCTCCTTTATTTCGGTAAGAGATCTGTATGGTGCCGCCAAACAAATAGCATGAGACCCCATATAATGCAGGGTTCACACAGATCCTAAAGAGATCTTAAATTTAGGAGCAGAAAGACAGGAATTGTGATATGACCTTATGTGATTATTAAACTTAAAGAATACAATTTAATGAAATAAATGCATGCACTGCATCTTTCAGATTGAAAACATGGCACTGTATTTTCTCCAAGCACTTGGGGGCTTGTGAGTGTTTCCAGCTGTTGCTGAGCAGTTCAGTCATTAGGCCATATCAAACATTTTTGACAAGCGATCACTAATGATCATCTGTTGAGTGGTGATGAAATATGACAATGTTCACTTTTAATTGTTTAATTTGTTATGTTGTAGATTATTGTAGGAGTGCACATTTTATTTCCCTTATCTGTTTTAATGAGCCACTGAAAGCACTGAAGAGCAAGCATTTAAAAATAAGTCCCAGGGTATTTCAGCATTTAAAGTTAAAGGCCGAAACATACTTCATGCAAGGACACAAACGTGAGCGCTTGGCCAAAGCATGGCTAAAGTGTGGTCCCGTTGTACATACATTATGTGTGCACTTCCATTGCTCTGGCAGTTTCAAACCTCAGACCAAAAGGGGGCAATAGATTTTTTTTTAGGTGTGACCACTAAACCATTTGTGGTAGATGAGTCGATAGTTGACAAGTTTGTTTGAATGGACTAGGAACAAAAAGTATATTTATCGACAAGATTAAACTGAACTTGCTGCTCGAGTCCGCCATGATAGTTGTTGATTGAAAAAGATAACCCACTCTAGCACCCCCAGTGGCAACGCAGAGAATGCAGCACATACTTGTGTTTGGTTATGAATTGAGCGCTGACACATTTTACAACGGATCAACGTGTGAAATTGAACTTTCAAAGCAAGGCGTGTCTGCGTTCATGTACTTGGGTTGAGTATGTTTGGGCCTTTAAAGTTCTGTGCTGTTTTTTTATTTATTTTCATTTTATTCCCCTGGTTAAAACTGCATCTGAAATTTAATTAAATTTGGACTCTTATAGTCTCTTGTCAGTCCAACCCATCACAGGAAGTAAAGTCTAAGAATATTTAATATAGGCTACTGTAAAGTGGTTAATGGGCAAGGAGGAGGCAAGAATCGCCTTGGCAAAATAAATAAGTTTAATAAAAAACTGAACCAAAAAGTCACAAACATAAACACACAGAGCAGCTGCCTGTAAATCCCTCTCTCTCTCTCTTTCAAACCATTTATCCCTCATGTGCCCCCATCAGGCTGATTGGGGTCTGGGCGTGCATTGTTCCAGCCTGGCCACGCCCTCCTCCGCTCTACAGCCCTACCAATTTTAAAAACTATTGCCAGATGAATTGCCTTTCAACACATCGTATTAAGCAAAATCCAATATTGGTCAACCTCTAATTTGTATTTATATAAGGGTGATAAGCAATGTTAAGGCCATGTTGAATGTGTGCCCCTCCCTGTTTAAATAAGTTTTAATACACTTATTTATTTTGAGATTGTTTGTTTTGGTATGGGGATACAGTAATTTTATTTGTTCAGGTCTTGAAAAAGGTCTTAAATTAGTGCAGCAACCCTGAGGGTGAAGTAAATAGGACAGAAATATATTAATTTATCAAGAAGAATCTTATCCTGAAAATAATAAGTCAGTCAGAATTATATTATAACAAAAAAACTTGACTGGGGTTCCACATTAATAATTTAGTGCTATGCAATATTCATATGGTTTCCAAACAATTAGTGAAGTAGTTTTTGCAAATCTTGTTAATTCACAGAAAAATGTTTTAGTAAAAATATATGAAGGTTAAGTTTTTTTTTTTTTTTTAAGCTTGTATGTTAAATATAAGTATAAACGTGCAAATCTATTAAAATTATTACGTTTTACTCTCCCTTGTGTCAATTTAGTGAAAAACTGTTGGAAACATACCTTCATCATTTTTAAATAGATTTTAATTTAATACCTTTTGAAATATTAATTCTACTTGGCTACAGTGGCTTTTTAGATAGAGTGATGGTTCTTCTGATTAAAAAAAATGCTATTTCAGTTATCAAGTTATATATCGTCAATTTGCTGAAAAATATTGATAACATTTCCCAGCCCTACTTTACAGCTCAAATAATACACATGTTTTAACAGAAGAATGAATGGAAGTGCTTTATGAAATAATAAGCTTCACATTTCAGTATTTAAACCCTCTAAAAATTGGCCACATTCACTTTCATTTTCCCTTATTCACTTCCATTTATATGTGTCTCACTGAAACCCAGATTTTTGCTTTTTTAAATGAAATTAACTTTTGTGGTTATCAATATTATGCCACACATGCTCTTGATTGAGCTTAAAGGAATAGTTCACCAAAAAATGAAAATTTGCTTATAATTTACTCGCCCTCCATCAGAGATTTATCTGAGTTTCTTCATCAAAACATAATTTAAGATTTAATTTCAGGCCTCCTCCTTTAAACAATGCAAGTGAATGTACTCCATTTTTTTGGACAGTCCAAAATGCATATTTAGGAATACACACTACTCCAGTCGACAAATAAAGTTCTTCTGAACCCAAACGATTGATTATTTTTACGAACAAAACAATACTTGTATACTTTTAACTACAAATGTTCGCCTCAATATATTTCTGTGATGCGCGCTCATGAGAGGGATGACATAAGCTCGTTGGTAAAGTCACACGTCACGTGAAGGCAGGAAGCACGTCATTGTTTACAAGAGAAACTTCCACAGACCAAGTGCCATTCACAAACCAAAACAATATAAAATAAAAATTATTTCCAAATAATAAAAAGAAATTACAGCAGTAAATAACCAACCATCCTTTATTTTGGAGCAATGCCATTGCGTTATCTACTTGTGCTTTTTCTTTAGCAGAAATATATAGGCTATATGACAGATAGAAAATCAAGCCATACAAGTTGTAGTTGGTGAAACCAAGCGCAAGTGTGTTTACTGAGATTCACAGGGTTTACACAGTGAGACAGTTAAGTGGCGTGAAGTTGAGTTATCTATACAGTGGTGAGCGAGTGAATTGAGTACAGGTGCAGTGAATTAGAAATCAGGTGATGAGGATCGGAGCGCTGAGGGAGGGCGTGCGTGAAAATGGCAATGTTTTCACACATATGAGTTCGCTGGAAAAACAGCACAGGCAAAGCTGATGAATTCAGATATCAACCCTTTGTTTCTTTCGGTGGTCTGAAATCCTCAAGATTAAAATGTTCTCTGCACACCCTCCAATATTTGAGAGAATTTAGGGATGTACTGATATCCAGGCTCAGCACGATAAGCCAGAGCTTCAATCACTCATGATCATGTATAGGCAATCGATAAAAAGTTAATATTTTTCCTGCCGTGCATTTTCTTTGGGGTTTCCAAGTGAACATTTGTATTTAAAAGTATAGAAGTATTGTTTCATTTCTAAAAATAATCAATCGTTTGGGTTCAGGAGAACTTTATTTGTCGACTGGAGTTGTGTGGATTATTTTGATGCACCCTAAATAGCATTTTTAACCGTCAAAAAAGTTTCGCTCTTTGTTCCATGGAGTTTAGCACATGATCTCTCGTGCATGACAATAAGAAGGAAAGTCCTTTTGGACATTTCTTTTACACCTTACTTGTACTCTTAAGTTTCATTTTGATAGGACAGTGTTGCCGAGATGCAGCTTTACGTCAACATCTTTAACTTTGCCCAAGTTTAACTTTTCAACATTGCCGAAAATCTAAATTCTTTAAGGGATCATCTGTGCAGCTTTGTCTGAAGATCGTCTTGACAGTTTTTGTTTTTAATTATCAATTTATTTTTGTGTAAAGCAAATTGGAATAAATTTTAATCGAGAGTTTGTGAAACTGAATTTAATCCGAAAATCTGTATCAATGTGTAAATGTCCCTGCTGAAAAGATGAGTCGTCAGTATTTCTGGTCCATCTTCATGGAAAAGACTGTAAACTTTGTATGTCTACTTGGTTAATTCTGTCAACTTTTAAGAATACAGTAGCGTGTCAATGGCATTGAGACAGACATGGTCTAAAAGCCACTAAACTCCAATTTTGTTTCCATTAGGTCTTTAAAGAACAGGAAAATATGTTTTTGTTTGAAACCATCTTTACATTTGTCCCGTAGGGATACAACTGGTGCCATGATCGAAATGTGGTAACGATTTTCAGCGCGCCAAACTACTGTTACCGCTGTGGTAACCAGGCAGCTATCATGGAGCTTGATGACACCCTGAAGTACTCCTTGTAAGTTCATTTAAATGCTTATTTGTTTATTTTGTATGTAATGTAAGCATTTAAAGAACATTTAGGGTGACTGATCTGGTGTTTGTGTGATTTCAGCCTTCAGTTTGATCCAGCCCCTCGCAGAGGAGAGCCGCACGTCACCCGCCGAACCCCTGACTACTTCTTGTGAATCCTTCAACTCTACACATTATTGCCATGATATAATAATCTTCAGTCAGTTTAAACTAAGATGAGAGGGATGAGCAACCATGTAAAAAAGATGGTTTATTCAAATTAAAATGAAAACTGATCCATTGAAAAAATGTCTGTGGACCAAAAGGTGTGTGCCGTATATCCAAAACTGATGTAGAACACCACGACCATAAGAAATCAGGCGTAAATCCTCACTTCTCTGTCAGCTCTCGCTTCTTTCCTCCAGACTGTGAAATGCAGTGAACGGGATGAAAAACCGCTCTGAACCAAACAAATGGCAACAAAAATATGGTTGGCAGCCAAAAATGACATGCCATCGAATGAATGCTGGCATAACAACTTATGATGGTTCAATGTCTTCATAAAGGGTACCAGTTAAAAACAATAAAGATGGACGTTGCTCCTTTATTTGGTGTGCTACAGCGTTTTATTATACCTTTTACTTTGAATAATTGTATTACCTTACAATAAGATCTACCAAATTTTTGCCATTTCAGGGCCTGTTGGTGCTCAATTTCTCTGATACTGCTCAAAACTACAAATACACTGGAGGCCAAAAGTTTGGAATAATGTAGAGCTTTTGTGGTTTCAGAAGGAAATTGGTACTTTAATTCACCAAAGTGGCATTCAACTGATCACAAAGTATATAGTTAGGACATTACTGATGTAAAAAAAAACAGCACCATAACTATTTGAATAAAGTCATTTTTGATCAACTCTAGACAGGCCCCATTTCCAGCAGCTAGTTTGAGAAATGGACACCTCACATGTCCTCAGCTGACAGCTTCATTGAATTCTACCCACTCAACACCAGTGTCATGTAAACAGTAAAGAGTCAGGGATGCAGGCCTTATGGGAAGAATTTCAAAGAAAAACACTTTTGAAACAGAAAAACTAAAAGAAAAGGATAGAGTGGACAAAGAAACAGACATTGGACAACAGATAATTGGAAAAGAGTGTTATGGATCTTAACCCCATTCAGCTTTTGTAAGATCAGCTAGCCCGACAAGACAGACACATCTCTGGCAAGTGCTACAGGCATTATGGGGTGAAATGTCACCTGAGTATCTGAACAAACTGACAGCTAGTATGCCAAGGATCTGCAAAGCTGTCAGTGCTGCACATGGAGGATTTTTTTTAATGAGAACTATTTTAAGAAATTCAGAATTTTTTTTAAAATTGTAATCGTAATTATTCACGTTATTAATGTCCTGACAATACATTGTGATCAGTTGAATGCCACTTTGGTGAAAAGTACCAATTTCTTTCCATAAGAGCAAAATCTGTACATTATTCCAAACGTTTTGCAGCCAGTGTATGTAGAATAAAATGTGTAAACACTGTAGTATGGGTTTCATTTCGTTTTTTGTCACAGTAGTAAACTGTTGGTTCAGTTGTTGTTTTTATGCATTGTCATGGAAAATATCAGGGAATTTTAAAATTGTGATTTACAGGCCTGGAAAACTCATGGAACAAAATCTTTAAAAGCAAATTTATATAGTGATTTATTTTTTTTTCCTAATTATGCTCGACAATAAAATTATAAAGTTCTAGCTAACTGCTTAAATGATTTCTAAAAATTCTTATACAGTAATCACTAACAACTTATGTCATGGAAATTAAAAAGGTTCTGGAGCTTATACAGGTTTAAGTTCATTACAGATATTTCTGCAATTGTGACCCAAGTTTAATACATATTGAATATAACGTATAACATATATGTTTAAAGTATTTATGCTGCCTTGTGTATTGGATTTAATATCTAACTAAACAGATGTTACAGGAGAGTAGAACCTCTTATTAGGAAGATTTTGATACTCAAAAGAAGGATACATGATTATGAAACCTTAGAAATACTTGCTAAGACCCTGTTTCCACCTATAAAGATTTGTTTCGGGGAATCCCAATCACATGTTATTAGCCCTAAATACAGGTCTAAACGGGATCTAAAACATTTGTGATCGAATCATAAAAACCACATTTAAAAGCAATAAACCTCCAATTGTAACCTTTTAAAAAGCAGATAAATACACAATCATGAGAGCTTAACGATCTTCTTTAGTGTGTTTGTTATCAACAAAGAAGCACAAACACCGGAAGCTCCTTGAACAGGATAATCCTGCTTGACATAGTGTTTGTGCTTATGTTAAATTCAACCGCATCTGTGAGACTTTTCTGACTTAGTTCCGCGTTATTATAATGCACATGACACACTGATTGATGTATGTCGTCATGAAACACAAACCCTTCAAATCCAAACACAAGTGGTCACAGGAGATGCATTTAGCCGTCCAGGGGCGTTAATACCAAGTACTATTTGAATTTGAGTACTTCATAGTTTCGTGAATTCAAGCTCCCGTAGACGGGAAGACGCTGTACGGTAAACCTGGAAGAGCAGCGTACTTGATGACGTCACCATCTCAACAGCCTACAATGTGCCTACTCCGGTTATCTTCATTGCAATGTATATTATTTACAATAAAACGAAATATGTTATAAAACACAACCCTGCCTCTTTTTGATTTCACTTAAAAATATATATTACCTAGCCTACATATAAAAAGTCAGTGGCGGGAAAAGGGTTGTTGTTGTGGCTGTTGGTTAATGAATGAGGAGAAACAAAATCAGACATTAGAAAATTAGACAAAAAGCTTAAAATGGATCAGACCCGGATTGCCATTGCATGCTTTATAAAGGAAGCTAAAGAGGCTGCCCAGCTGAAGAGGCGAATCTATCAAAGTAGAGTGAGGATGTGGTGGAGTAGCATGTTTGTCTAATATATGCGTTTTTTAAAAAAAACTGTCTAGCATTTATATGTAGACTTACTTGGTACACGTAGATAAATAAAAACTTAACATTTATTGCAGGGCTGTTGAATTAGACACTAGAGTTATATAAACTGGCAAGTAGTAGGCTACAGGGGATATTTGACAGTTAATGATATAGAAATAGCCTACATTCCACATACATACCTGCCATTTGTCTTCTTGGTACGCAGACATCAAGAGGTTGATACTCAGTCCAGCAGGCTTTGTACAGTTAAGAAAAAACATCACTCATTGGTTTCACATACATCATTATTCATTAACCAGGACAGACTTCAACACAAACAGGACATTTCATGTCTATGATACAGTAATCATGTAGGCTACAGTAACTTTTTGACTCAGAACCTGGGAAGACAGTTGTGTTCTTATACTGCCTAACAAGCAATGAAAGAAATAGAAACCTTCTCATGCATAAGCATATGTACCTGACCAAACAAGTCAGATGTTAGAGGGAAATGTAATTCTGGTAGACTTCAACAATTCATATCAGACAATATATTTAGAATACAGTTTAATAAATAATAAACAGTAAAAACACATAAATAAGCAACACATACATAATACATATAACACAAATTTATAAAAAAAAATATGAAAGATATATATATATATTTTTTTAACAGGACAAAAGTCCCTCACAAAGGAATGCATAAATGAATGAGCATTTGCCTATCCTTGGCATGTTCTTTTCTGGAGCTGACTTGAAACCAGCCTTCAGGCTATCAGGATCAACATGCTGGTCCAGCTGCTCCAGCAAAAAGATAATGGATGGAGCCATGAAATTGAGGTGCTGGTCACGGTATTCTGGCTTGTCTTTGGAGCCTCTTACAGGGTAACTGCAGACATCTTTGCCATGCCACTAGTCACAGTTTGCAGGACCGTCCACAACGTCGTGGAGGAAATGATGACCATCCTCCACAGAGCTAATCATTTCAATAAACCAGAAGAGATGGAGGAGTTGTGGTCCAGCTTTGTTCGCCTTGCTGGTCATGAGGCATTCCGCTGTGCTGCCGGTGCCTGGGATAGGTGCCACATCAGAATTCTTCCTCCTGCAGAGCCACAAAAGAAATTTTACATAAATAGAAAACATTTCCCCTCACTGCTACTGCAGGGCATCTTTGATGCCAAGGGTGCATTTATGGATGTGTCCATTGGCAATCCAGGATTTGTTCATGATGCGCTTGTCCTACAAAAACAAACAAAGAGTGACACACTTCAATAAGATATTAATCATTATGGAGGCACACTGCCCAAATCTGGGTTCAACCCTTCCCCAGACATACAGGCAATGATACAAGCACTCAAAATCAATACTCACTCCCATCCACTTTTTGAAGAATTTCGCCTGCCAGTTAAAAGGTTAATATCGCCTGCCGCATTATATTTTTATTATAAATAAAAGTAGAGGTCGACCGATTAATCGGCCGATTTTTAAAAAATGTTTTTAACATAATCGGCATCGGCCAATATCCAAATATATCAAGCCGATTATTAGGCAGGCGCATCTGTGGGCAGCCTAGTGTTGTTGTGGAACATGTGTTCGACGCACACTGCCTCTAGAGTCATTTTCAAGCAGAGTGAGCAGACCTCATCCAGTGCCTAAGGAAGGAGCTAAGTTCCTTGGAGAAAACGGTAAGGATTAAATTTGTATAACTTCTTTATATTTAATTAAAAACTTTTGATATGTTACTGCCAACTTCGAGAAAAAACGCGACATGACGTTCGGCTACTTTGGATATTGATAGCGTAGTTGAAGTTGCATTATCACAGCAGAAGGGTTGCTATCATGTCACAATAAGTAAGCAAGAATTTTGCAATTACAGACAGTGAATCTGAGACTTTTATTTGTTCTGTTTGTGTGTCTTATATTTGAGAGGGTTGTCACTCAATGCAGAGAAATAAGTAATAAAAAATATACCAACGCGCTATATGCTATTGAAGGACTGGCTTTGGTAAGCTCGGACGTTATCGGTTCTGCTGTCGGTACTGGAGAAATTAAGAAAATACATTTATTATTGCTATAAAGAGAAAGTTATTTTATATCGCCAGCCATTTCTAAGTATAATAATATGAAACCATTTGTCTGTGATGCAATTTAGCTATTCGCAGTCAGAGAGAGATCTATCACGCGGTGCTACAGCGAGCACAATAAGAGCCCTGCTAAATGAGTGACAGAACTAAACATTCAAACATAGCCTGGTTTAGAGCTGTGATATTAGTCTGATTTTATTTTAGATTTCGCCTTCCAAAGATTATAAAAAAAAATATTTATACATAAGCCGCATTCTGTCTAGCACAACTTCCTTCCCTTCACAGCGGTGCACTGACATTTCTCCCTAAAACTCAAACTTAACGTCAGAATCAGCACGATCAGTGATTGTTGTAAAATGCAGTCTAGCTACTGTTGCTAAATTGCGGGACGCGTTTAATAATAAAAAGAGCGCAAGAGATACCGTTCCCAAGGCGGCGCGCGCTCCGAAACACACCGCAACGAGACAAGCAAAGTATAGGCTACTTTGGGTTTCATGTGCGTGTCTAAACGATCAACTATACACACAAATATGTCAAAACGACCGGATTGGAGATTCACTTAAACACAGTTTATGTCTTAAATGGACGTAGTTATGGAAATAGTTGGGAGAAAATATGGCGCATCAGGAGTCTATTAGACTCGGTCTTAAAGGGGAAGCAGTCTAATAAACATGCTGACGATTGAGCCATTACTGCGAATCAAACAACAAAAGGCAAAGAGAAAATCACTTACAGCTCTTGAATGAATAACTTCTGCATTAATAAGCATTAATCTATCTATGATAAACTATGCAGTGTTATTTTACAATTGATTACTTTATTAGATTTCTTTTTAGACCACACCTGAACAGTAATGTTAGTAGACCTTCCTGAAATTAAATCACTGTGCCTATATAATGTTTATATTTGTTTAAAATATATAACAAAAAGAACCATTAAGAATACCGTTAAAGTACCGGATCAATAACCAGTATCGGTAAGAGTAGTAATACCATAAAAACCTTAACGATACCCATCCCTAGTTATGCCTGTGCTTCTCTTGGATGCTCTGAATATTGGATTACGTGTCTGGATTGCCCCTTAATTAAAGCTGCATTTGGATCTCAACCTTCGTGTCTCGGAGCAGTTTGTAACACCTGCTTTGTTTATTTAATATATTTGTTATACATTATTTATACAATATGTTTTTACATTATACATTTTTAATTTAAGTGTACAAGTGCAGATTGGTCAAGTGTTCAATAAATGTATTTGTTGAGAAATTTTGTCTATCTTAAGTAATTATTTGTGTTACATTTTATCATTCAAATAAAAGGTTATAATAAGAGGTTAAAAACAAGCACATATCGGCCAAATATATCGGCAGCATTAATCGGCCATCGGCCGACCCGGATTTCAAAAGATCGGCATCGGCCTGAAAAAACCAATATCGGTCGACCTCTAAATAAAAGTATAAAGTTATGAAGCTTAACTTTGTCCTCAGACAAACCGATTTACCAGGGAAAAAATAATAGATTTAGACTCTCAGACCAAAGATTGCCCGTTAGCTATACCCAAAACGAATTAAATCTCATGTTTAACCACTACAGAGACATCAGAGCCAGCGGCAAATTTCAACAGCGCGGTACCATGAATTCTGACCGCCAGGTCATCTTGATCTGACAACATCAGAGCAAATTTTCAAGTAGGCTCTATTTTTTTTTTTTTGTGATTACAATTATACAAGAAAATAAATAATTAAAAAAAGCAAAAACATATATATACACACACAAACAACATATAAACCCCACCACCACCCATCCCAACACCGCCCCAAACAGATATCCCTGTGGTCACACATGAGTAGATATACAGAAAAAAAGCAAACAAACAAACAAACACACACACAAAAATACATAAATAATACATAAATAAATAATACATAAATAAATATATATATATATAATCATACTCAACCAAAACTACACTAATCTCTCAATGAACTAAAAATAATTGAATGAGCCCTCCAAAAACTCAAAATAATTGCCCCATTTTCCAACAAAAAAATTGTTACCCCGTATTCCTAATGACACCACTTCAAAAGCCACCACCCTCCCCAACTCTGTGCACCACTCCGGAAATGGGGGCACACCAGCTGACCTCCAACCCCTCAAAATAATCTGCCTTAAGATCAATATGGTCAATGGTCTGCACTTATATAAAGCCTTTTTAACCTTGGCAGTATTCAAAGCGCTTTCCACTGCGTCTCATTCACCCATTCACACACCAATGACGGCAGAGCTGCCATGCAAGGTGCTAGCCTGCCATTGGGAGCAACTTGCAACTCTAAATTATATTTAGAAAGTTTTAAACAATTATGTGTTGGTGAATGGTGAGACACCTTGCGAGCCATAGGTTCCCAACCCCTGGTTTAGGGTGTTCTAGTTAAAACCACTGCACTGGTTCCACCAGTAGTGAGCACTTGCACAACTTAAGCAATGACTTGCATCCGAGTCATGAGATGGAGGAAAATTAGCGAGGGAAGGGCATAAAAATTTGAAGTGGAACGCAGTCCGGTGCATCCTATGCGGAAGTCATTTTGCTCGAAGCACCTGAGGCATGCCTATTAATTGTCCTCCCACTTCACATGTGTCCTTTTCCAACAATGGACACCTACGATTCATAAATGTAAGTAGGCCATTTAAACTTTTTATGTGTTTAGGCAAATATTAAAGTCTGCATGTAACGGAAGTTGTGACCAACTTTACTTCAGTATCTTGATGTATTTCCAAGTGAAACGGAATATTGAATGGGAAAAAATAGAGGGCGGGGCTTGATTTTATCCACTGGGAATTGATTGGATCTAGAAATGTAGGCGTTGTAAATGACCCCCTGATTTGTTAAAAAACGTAAAGTTATGTATTTGTTTTGTTGATTGTCTTTGAAGACTCTTATTTTGACATTGAGTGCAACGTGCACTGACATGATTGTATAATGTGCTTCCCATTCTCGCTGTGTGTATGTGTGCATGCTTTGTGAAGAATGCAGGCTTCAACCGTGTGATGTTTTTTTTTCTTTCACTTTGTATTATGCATCTCACTGAAAGGGTTATAAGGTAAATGTTATTTGTAACTTTGCTTTATCGTCATGTTGGTTATAGCATTGTTTTATTGTTTGATAACAGTTTTATGCTGTGTTTGTTTGCTTTTGTGTGTTTCTGTAGCTCTTACGGTGTTTTACTTGAGTGTAAACTGATTAAACATTTTGGGAAACATCAGTTAAGGAGACTTGGCCATCAATTGAGTGGGGTAGCTACAGTAAGAGCTTGGCCATTCGTCGTTTCGAGGCTGCTGTATGAATGACTGGTGTCCACGCTGACATTTACGGACAGCGGATCTGTTTCTGACGGTCCAATGAGGTTTGTTTTGGATAACTACGATTGAAGGAGAGGATTAACTACGGACTGTTAAAAAACTGCTCTTCTTCAGGTGATATTTATTCATCGAACAGGATATTAAGGTGAAGCATTTAAACAACAAGAGACCTTTTCTTAGTCTTCACATTTTTAAAGAAGGGTTTGAAATGATTCAAAGACTTTGAAAGAGACTGTGAAAGTGTTTGTGTTTGAAAAGGGATATTTTAAGGGAAACATTTATTTAAAAAAAACATTTCAAAATATTGTTGATGCTGATGTTTGAAGCTACAGGTTTTATACTGTGTGAAGATTTATAAAATACCTTAAAATTGTATTGAGTATGCATTTTAGTTGTGTTTTAACTGATTAAATTTGAAATGCTACCGACTACTGAATGTGAAAGGCAGGTTGATAGTCTTCAAAATGATATTGAGACTCTTAATAACGAGTATCAAAATTCAACAGATAGCTTAGCGAGACAACAGATAATAGAGACAATCAAGGCCAAAGAACAAATCCTAAATTAACTTAATAGTAAAAATCAAGAAGCATATGTGGAATCTCAAGGTCCTCGACGTTCTGTTAGGCCACGTAACCCTACCCCAAAAATGCTTGCGTTACAAAGGGATGGGACTCAAGATGGTGCCGAGTATGGCTGCTGAGTTGCAAGCTCCAACACAACACTGCAGTTTATTGTTTGTTTTGTTTACTTTTTTTTTTTTTTGTCTTGGATGTTGTCTGCCTTATTGTATACAACAGACAAACGCTTTTGGACATTGGTTCTGCAATTACACACCGAAAACCAGACTTCAAATTCCTCAATGCTGACCCGCTGTTTACAAACACGCCAGCAGAGCCCTTTTCTGGGCTGCCCGGTCTAAGAAACGCAGAAGGAAAAGCGGAAAAAGAGCCGGCCTTCTCATCAGAGTAAGACGTCGCACAAATCGACCCCCACTACCCAGTATACTACTGGCAAATGTTCAGTCTCTGGCCAACAAGCTCTGCGAGCTGAGAGCGTTGATCTCTTTCCAACGAGAGACGAGGGACTGCTGCGTTATCTGCCTTATGGAAACCTGGATGTCTGCGGAGATTCCAGACTCGGCCATCGAACCCGCAGGGTTCTCCGTGCACCGAGCAGACAGAGCGAAAGACCTCTCAGGTAAAAGCAGAGGTGGTGGTGTATGTTTTATGATCAACAAATCATGGTGTGATCTGAGGAACGTACATTTTATCAAGTCTTTTTGCTTTCCTAATCTGGAATTTCTCATGCTTGTGTGTCGACCATTCTGGCTACCAAGGGAATTCACAGCAGTCATTATCACAGCTGTGTATATCCCCCTAAAGCCGACACAGACCGGGCACTCAAGGAACTGTATGGGAGTATATGTGAGCAGGAAACCACACACTCTGAGGCCGCGTTCATTGTTACCGGGGACTTTAACAAAGCCAATTTTAAAACAATCGCACCAAAATACCACCAACACATCAGCTTCAACACACGAGGGAACCGGGTTTGGATCATTGCTTTTCTCCTTTCCGGGATGGCTACAAATCCCTCCCCCGCCCACCATTTGGCAAATCAGACCATTCTTCCGTTCTGCTTCTCCGTCTCCGTTGCGGAAGTAACCCGATCCTTCCGATGGGTGAACATCCATAAAGCCGCGGGTCCAGATGTCATTCCGGGCCGCGTCATCAGAGCGTGCGCGAACCAACTGGCTTGTGTTTTTACGGACATTTTCAACCTGTCCCTCTCAAAACGTCCACCATTGTGCCTGTACAAAAGCAATCAAAAACACTTGTTTAAATGACTGGTGTCCTGTTGCTCTGACCCCCATCATCAGCAAATGCTTTGAGAGGCTAATCAGAGATTACTTCTGCTCTGTGCTGCCCACCTCTTTGGACCCATTGCAGTTTGCCTACCGCAACAACCGCTCCACTGATGATGCCATTGCATCTACAATACACACTGCTCTCTCCCATCTTGAAAAAAGGAACACATATGTGAGAATGCTGTTTGCAGACTACAGCTCAGATTTCAACACCATAGTGCCCTCCAAGCTTGATGAGACACTCCTTAAACAGCTTGCTGTGCAGCTGGATCTTGGACTTCCTGTCAGGCAGATGCCAGGTGGTTAGAATGGGCAGCAACATCTCATCACTGACCCTCAACACTTGAGCCCCGCAGGGCTGTGTTCTCAGCCCACTCCAGTATTCCCTGTACACACATGACTGTGAGGAAACACATAGCTCCAATGCCATCCTTAAGTTTGCTGTACAATACGATGGTGGTAGGTCTGATCACTGACAATAATGAAACAGCCTACAGAGAGGTGCAGCACACTCTGACATGCTGGTGTCAGGAGCACAACCTCTCCCTCAACATCACCAAGGAGCTTGTAGTGGACTTCAGGAGGAAAGACAGAGAACACAGCCCCATCACCATTAATGGAGCACCGGTGGAGAGAGTCAGCAGTTTCAAGTTCCTCGGTGTCCACATCACCGAGGAATTCACATGGTCCGACCACACTGAGGCCGTTGTGAAGAAGGCTCACCAGCGCCGCTTTTCCTGAGACAGCTGAGGAAGTTTGGAATGAACAACCACATCCTCATACGGTTCTACACCAGCACTGTATCTGTGTATTGTGTCACCTGTAACCAGCATCCTGACTGGCTGCATCACCTCCTGGTACGGCAATAGCACTGCCCACAACCGCAAAGACCTGCAAAGGGTGGTGCGAACTGCCAGAAACATCATCGGAGGTGAGCTTCCCTCCCTCCAAGACATATATAACAGGTGGTCTGTGAAAAAAGCTTGGCGGATCATCAGAGACTCCAGCCATTCGAGTCATAGGCTGCTCTCACTGCTACCATCAGGCAGGCAGTATCGCAACATCAGGACCCGCACCAGCAAACTACATGACAGTTTCTTCCCCCAAGCAATCAGACTTCTGAACACTTGATCTCTCAAGATGAATAATCACCACAGCACTTTATTAATCTATTATGAGAGTGGTGGTGGTGTAGTGGGCTAAAGTACATAACTGTTCATCAGAAGGTCGCTGGTTCAATCCCCACAGTCACCACCATTGTGTTCTTGAGCAAGGCACTTAACTCCAGGTTGCTCCGGGGGCATTGTCCCTGTAATAAGTACTGTAAGTCGCTTTGGATAAAAGCGTCTGCCAAATGCATAAATGTAAATCTCACACTGGACTGTCATAATTATATTTTCCACAATAGAACTACAGCATATATATATTTTTTTTATATACACTTTTTATTTTTATTGTATGTGTATTCTACATTGTGTGTATTGTTTACTGTACATTGTATATTATTATTGTGTTGTGTAATTGCGTACATTTGATATGTAAATTGTGTTGTGTAAGTATGTCGTTTATTGTAACTGGTATATGTCTCATCACTGTCATGACTGCTATGTTGCTTGGAACTGCACACAAGACTTTCACCTACTGTTGCACTTGTGTATATGGTAGTGTGACAAAGTAATTTGATTTGATATGATTGATTGAAATTCAGAAGAAAGCTTACCTCAGTGTATGAACATTGGAAAATATTTTTTTTAATTGATTTTTTTGCAAATATGTTTTGTAAAAGAGTATTGTTTTTTGTGTAAATGTTAAAAAAAATAAAATAACTATTTCCATGGAGACTAAAATGTGATTTATTTCATATTCTTTATTAACAAAAATACATTTGACACACTAAGTATTATTGCAGTGAAGACATACCACATTAAAGCTGTATTACCTCAATAATAAATCATAGATAAAAATAAAATCAGACAATATTCTCTGTCATGAATCTAAATTGATGAACTATTAATATTTAAAGACAATACAGTAATATTGTAGGAAGTTTGCTCATTAGTAATGCGTGGGAGGCTCGTAAAGAGCCGTTTTGGGTTTGCTTGTGCACTACTTGGTGTCTTGCCATGGGACAGTTCCCTCTACAGAGAAGTAGGATGTGAAGGCCTGCCTAACCCTGAACTAAAAATGAACCGGACAATAGGCACAGTGAGAGACAGTGCGGTGCTGACCAGTACACAGTAGTGCAAAAAGATGACAGTTTCTAATAATGCCAAATGTAAACAATGAGAACACTACAATGAGATAGTGTTCTATGCACATAGCAGTTATTTAGGTAGCAGCCAGGTATAAAGTGACAAAAATTAAAGTGCAACTCAGGACACGTGTGTGTGTGTGTGTTAGTCCAGTCTTGAGGAGTCTGATGCTTGGGGGAAGTAGCTGTTACACAGTCTGGCCGTGAGGGCCCGAATGCTTCAGTACCTCTTGCCAGATGGCAGGAGGGTGAAACGTTTGTGTGAAGGGTGTGTGGGGTCATCCACAATGCTGGTTGCTTTGCGGATGCAGTGTTTTTTGTAAATGTCTTTGATGGAGGAAGAGAGACCCCGATGATCTTCTCAGCTGTCCTCACTATCCTCTACAGGGCAAGTCCCAAACCAGGAAGAGATGCAGCTGCTCAGGATGCTCTCAATAGTCCCTCTATAGAATGTAGTGAGGATGGGGGGGGTGGGAAATGTGCTTTCCTCAGCTTTTGAAGAAAGTAGAGACACTGCTGGGCTTTCTTGGTGATAGAGCTGGTGTTAAGGGACCAGGTGATGTTCTCCGCCAGGTGAACACCAAGGAATTTGGTGCTCTTGATGATCTCCACAGGGGAGCTGTCGATGTTCAGTGGAGAGTGGTCACTCTGTGTCAACAAACATCTCTTTTGTTTTGTCCACATTCAGAGACAGGTTGTTGGCTCTACACCAGTCAGTTAGCCGCTGCACCTCCTCTCTGTATGCCGACTCTTCGTTCTTGCTGATGAAACCCACAACGGTCGTGTCATCGGCGAACTTAATGATGTGGTTCGAGCTGTGCATTGCTGCAGAGTCGTGAGTCAGCAGAGTGAACAGCAGTGGACTGAGCAAACAGCCCTGGGGGGCTCCAAAGCTCAGCGTGGTGGTGGTGGTGGAGATGCTTTTCCCGATCCGGACTGACTGAGGTCTCCCAGTCAGGAAGTCCAGGATCCAGTTGCAGAGGGAGGTGTCCAGGCCCAGCAGGTTCAGCTTTCCAATCAGGTGCTGAGGAATGACTGTGTTGAATGCTGAGCTGATGTCTATGAACAGCATTTGAACATATGAGTCCTTTTTATCTAGGTGGGTGAGGGCCAGATGGAGGGTGGTGGCAATGGCGTCGTCTGTTGAATGGTTTGGACGATACACGAACTGCATTGGGTCTAGTGAGGGGGGCAGTTGGGTCTTAATGTGCCTCATGACGAGCCTCTCAAAGCACTTCATGATGATGGGTGTGAGTGTGACGGGACAGTAGTCATTGAGGCAGACGTCTTTGGCATGGGGACAATGGTGGTGGCCTTGAAGCACGTTGGAACAAAGGCGCTGCTCAGAGAGATGTTGAAGATGTCGGTAAGTTCATCTGCCAGCTGTCTGCACATCCTCCGAGCACTCTGCCAGGAATGTCGACTGGTCCAGCCTTCTGTGGGTTGACTCTACGTAGAGTTTTCCTCACATCAGCCGGGGTAAGACAGAGCACCTGGTCGTTGGGAGGAGGGGGTGGTCTTCCTCTCCACCATGTCGTTCTATGCTTCAAACCTAGCATAGAAGTCGTTCAGCACATCAGGAAGAGAGGCATCTTTGTCACAGGCAACTGATGTTGTCCTGTAGTTGGTGATGGCCTGGATGCCCTGCCACATGCGCCGTGTGTCGCCGCTGTCCTGGAAGTGACTGTGGATTCTCTGAGCATGTGCGCGCTTTGCCACTCTGATAGCCCGGGACTGTTTGCCCTCGCTGCTGTTAGGGCAGCCTTATCACCTGCTCTGAAGGCGGAATCTCGGGTCCTCAGCAGCGCACGCACCTCTGCAGTCATCCACGGCTTCTGGTTGGAGCGTGCGGTGATGGTCTTGGAGAAGGTGACATCAATGCACTTGCTGATGTAGCTGGTCACTGATGCTGTATATTCCTCCAAGTTGGTAGAGTCGACATATTTTGCAGCCTCCCTGATCATGTGCCAGTCAGTACACTCAAAAACAGAGATGGCTCCTGCTGGCCAGGTTTTCACCTGCTTCTGGAGCGAATTTGTGCATCTGACGAGCGGTCTGTATGCTGGAATTAGTATAACAGATATGTGGTCTGAGTAGCCAAGGTTGCAAAGTCCACATACTGATGGAATTTAGGGAGCACTGTCTTTAGATTTGCATGGTTGAAATCTCTGGCGACAATAAACAGTCCGTCAGGGTGAGCGTTCACAGAGCGCTTCCTTAGCGTTGGGGGGGAATGTTAACTCCGGTTATAATAACCGTTAATTCCAGGTTAATTCCCGCGGTAAATAAAAAGGTCTGCATCTAACAGTCACAAGCTCCACCAGCGATGAACAGTAACTAGAGACTAGCATAGGGTTATTGCACCATTCTGTGTTGATGTAAACACACAAGCCACCATCGCGAGTCTTACTGCACAGAGCTGCATTTCTGTCGGCACAAAACGAGGTGAGCCCGTCTAGCTGAATGGCGACAACCGGAACTGTCACTGAGCCACGTCTCCGTGAAAATAAAGACGCAGCAGTCTCTAAGCTCACACAGCGTAGTCTGATGGAGTCGGATGTAGTCCAGTTTATTGTCCAGGGAGCAAAAATTTGAGAGCAAGATAGACGGGAGAGCCAGCCGTCTAGGGTTTGTTTTTAGCCTAGCATTGACCCCCGCCCTCTTGCCGCACTTTCGCTTCCTCGCACACCGCTTATGACGTCCCCGGCCACCAGCATCAGGTGTTCGCGTAGCAACTACTTCCGATCATCTTGCAGCTTGGTTGTTGCATGATTCTTATATTTTAGCAGTGTCTGGCAATGGTAGACACAAGACACAATTGCTCTGATGTCCATGTGCCGTAAAAGTCGGGCTTAAAGTTAGCATGCTCTTGGGTTTGGAGAAGTGAAAGTAGAACTACATAATTAAAAAGATGCTAGCACCAGTGGATATGGACGGTGCTCATTTACTAAAAAATTAAAAAATGAAAAGCAAGATATTCATGTTGCTCTTGTTATGTGAAAGTCCTTTGTATCCCCTATAAAGGTCACAACCATTCCGAGGTTGGAATTGATGGCTGCAGTCATTTTTAGTGGAGGTCATTAAAATCTTAAAAGGTAGAGCTTTGATAAACTGACATCACAGAGTTTTTCTGGACTGACTCCAAAGTTGTTTTGGGATATATCAAAAATGAGGTCAGACAATTTCACACATTTGTTGCCAACGGAGTACAAAAGATTAATCTATGCATGACTCCACAGCAATGGATATATGTCCTAACAAAGGACAATCCTGCAGATCATGTCTCGAGGGTCCTTAGTAAGAGCAATCGCACGAATTCAGCTGCGAATTCATAAGGACAAATCAAATGGTCTTTCTATAGTCAAGGAAAGAGCAAAGCGCTTTATAATTAAACATCTACAAAAACAAGTGTTCCAAGATGAATTGCACGTATTAAGTAAAAGTGCCCAGCTATCAACTCACAATTAATTGTATAATCTCGATCCATTCCTTGACAGTGGTGTGCTTAACATTTTGTCTCTTTGCAGTCTACTTAAACATCCTACAACTATCCCCAAAGATCTTCACATTACAAAACTGATTGTAGCTGACTGCTAAAAGAGTTAAACATAAAGGTAAAGGCTTTACCATCAATGTAATCCACTCAAGAGGTTATTGGATCCCTGGCATCAATCGTATTGTGGCATCCTATGTGCGTAATTGTGTTATTTGTAGAAAACACAGGAGACCAACAGAAGAGCAAAAGATGGCTGACATGCCTTCAGAGAGAGTGAATCCTACTACTCCACCGTTCACCTACTATAGAATGGACTGTTTTGGTCCATTCCTTGTTAAACAAGGAGACATGGACTAATCTTTACTTGTCTGTCTTCATGTGAAATTCATATTGAGATGCTTGATTCTCTGTCAATGGAATCCTTTATTAATGGCTTACTCTGCTTTATACGTGGGGCAGTCTGACAGATTAAATCTGACCAAGGGAGCAACTTTGTTTGTGCTAAGAATGAGTTGGCTGAATCCCTCAAGGAACTTGACTTTGATAAGCTGAATAGCTTTTTGGCTGAGAACCAGTGTGATTTTGTAATGAATGGCTCCATGTGCTAGTCATACAGAAGGTGTATAGGAGCGTCAGATTAGGACAGTGAGAAGTGTCCTTCAGTCCACACTCTTAATTGCTTCTGAAAAGATTGATGATTCATCTTTGAGAGCCTTCTTTATGAGGCAATTTAAATTGTAAACAGTCACCCTCTTGCTGTGGACAAACAGCCATGAACCTATAACTCAAAAAATATAACTGAATTTTTTTATTATGTAATCGACCATTGCTTTACCTCCTCCAGGCAAGTTTACTAAAGAGGACATATATTCCAGGAGAAGATGGCATCATGTCCAATGCAAGATTGTATATGCAGAAGAATTCCAGCAACATGATTTGAAACATTAAACACAATCTTTCAGTTTGGAATGTTGCAACGTCATAAATGTTACTAAGAATGGTAACTATAAGGCTTAACTTGATATAATGCAATGATGTGTAAAATCAATATGATTTTGTAACCAGGGATTTTCATGTTTTCTTACCTACATGTATACAGTGCATCCAGAAAGTATTCACAGCGCTTCACTTTTTCCACATTTTATGTTACAGCCTTAAATTCATTATTTTCCTGTAAATTCAACAAACAAAGTGTGTTTGAAATCTTTGCAAATTTATAAAAAAAAGGAAAAAACAAAAATCACATGTACATAGTATTGAGCAAAGGCTGTGAATACTTTTGTTGAAGCACCTTTGGCACCAATTACAGCCTCAAGTCTTTTTGTGTATGATGCTACAAGTTTGGCACACCTATTTTTGGGCAGTTTCTCCCATTCTTCTTTGCAGGACCTCTCAAGCTCCATCAGGTTGGATATGAGCGTCGGTGCACAGCCATTTTCAGAACTCTTCAGAGATGTCCAATCAGATTCAAGTCTGGGCTCTAGCTGGGCCACTCAAGCACATTCACACAGTTGCCACTCTTTTGTTATCGTGGCTGTTCTTAGGGTTGTTGTCCTTTTGGAAGATGAACCTTCACCCCAGTCTGAGGTCCAGAGCGCTCTGGAGCAGGTTTCCATCAAGGATGTCTCTGTACATTGCTGCATTCGTCTTTCGATCCTGACTAGTCTTCCAGTTCCTGCCACTGAAAAACATCCCCACAGCATGATGCTGCCACCACCATGCTTCACTGTAGGGATGGTATTGGCCAGGTGATGAGCAGTGCCTGGTTTCCTCCAAACATGACGCTTGCCATTCAGGCCAAAGAGCTCAATGTTTGTTTCATCAGACCAGAGAATTTTGTTTCTCATGGTCTGGGAGTCCTTCAGGTGCCTTTTGGCAAACTACAGAGAGGTTGTCATGTGCCTTTTACTGAGGAGTGGCTTCCGTCTGGCCAATCTACCATACAGGCCTGATTGGTGGAGTGCTGCAGAGATGGTTGTTCTTCTGGAAGGTTCTCCTCTCTCCATAGAGAAACGCTGGAACTCTGTCAGAGTGACCATTGGGTTCTTGGTCACCTCCCTGACTGAGGCCCTTCTCCCCAGAGCAGCCAGCTCTAGGAAGAGTCCTGGTGGTTCCAAACTTCTTCCATTTACAGATGATGGAGGCCACTGTGCTCATTGGGACCTTCAATACTGCAGACATTTTTCTGTACCCTTCCCCAGATCTGTGCCTCGGAGGTCTACAGACAATTCCTTGGACTTCATGGCTTGGTTTGTGCTCTGACATGAACTGTTAACGGTGGGACCTTATATAGACAGGTGTGTGCCTTTCCATATCATGTCCAATCAACAGAATTTACCACAGGTGGACTCCAATTAAGTTGTAGAAACATCTCAAGGATGATCTGTGGAAACAGGATGCACGGTGTCATTATGGGGAATTGTTTGTAGAATTGAGGAAAATAATGAATTTATCCATTTAATGAACACATTTTGGAATAAGGCTGTAACATAACAAAATGTGGAAAAAGTGAAGCGCTGTGAATACTTTCCGGATACACTGTAACATCCATAAAAAATGTAATGTTTAAGTACGTACGCGTTTGCTGGCGTATGCAGAGAAAGCTGATGACAACGAATATCAGGTCTCTTGTACCATTCTCAAGATATAAAAGCTCATGATTAAATATGCGCTATTTTTGAGTGGGAAATTTGTAAGTCTGAAACAAAGAACCATAACTCAACTGTCGGAAAAGACAGCCCAGCTGACCATGTGACTCTGAAAAGTCACTTCTGATTGGCGCAGGACACCTTTGGGGATGTGGCCAATTTCAGTTCAAATATTTCCAAACGGGAAGAACACCCTCTCTCGTCTCTTCTCCGGTCTCTTCTCTTCTGCCTTCATGTGCTTCATCTTCTGCTTCACTGACTGCTCAGACTTCGAGCTGACTCTTCCCCATGTGAGGTCCAAGGGAGCTCGGAATTCGACGTCCCGAGAAAACTCATCACTATCTATGGCCTCACTTCAAAATTATCATTCATACAGACAATATACTTCGATCATACAGAGATTAAAACATCGACGGAACAAACTTTCGACCAAGCGCCAAGAAACAAAGCACACAAGGAAACACTACAAAGACAAGCAAGTACATCTCCAATATTGTGCTCAAAGTGCATCAGATTTATCCTCTTCATTGCATTATATCAAGTTAAGCCTTATAGTTGCCATTCTTAGTAACATTTATGACGTTGCAACATTCCAAACTGAAAGATTGTTTAATGTTTCAACAGTAATGCATATCCTCTTGGATAAATCTGATGATAGGGTATATAGTGATCATTAAGGACAAGGATCTACTCAGGCATAAATGGCCTTTAGGTAGGATTGTAGACGACTCTTGATTCAGATGTGAGGAGAGTTAAAGTTCGCCTGAGTGACAAAACTCGTGTTTTACTCTAGTGTCAACGGATTAAACATGTTGGGAAACATCAGTTAAGGAGTCCTGGCCATCAATTCAGTTGGGTAGCTACAGGCGTTCCATACAGATGGAGGCAGATCTGAAAGAAAGTTTATAATCAGTTGTGGAGGACTACACACACTGTAACAGTTCCACTATTACAGGGTGTAATTTTCTCCCGGCCACTAGGGGTCACCGGGGAGAATGTTGTCACTAGGACCTGGTTTCTTTAAAAGAGGGAGAGAAGAAGTAGGGAGGACAGGTGCTATGGGGAGATGGTGATTTAACTGTTTGGGGCCCTCCACTACGGCAGGGGATACAATGTTAAGTGAATGTATTTCAATGCTTGACATATGATGTTTTGACATATTGCTAAACATTGACAGAGTATTGATATACTCTGTGTTTGGAGTCTGTAGAAAACGCCTGCAGGAATGAGAAAGGTGGCTACATGCAAACATGACTGAAGGGACTGCGGATGAAAGTGGATACAGATTTTTTCCATGCACCATTTTTTGGATTGGATTTACTCTACTGCTATTGCTTGGACTCAGTCTTTTCTAATCATTTCCATCAGAGACTTGGCCTAGGTCTTCCATGCACCTTTGGACTCTAACAGATAAGTCATGCTTTATGTGATTGTCTAAGTAATGTTGTCTATGGAATTGAGGAGTATTTAAAGGAATGGGTAATATTGGAATACTGCTATTGTGTCCATCTGAGAGGGAAACAAGCTGCTTATGATTGTCAACGTATAAGTTTTGGTATTTCTATTTTTTTTTTTTCAATGTTTTGTTAATTCATATGGCTATTTTTGATGGGGTTTTTTTCATTACACGGTGTAGTTAAAAACATTAAAAAGAGGAAAAATCAGAGGGTTCTCTCATGACCTGAAGATTCTGGTGTGATTTGCAATAGGCAATTTTCAATGGGTGGAACCCCTTTCTTTTGTGTAGCCTTTACCTAGGTATAGTAGGGAGGTGGTTACAACACTGCCAGCAACCGCTTTCGATGGGGAAGAAGTTTGTTTGCAGCAGGCGGAGGAGGACGGTGAGCAGGAGAACACAGATAATGATTTTATTGTGGGAATCAGGCCTTATATATTTGAGCCATTACCTGCTGAGAGTACTAAGGGTGACCTGAACGTGGAGGCTCAGGAGCAAGTTCACCCTTGAGGAGCTAGACATCGAGAGTTCACATTTTTCAAAACGAATTGTTATTTGCCCTTACTGCTGCAACCTTTAATAAATTAACCGCTGTTTAATTACTGCCTTTTGGCAAGGGTGCACTGCTTAGAACAGTTGTCTTGGCCATTTGAGTGCGTGTGCACACGACAGGAATTGTTCAAAACGGTCCCATACCTAAAACATGCCAAAGCTCAGTGCACTTATCCCACACTAAATCCACACTAGTGCGAATACTACTTTCGAGCGGTCTTTTTAGTGTATCCCAGAGTTCAAGTTTAGGAGCCACACCCCGCTTACCCGGTGTATTTTCACCATGATGATGTCAAGGGAAGCTTTTCAACATAAGTTATTTATTATCAGATACTGAAATGTAAATGACGCGTATAAATAAATTTATTCAACATTATGTAACGTATTTGGGATGAATTAATAGGAGCATCATAATTACAAAATATTATTTGTGTATATTTATATACTTCTTTGTTATCCATCTCATCCAATAATCACATTATTTTGTTTGTTCTTGCCTAAGACTGCTGGTGATTTTTGTAATGTATCAGCCAGTGTGGCATACAATATGCAGTCTAGTAAATGTTGCTTTAAAATTTACAAATTATTAACTACTACCATGGTTTCTTTCTCATCTTTATGTATTTAAAATAAATGTTGTAATGCATTTTATTTGTTGTATTAAACCACATACTGATAAGTTGTGCAAAGCAGTCTTTGGTTGTCTTGATATGCATTGACTTGTCATTTATATATTTAAATGGTTTGTATTAGTAGATATTAATGAATCACAAAGGTTTATTGAATAAAGTTAGTATTTTGTTTTTTATTATTAAGTTTTATGCAGTGAATTGAGAAACAAACTAGAAAGAAATTGCTTATATTCATATTTTTAACAGTAAAACAGAATTTTACAGTTAAACCTTTTAATTTTCAATACTTTGCACATTAAAAACAAGTAAAAATAAAGAACATTTACAATTTTCACACAATAAAAACATTATAAAAAATTGACTTACATATATTCTACAGCACAAAACACTTCCAACAACCAGTATGTATGTAACAGTGTATTACTATATGGACAAGTGGGTAAGTAGGCAAGACCAAAATCGCAAGTGGGGGTATTGGGACAGGTCCTGTGTCTAAATATATAGCTGACAGACAACGCAGCTAGCAACAAAATCTGTTTCAGACGAGCTTGCTAGCTAGTTTCACCTTCCCTCAAACTTTGTGAGGTACCAAGCTGTATCTGTTAAGGACAGATATTTCACAAACCCAATGTTCTGTGGGGGGTTCCGTCAGTGTTCTGTCCAATTTTTGAAGCATTCGTGGGCAAAATGCCTCGAACATAACTGCGATCTCTCTGATATCCCTCCTTCTTTGAAATGCAAAAAAAAAAAAAAAAAAAAAAAAAAATCAAGCCGGGGCTTTTGGTTTTGGGAAAAGAGTTTTGGGATATGGAGGCCCAATCCTGCATAAATAATAAATGAATAAATGTAAAAATAAAAAAATAATAAAAATGTCTTGATAAAACAAATATAATTCGTTTTTTATAAAATTTATTCCTGAATTTATTATTGTATGACTTCATTCCTTTATTATTTTCTATATTTATTTTTAACTTTATTTTTATTGTTTTTAGCTTTTAATTATTTATTCATTTTGCATTTTTTTTTTTTATTTATGTGTTAATTTATTTTTTATATTTATTTCAATATTTATATATTCCCATATATATTTATTTATACATGTATTTATTTAAACTTTTCTGTGTGCAACATGGAAATGAGGGAGGCGGTCCTTGCGGAGCTCCAGTGCATCATTGGATGAGAACTCTATTGTACTTATCGGAAGCAGATGGACGTCCCACCTTAGCACCCGCTGACTCGCACAGATTTTGAATATGCAGGGAAACATTTTGCAGAGAGTTTAACAATCCAGAATGTGCTTCGACATTCATACCAGCCTACAGCTCTCCTAAAACATCAATAAGCACCACTACTCTAAATGAAACATTTGATGCGTGGTTATCGACTTAATTCGCATGTCGCGCAACTCTCTAGATATATGTGAAGAGTCAGCTGTAGATTTTTTATGTATACATACATAAACAATCAGGGAAATGAAGCATGGTTGTATCTTATACAATGAACAATCATAACAACAGAAAACAATATTATGGATTTGCAGACATCAAAATATGAAGTTATATACACAGAAAAAAAAAGAAAAGGACAAGGTTAAATCATATCATTTATGAAACTTGCTCATTTTGTGGTTTTGTTGCAGAAACAGCTCCCCATTTATTTTGTGATTGTAGTATAACCAATAAATCTTGGATTGACTGAAGCTCTTGTGTTTTTAGCCCCACAAATATCTATAGTTTACACGCGATATGGCGATGACCTAACGTCACATCAAAACAAGTCAAGAGTAATCGAGCACACGCTTCAATCTACAATAAGCCAATGGTAAGCAGGACCCGCCCACATAATTATCATACAAGAGACAGAAATGTAAGAATAAATACAAAAATAAATGTGGGAATATTTAAATATAGAAATAAATAAATGTGGGAATAAATAAGTATAAAAATAAATGAATGCATAAATAAAAAAAAAAACAACAAATGAAAGAATAAATGTTTTAAAAAATAAAGGAGAAAATAATAAAGGAAAAAAAGTCATACAAAACTAAATTCAGGAATAACTTTCATTAAAAACTAATTATATTTATCAAGACATTTATTCCTTTATTTTCTTATTACATTTATTTATGTTTTTTTTTTTTTTTTGCATGTTTTGTCCTCCATATTGGGAGAGCCATGACCTAAAACGCACCTCCTCACAATCGGTGTTTGTTACACGTCTTTTTTACTCTGTCAAAGCTCGACACAGACTGGCGGTTGGAGGGGAGTGGTTATAGCATGTTCTGCCCAAGCCGTCAAACTGACGTCAGAGAAGGAATGTCATTCCAGAGGTGAAGCTAATCGTCCGATTTTGAGCGATAATTCCGAAGATAAACAAATTTTCTGTGGATTAATTTGCAAGGATGAATTGTTCACCTCAAGACTATTAATGTAAGCTAACAAAGTAAATAGGGTAACATGGAAATTTTAAGAAACATTTTAAAAGCCACAGATTATTTTTGCAAAATTGCCAAGATCACATATGTATGGAGCCCCTAAAGGGACATGGTGGTGAAAAAAGTATGAGATGGGAGGAAAAATATTTTTTTAAATATTTTGCATTCTCTCGCAAAGATATTTGCATTCTCACAAACCCTGTAATGTTCTCTCACGAAGCATGTGTCATCGTTGTTGATGTGACATCATTGTTGTAGCTCAACGATAGACGAGGATCAACAGTTTTTAAGGTCACGACATGTTCCCAAAGAGGACATCATTCACATGAAAAGGGACAAGTTGGATAATGTGTCATAGTTCAATGGGCCTACATTTAGCTGATATGTTAATGATAATGATGTAACCAAATATGTTGGTGTATCCCTATGTGTGTAAAAGTTTTCAGGGTTCGTACGGTCATGAAAAACCTGGAAAAGTCATGCAATTTTTAAATGGCAATTTAAAAAAAGAAGATTGTGACAGCAACCCCGGACAACTGCAGCCAGCTGGCCCTCACCCCACACTGGGGGCGGAAGAGGATGCAGAGGCCTTCCCGACCTGTTTGAAAAAACAGCGGAGATCTGGGGCTGGCCAGGCTCCTCCCATTACTATCCAGGGAAGCCCAGCTTGCTTCCCAACATTTTCCGGCAACTAACCTCCTGGCATATGCGGACCTGAAGTAGGCTATCCTGCAGCAGGTGGGTCATAGCCTGGAACAGTATCACCAGCTGTTCCGGTTCTTGAAGCTGGGGAAATCCGACCACCCATTCCTGCCCCACGGAGGCGAGGAGCTCCGCCACCGCTGCCAGATCCCCGCGCAAGATGGTGGACACATTAGTGAGAATCATGCAGTGCCTTGACCAGAGATGCATGGCTGGATGTAAAGAGCTTTGCACATGCCAAATGAAAAGAATGTTGCACATACTTGTTGAAGCTAAACACAGAGGAGGCAATGTGTGATGACATCCTTAGAGAGCTTAGAGAGTTTTGTGGTTTGGCAGCTCTTCAGGCTAATTTCAACGAATTTGACCCCAAAACAGATCGAGTGGACACCCTGCTGTATGGGACAATGGGGACAAAACCATAATTTGTGGGATGTGGTGAAGAGTCTACTTGTCTTTTCTCATGGGCAGGCCAGGGTTGAGAGGATTTTCCATCAACAAAGAATTGACTGTGGAGAATCAGAAGGAGAGGTCTCTTGTGCCTCAGAGGCTCATTGTTGACCATGTCAGGTCTGTAGGGGGCAGAACCAAGGTAGAGATCACAAAACAACTGCTCCTTTCGGCTGCAGGAGCCAGGCAGAAGTACCATGCCTACCTGGATGAAGAGAAGAGTAAAAAGAACAACAAGCTCTTGACCTGAAGAAGAAATCCCTCACAGATGAGCTAGATGATTTGAAAAAGAAGAGGGCTAGGATGGAAGCTGATATTTGTGCCCTTGAGAAATCAGCAGATGAATATGCTGATAAAGCAGAAGCTTCAAGCAATCTGACCTTTATCCCTAAATCCAACAGATTCTGCCAAACTTCAAAAGAAAAGAAAGCATCTCTGCTGAAGATCGAAAATCAGATTGATGAAAAGCTTGCAGAAATGAAAAAACTGTGTGGATTGTTTTTGGGAAATTGAAATAGGGACGTTATCTTAATGGTAAATAGCAGGCATAGCTGTCTTAAAATCTTCTTATTTACAACATATTGTATCCCAAATGACAGTTTGTCTATAGCACTGATGCCTTCTACAGTTAAGGTCAGTGTTACTGAACACTTTTATTTCATTTTTTTCAAACATTCTTGTTCCTCTGAGTCATTTATGTTTATGAAGGCTACACAACGGAGTTCTCTGGGTTTGACACATATTATTTAACAGTCATACATGTGTCAGTGAGCGTTCTTTAAATAAAGGTTTATTTTGTAGTAAACCACATAGCTTGTCAGTTGTCATTTTAGTTAAGATAGGCTGTGGTCAATTTTCACATGGATTTTTCTTATTTGACGTGTGCATAGACGTTTTAGGAAATGTATGGTCATGAAAAATGTGTATAAACCCTGGGTTTTTATATTAGAATTGATTTACATACCTTACATACTTTACTGGTTCACGAATTATGGTGTCCTTGTTAAATATAATAAGAGGGATCATGAAAATTGCACTTTTTTTTTTTATTTAGTTCTGTCCTGATGAAGCTGTTTTAAATGAGATACTTACATTTAATTCACAATAACCTAAATTACACAAATTATATTTGTTATGTTTGGATTCCTGGATGATCAGTGACTGTATCTTTTGTGATTTTGTGTCCCTGCTTTGTCCTGAGAATAAAAATGCTTACTGTTCCTGAGAAAAATCCTCCAGCTACTTCACTTTGTTTGGATTTCCAGCATCTTCTGCACAGTTTAGCTGTTTCCTACACTGTCTATATGATATTGATGAGCAGCTTTTCTCTTAGGAAAGTTTGAGACTTGTGCATAACTATAAGAAACAATACAAACATTTATTGATGCTCAAGAAGGCAGCACAGCATTTTAACAACCAAGGGTACATTTTATATCAGGATATGATCTGTGTAAACCTATTATTTTGAGGAAATATGAGGGAGAGTATTAAATATAATTTCTCATATATAAATTACACTTATCATATAATAAAAATTTTTTTTACCATAATTGCATATAATGCATCACCTTCTTGAGCATCAATGAATGTTTGCACCTTCTATAGTAGTTGTGCATGCGTCCCTTAAAGTGTCAAAGCTGCACCTCAACCTCATAGGCAGTACTTGAAAGACTTATACATTTATAGTGTTGCATATCTATTAATTCAGAAACTTTTATCCAAAGTGACTTACAAAATCAGAAACAATGAATACATTTATCTTAAGAGCTATTAACAATATCTGCAGTACAAGTTTGTGTAGCAGCAAATTAGACTAGACCACAATTAAAAAAGCAGAAATGAGAATGAACAAGGGGTGTTAAAATTACGTAGTGGTGCGTGTAAAAACAAAAGGGCACACGGCTACCAATAACAAAACAGGGTCTTTTAATATTTCTCTGTCAAAATGGTTAAAAAGGTAATTTAAATCTTAGGCTTCACAGACAGGTCATACTACTTTAACAATACATCACCCATGGGCTGGGGTACTCCAATAAACCAAACCTCTTAGAACAAAACAAATAAATCAAATTCAAGATACCACCTGCCAAATCACAGCAATCCAAAACAAAATAAAAATACAAACTTAGTATACCCAGACCATCCTGATAACCCTTGCTGTAATATGACCCAGTCAGCTCAGAGAGGATTAGAGCATATAAATACAGTAGATTAATAAATATAATAGTTATGACCCCTTTTTATATTAATCAAGCTCTAGGTACACAAATGGCTAAAGGTGGTATAAGCAAGCATAAATCACATGAATACAGTGGTGGCGCACACACACACCTACACACATCAATATCACACATTTCCATTTCAGTATAAAAGTACACAATCATCAATATACTCACTTTTATAACATAGGCGTCACCCCACATGTGGATGTATATAGTCTCTGTAGAACCCACGTTTCACTTGAATCACCACTATTAACAGCATAAAACAAACTAACATCTTATCTTTAATCAATTACAAAACATTAAAACAATAGGATCCATCAAATTTCATAGTTTACACAACCGTTAACAAAGCTACTGACCTGCTATTATTCCCACACAGCCCCAGCAAGATGCGCTCCCACCGCGCTGTATTTGCCCACGCTGTTTGTTTGGCCGCACGCTTTCGTGATTAAACTCAAACCAGCAGATCACTCCCGCTTGATTGTTCCGGTTAATATCAGCCTCCGTATGGCTGACGTCATAACGTTCAGATTGAAGTCTTAAAGGGCCCTCACTCTTATAGAAATGAACTCCAAAATCAGGTCATCTCCCCCCACAGTAATCACCTTAAAGTAACACACGCCATTTTATGGACCCCCCTACTTACACCCCATTACAATTACAAATAATTTTTGTTCTTGATCAGTTAAGAGATTGTTTAAAAAAGCGGTTTTGAAAGTTGTGTTAATCACAGCAAATCGGGTGCAGTTTCTAAACCATAAAGGAATAGTGAGAGTAAAGGTTCTAGGAAGTGATTTTGTCCCTTGTTCTAGACTAGAGCAACAACCAGGCACTGCTCGTTCACGGAGCGTAGAGGTTTCATACACATATACAGGGCTGGACTGGTAATCTGGCACACCAGGCAATTTCCATGTGGGCCGATGCACTTTGGGGCCAATCAGGGGTGGACAGGCTATCGGGAGAACAGAGCAGGTCAGTGGGTCGGCTGCAAAACAGGCAGAGATAAGCTAAAATGAGCTGCCGCGTTATGCAGAACGGACCACAAAACGGTGCCGCGATACACAGAAAAGGACAGTGAAATAGCTTAATCAGGGCAGTTTTAAATAATATTTGGTAATTTTTAGTAATTCTTATGATACCTCTTATTTTTAAACTCTTGTAGTCTGCAGGGTGGGGAGCACACAATGCACTTAACTGTAATTACAAGATTAAAAAAAAAAATTCATTATAATATTGAATATTGGCATAATATTTGCAATTTTTCAGCATGGCATGTACATGATGTAACGTTTGATGCCCAAGGAATGGAAGAGAGGAGATGCTGGAGTAGAACCTTAGAATCTTTTAATTATAAACACTGGAGTAGAACATTCTCAGGGGTGGAAACAAACGCATCCACAAACATAACCATTCAAGGACTGACAAATACTAAACAAAACTAGGACACACACACACACACACACACACACACAGAAATGGAATACAGGTGGGGAAGACAATGAACAGATGAAGTGATTAGGGCAGTGGACTCTGGGAAACGTAGTGCTAGGAAAAACTTCAAAATAAGAGTCCTTGAACACAGTGGAGACAAACTGTGACTACCTAGGTCAGGTAAGGACTAGGTCAGGAAATGGAACTGCTGAAGGAGGAGACTCTGGGGAAGGAGCCGTGGAAGAGTCAGAGGGCAGAGCCAAGGAAGGGCGAAGCCATGGAAGGCTTAAGGAGAGGAGCTGAAGGCGGAGCCGTGGAAGACTCTGGGGCAGAGCCATGGAAGGCAGAGCCGTGAGAGGCTCGGGGCTGAGAGCCATGGAAGAGAGCACTGGCAGAGAATGGGGGATGACCTCCATGGTCATAAGCACTGACAGAGATTGGGGAACGGCCTCCATGGTTGTGAGTACTGGCAGAGATTGGGGAACGGCCTCCGTGGTCGTGAGCACTGGCAGAGATTGGGGAACGGCCTCCGTGATCGTGAGCACTGGCAGAGATTGGGGAACGGCCTCTGTGGTTGTGAGCACTGACAGAGATTGGGGAACGGCCTCTGTGGTCGTGAGCACTGACAGAGATTGGGGAACGGCCTCCATGGTCGCGAGTACTGGCAGAGATTGGGGAACGGCCTCTGTGGTCGTGAGCACTGACAGAGATTGGGGAACGGCCTCCATGGTCGTGAGTACTGGCAGAGATTGGGGAACGGCCTCCATTGTCGTGAGCACTGGCAGAGATTGGGGAACGGCCTCAGTGGTTGTGAGCACTGGCAGAGACTGTGGAACGGCCTACGTGGTCGTGAGCACTGGCAGAGACTGGGGAACGGCCTCCGTGGTCGTGAGCACTGGCCTCCGTGGCAGTGGAATCTGGTAAACGTAGTGCTAGGAAAAACTTCAAAATAAGAGTCCTTGAACACAGTGGAGACAAACTGTGACAGATGAAGAGATTTGACTGTTACTTTTATTGTGTTACACATTTAAAAGTTACACATTAAGTCTAGACTGTGTTAATTTGTGTATTATGAATTCATGGGTGCATTTATGTTCTTTCAAGGACTAATATATAAAATCTGATCTTTATATTTTCAGATTGACAAATATGTGCTCTCTGTTATGACTGATGAGGAAATAGCAAAGTATATCAGTTCAAATGGTGACTGACTTGCTGTCCTCTTCTTCTGTCAACAAACAGCAGCCTGCTCTGATAAACAAAACTCTTACAGAATTTGAGAGAAAAAATGTAAGCAAGGAAGCTGGGATCAAAGTCAGCTGAAGCTTTGCATGGTAAAGCCTGTGTCTTCCCTAAGCACCAGTATTCGATGGCAAGACACAAAAATGTATCTGCAGAAAAAAAAGAATTGAAATTGGATGGCTTCAATTCTGCCGTAATGGATACCAACAAGTGAGGGCCAGCAATGGTGGTGGCACAAGACATGAGACAGTTCAAAGAAACTGTTGAAACACAGTTTTACAAATCATGGAAATGGAAAAGAACCTTTTTTTCCAAATGGGGAGCCACCAAAAGATCCAGAAACAGATTTCACTTTTCATGTCTGTGATTTTAAAAGAAAACATATTCCCTTGGATAACACTGTTGGAAACCTGTATGAACAAACCAAACTGAAATTGTTGAGATTTTAAATTTGCACTAAACAAGAAGTGTGTCTCTCAGACTTAGAATCTTTATCTGATGGAGATCAAGAGGAATGGAATGAACAATCATTACTACAGGACGGATTATACAGTGATACTGAAAGACCTGCTGAACAATTGTCCAGCCATGGATCTGGCTCGCTTTCAAGTGTTCAAGGACACAATTATTAGATGCCAGACATTCATCTAACAGAGAATCCAGGAGGAAATTTAATAAGATCATGAAGGCTTTGACTTCAGGTTTAAACTTTTAGTTACTTGAATGCATTTTTGGCATCATTTTTAAATACAGTGATAGAAGGGATGTAAATTATAATTTAAAAGTTAATCATTGAACATTTTGTTAGATGTTCTTCAGAAACGAGTAAGAACAAGGTAGAGAACAAGGAGAATGGAGGATTTCCACAGACTGATTTGACCTCAAAGACCACAGATATGGAGACACCCAGCACTTCACACAACTCTCTTTCTCCATCGAAAGATACCCAAAGAACACACACAGTCCAAAGGCTCATAAGCAGCTCACGCGATGATGACTTGTGGAATAATAGTGTGTTGTATCCAAAGAGTCCACAGCATTCACATGAGCTCTGTGATATTCAACAAGGCTATATCAAGTAAAAAAAAAAAATGTTCAACAGTGTTAATGTTATTTGTATAATTTATAATGTCAAAATTAATCAGATATGAATTACATTTCAACTGTAAAGCAGCTCTACAGCAGACAATAATGTCAATATTTAGCTTAAGTCAGTTCCGTGCTAATTCAATTCAGTTCAGTAAGTGTAGATGTTGCACAGTTCATCAGTTATGAAGCGACTTCAAATGCAGCTCTACAGAAGACAATGTCATTATTCAGCTTAATTCAGTTCAAGTTTTGTTCTCATCCGATAGTGTAAGTGCAGTCAAATCGATAATATTACAGGATATTAGTTGTCTTTTTGTCTGCTTTTTTGCTTCTCACTTGTTATCAGTGACACAACTTTTTTACTTCTGCTTTGACAATGTGTCTCACTTTGATTTTATGCATGTTTATTGATCCTCTAGAATTCAGAGTGAATGAAGATGAAACTGAGGCTCCATCACCACCCTCAAGTAATGGCAATGCTGTACTGCAGGTAAGAGCTAAAAACATGTTTTGCATGTTGAAGCCCTTTAGAAAACAGATGTTGCTTCTTATTGGATAATCAGTCCTAAAAGACCTGCACAGTCAATTCAATACACAATTGCATATTTTTGTGTAAGATTCAGCTTTTGTTTGTTTAGAGAAATAAAATTTTTATTTAAAAGAATGCACAGAAAGGAATAAAGATGGGACAAAGATTGTATAGGTCATATATTCAATACATAATATATTATTATGATGGGCACTAGGTGGGAATAATTGTTCTAAATTGTTTTTACCTTACGTTTTCTAGATGGACAGCAGAATGCCTTCACCGCCAGAACATTTGCCATCCCATTGCTGAAAATCCAAAAGATGTGCACACTTTAATACACATGGTAAAGGTTGTGGGAGATCTTGTGGCTGTATTCATGGATAGCAGCATAATTCAATCTACATTAACAATGTAATGTGTAAATGACAATGCTGTAGATGATGATGGAGTGTCCAGAGAAGTTTACAATGCATTCTGGTGGAGTCCTTGATACGTGGCTTGTCGAGACAGGCCGTGGGGCGTGGCGAGACAGGGCAAAGCCAATGGAAATTGGGGCCCTGAGAGGCTTGAGGGGCAGAGCCTATGGAGATGAGGATCAAGGTGAAGCCACAGGGATGGAGGTCCCCGGTGGAGTAGAGGCGGGCCTGGACCATGGAGCGGAGGTGGGTCTGGACAGTGGCGCAGAGGCATGTCTGGGGCTTGGCAAAGACATGGCATGGAGCAGATTAAGGTTTGGCTGTGACATAGCCTGGAGCTGAATCTGGCGTGGCTGTGACATGGCCTGGAGCTGACTGTGGCATGGCCTGGAGCACACTGAGTACACTGAGCACAAGCTCAGTGACCATGGTGTGGAACTCTGGCTTGGCGGCCATGACGTGGAACTCCGGCTTGGCGGCCATGACATGGAACTCGGGCATGGCAGCCATGACGTGGAACTCTGGCTTGGCAGCCATGACGTGGAACTCAGGCGTGGCGGCCATGATGTGGAACTCGGTGTGGAGGCCATGATGTGGAGCAAAGTCGTGGAAAGGAGAGCCATGGGAGGCTCAGGTTTATTTTCTAAATAGTTGTCCTCCAATGGGAACAGGGACATACAGTGGAGAGGGCACAGCAGCTACAATTGTTGTCAAAAATATTGGCACCCTTGGTAAATATGAGCAAAGAAGGCTGTGAAACAATATCTGCTTTGTTTATCTATTTGATCTTTCATTGAAAAAATTCACAAAAATCTAACCTGTAAAACAATTGAAAGAGGGGAAATATCTCATTAGTAAATAAATATTTTTTCTCCAAAACACATTGGCAACAATTATTGGTACCCCTAGAAATTCTTATGAGTAAAATATATCTGAAGTATATTCCTATTCATATTTTAAATGTTTTAGTGTGCACCTGGGTGACTAGAAACATTAAATTGTTCAGCCATGACTTCCTGTTTCCCAGGAGTATAAATATGAGGTAACGCAAAGGCCAAATTCCTTTAATCATCAATCGCAGTTGGTTAGACTAAAGAATATAGTTCTGATTTGCGGTAAAAGGTTGTTGAGCTTCACAAAATGGGAAGTCGCTATAAGAAAATAGCCAAAGCATTGAAAATGCCCATTTCCACCATCAGGGCAATAATTAACAAGTTCCAATCAACTGGAGATCTTAAGAATTGGCCAGGAAAAGGATATGTGTCTATATTGTCTCCACACACAGTGGTTCAAGTGGCCAAAGGATCTCCATGGATCACAGCTGGAGAATTGCAGAAATTAGTTGTGTCTTGTGGTCAGAAAGTCTAAAAAAATATATCAGACTTCACCTACATCACCACAAGTTGTTTGGGAGGGTTTCAAGAAAAAAGCTCTCATCCATCAACAAACTCAAGTGTCTTAAACACTACTGGAACTTCATATGTGACTGGGATCTATGGTCAGAAGAAACAAAAAACTGGCTTTTTTGGCAGCAAACACCACAGATGGGTTTGATGCACACAGAGATGAAGAAGTTCCCAATGCCCATGGTTAAATGTGGTTCTGGATTTTTAATGTTGTGGGGCTGTTTTTCTGCCAGCGGTCCTGGAAATCTTGTTCGGACGCATGGCATCACGGCTCTATCAAATACCAAAAGATAAAAAAGCTAAACCTGACTGCCTCTGCCAGAAAGCTTACAATGGGCCCTGGTTGGATCTTCCAGCATGACAATGATCCAAAACAAATATCAAAATCAACACAAAAATGGTTCAGTGACAACAAAATCAAGGTTCTGCCATGTCCATCCAAGTCCCCTGACCTGAACCCCATCGAAAATGTGTGGGGTGAACCGAAGAGAAGAGTCGACCAACATGTATCTCTGAATTTGAAGGATATTTTGAGATTCTGTATGGAGGAATGATCTCAGAGCCCTTGCCAGGTGCTCTCCAACCTCATTAGGCATTATCAGAGAAGACTCAGAGCTGTTATCTTGGATAAGGAGGTTGCAGAAAGTATTGAATAAAAGGGTGCCAATAATTCTGGCCAATGCGTTTTGGAGAAAAATATTTATTTACTGTACATGGCCATGGTTTGCTGCAATGCATGAAGCTATTGGGAGGAGGCCATCTATAGAGCATACTGTCCTGAGAGATTCAAGTGTTGCACAATCCATGGCATGTTCTACAGCTGTGGCCTCGGACTGCTCATCACCAACTACAGCTACTGTCCAGACGAGTGTGGAGGAACAGGAGGATTCCCCCCCCCTCCCTTTGATTGGATACATTTTAAACTGAGACACTTAGCAGATTTGTGCAATTCAGGACACTGAAAGTTGTAAGGTGTTTAGGGTTGATATGGAAATATTAATCTTTTAGGATTGTCAGAAATTTTTAGTCTTATCAATACTTGAAAGAAATCTGTACAAGCATGTGAAGAACACACACATAGCTTGACTGTTGTAATAAAATTATATTCATGGTTTAAGCTACAGACAGTGATAATAATGTGCTATCAGTGGAAACAGTTTGGGGAACATCTTGCAATTACTATATTTGTGTGTGAAACAGATTACCAGCTCACTAGAATAATTTAGAATCACAAACCGATACTAAAATGTATGTATGACGTGTCATAGCATTACTTTTATACATGTGTATGGAATATTTGATAGTAGTGTAAACACTGAACGTGTGGAGTGAGGCTGAACATTTATATCAATATTTAGTAGTGTGCAAATAGCAATGAGTGTAAAAAGGGCTACAGAAAACCATGTCAAAGAGAAAGAGAAAGCTAAACAACCATTTGAGCACCTTCAGCATGTCTTCAGCATATCAAAGTCCCTCTCGTGGGTGAGTGAGACATTCCATTTTACAAATCCGTCTTGATTTGATTCCTCTTTTCCTTTTCTTTTGACTTCGTCGACTGATGATCTCAGACACGGAAGCAACTGAGATTCGTCCTCCGCCACCCGGATTGAGGCGAGTCACTATGCCACCACGATTCCAAATTGGGAAGAAAAGGGGATAGAAAAAAATCACATAATTTAAACGAGACCCCCAAAGAATATGCAAATTAGCTTTCCAGGAGGTCTCACGAAGCATTCAGGGGTCTGAGACCCCCTGTAATTCATACCATGCTGGAAATACTGAAGTAGTTCTTATTTCAATGTTTTTAAGTACCAATTTGTTGCACAGTATTTCACTAATATACAGATATGCTTTTACTGCCAAACAAATAACATTTTTAGAAGAAATAACTTAGATTAATGTAATTGTCATTATCACTGCTTATTATTGCATGTTTAATAAAGTACATCCCCATCATTATGGAATACATGTTCCTTGTTTTTACTTCACAGTTTTATTGTAGCCTACAGTTTTAACAATGTTACTTGCACTGTCTGATGAGGCTAAAAATGTAATATTAACATTTTTAACTAATTAATCACTGTTTTCTGTGATTAATCACATGTACATTAAAGGTACATTACAACAAAAATTTTAAATGAATCATAAATATATTTACTATGTCTCTAAGATCTTGCAAGAAATTGGTTAGTCATTTATTTAATTATTTTAATATATACATGCTAAAATTTGTAGTTTTTGGGGAGAGTTAATTAGACATGTTTTACAGGTATAGATCTTTTGATACAAATATATGAATACATGCTATAAAATCAGTACACATGCTGTATTTAAAAGTTGGGCCAAATTTTCCAGTAGAATTTATTTATATATCAAATGGGAAGATTCACTTCATATCAAGATCAGCTTAAGTGTGCATTGCCTATACATTATTAGACACTATACATACAGATATAAATACAATTGAATGCTAAAGATTAATTTGCTTAAATTAAAAATCTCAAAACCATTATTTGTTTTATTTCAAAAGATTTTTTAAATGGAATATTTCAGTTATCTTTTGCATTGGGACATAATGCCTACACAAGCATTTAACATGCTGAGGGTTGCCAGATAAGTGATGCAAACTCCCTCCTAAAGTATCGATACTTCCGATACTAATGTTGTATCAAATATATTGATTCAAACATACTGTAGTAGCAACTATGATTAATTGTGTGGTAACTATGGATGAACTAAATCCCATGGTTAAACTATAGTTATGTGGTGAAACCATGGTTCATTTTTGTAAGGGTAAACAAAACAGAAGTCTAATAATTTTCTGTTTAGACTAACAAATGTAAAATAAATAAATTAAATTAAATAAAAAAAACACAAATTATGGCAAAAAAAAAAAAAAACATTTAAAATTACACATTTTATCCCAAGAAAAAAAAAAAGCTATATATTTTTTAGAGAAGTATTTGTATCGGTAATGACGATATTGGACTTATCGGATCAAAAAGAAAATAAGTGGTATCGCCCCTCCCTATCTAGCGTCCCCCTACATTTAAAGTAATATGACTGACCTGCATGCCATCTACAGTTGTATTTATGTGCATACAGATGTTCTATAAATCAAATGACTGACATGCTTTCATGTTGTTGGTATTTGTTGCAACAATCTCATTTCACATGCATGCTCTCCGTTTAGAGGAGAAAAGTCAACCTACAGCGATAGAAGAGCATTGACAATTGATTAAGCAGGGCGAGACAGAGAAAGAGAGAGATAATGAATACGAACGACTCGGTTACTAACGTAACCTCGGTTCCCTGAGAGGAGGGAACGAGTATTGCGTAAGTAGCTTACGCTATGGGAAAACTCTGTTTCTCGAGAAATATTGAAGTCTTTATGTAAAACGCATTGCAGCTGCACAGCAGACAGTAACGAGCGAGGCAGCTCGGTCATTGGCTGTGCTGCGGCAACTGCTCGAACCAATGACGGGGCGACTCTGAACCATTGGTCGCTACCAGCGTTCAGCGCTCAGAGCCCGCCCGAAATTAGCATAGCCAGGCTATATAATGGGCACCCGTCATACGAGTTCCTTTAGGTTCAATCGACTGAAGCGAACTGACCAAGCACAAGCACGGCAGCTTACGCAATACTCGTTCCCTCCTCTCAGGGAACCGAGGTTACGTTAGTAACCGAGTCGTTCCCTATCGAGAGGTCTCTCCTATTAGCGTAAGTAGCTTACGCTATGGGAACACCATGTAAAACGCCGTGCGTGCTGACTTCGCTCTATAAAGCCAGAGGCAGATGCCTGAGCCTTAAAGCAAAGTGATTATTCCACGAGCCGACCAACGGCGAGCTACATAATGGGATAGTATAGAGCCCTTCCAAGGTGGTCCATGGTGGGCGCTCATAGTACAAACACAAGCACATATCTTATGTACTGAGTTTTCTATGTACTGATATGCATAAAAAATCCTTTAAGTCAGTCAGAGACGGACCTTGTAAGGGAGGAGGTAATGCTCAGCATATACATACTCCAGTCCATTCTACAGTCAGGCTGATAGAATGTTGGAATGCATTTTTCTATGTACTGGCATGCAAAAAAATCCTCTGAGTCGGTCAGAGACGGACCTTGTAAGGGAGGAGATAATGCTCAGCGTATACATACTCCAGTCCATTCTACAGTCAGGCTGATAGAATGTTGGAATGAAATGAGGGGACCTGTAGGTTATAAAACCTGATAAATGTCGAGGCGAGGCCCAGTCCGCGCCGCACAAATATCTTCAATGGGTATCCCACTCGACCAAGCCCACGAGGAGGCCATGCTCCTCGTAGAGTGAGCTCTGACGCCTAAGGGGCATTGAAGGCCCTTGGCTTCATAAGCTAGCGCTATAGCATCCACTATCCAGCGCGATATTCTTTGCTTTGAGACTGCGAGACCTTTAGTGCGGCCGCCAAAGCATACGAATAATTGTTCCGTCTGTCTGAACAGGGCAGAACGTTCCAAATATACTCTGAGCGCCCTGACCGGGCAGAGTAAATTAGCGTCGCTTTCGTCTGCTGGGGGCGATAGCGCTGCCAGAGCTATCAACTGTGCTCTGAAGGGTGTGGAGAGCACTTTAGGAATATACCCGTGCTTTGGCCTAAGGACAACTCTGCAGTCGTTAGGTCCAAATTCCAGGCAAGCAGCGCTTGATGACAGCGCGTGCAGGTCGCCCACTCTCTTGACTGAGGCGAGCGCCAGCAAGAGCGCAGTTTTGAGCGAGAGCTGTTTAAGGTGCACGGTTCGGAGAGGTTCGAACGGGGCACTCTTGAGTGCGTCCAGGACCGTGGCCAGGTCCCAGATCGGCACCGAGGGGGCGAGGAGGGTTCATCCTCCTAGCCTCTTAGGAAACGAATTATTAGGTCGCTTTTCCCTAATGAACGTCCTTTATCAGGATTGTGTGACGCCGCTATGGCAGCCACATAGACTTTGAGCATGGAGGGTGTGCGGCCCGCCTCCAGCAGCTCTTGCAAAAAAAGGTGAGTACACTTGGTATCTCGCACGATTTGGGGTTCAAGCTCTTGGTATCACACCAGTCACTGAACACTTTCCACTTTTGGGCATATAAGCGCCTCGTAGAGGGTGCTCGCGCCTCAGTGATGGTTCTCAAAACTCCACTGGGGAGGTTCTCGGGAACCCGTTGAGGGGCCATGCATGGAGGGCCCACAGAAGAATCATCCCGTTGGCCTGCCTGAGGAGGTCTAGCCTCAACGGAATCGGCCATGGGGCAGATTGCATCATCTGCATCAGTTCTGGAAACCACGTTTGGTTGTTCCAGAGTGGGGCTACCAGGAGCACTGCACATCTCACTTCCCTGATCCGACTGATGACCTGAGGTAGCATCGTGATCGGGGGAAAAGCATACAAGGGGCGGCTCGGCCAGACTTGGGCGAGCGCGTCCGTGCTCTTTGAGAAGAAAAGGGGCATTGCACGTTTTCCTGGAGGCTGAAGAGGTCGACCTCTGCCTCGCCAAAGTTTTGCCATAACCACTGAACCGTCAGGGGGTGGAGAGACCATTCTCCTGGGAGAACCTTGTCTCTGGACAGCATGTCTGCTCCCTGGTTCAGGGCGCCTGGCACATGCGCTGCTCTCAGCGAGAGCAGATGGTGTTGTGACCATAAGATGAGCTCCCTGGCCATAGAGTGCAGGGAGCTCGACCTGAGTCCACCCTGGCGATTTATATACGAAACTACCGTCATGTTGTCCGTTCGGACCAGGAGGTGTTTGTTTTTCAGATACGGAAGCAGGGCTCTGAGAGCCAAGGCGACCGCTTTCATTTCCAGACAGTTTATATGTAGGCGCTTTTCCGGGTTTGACCAAAAGCCTCGTAAAGGGCCCCCCATCCTATTTTGGAGGCATCTGTCGTGATAATTTTTCTCCACGTATTTACGCCCAGACTCACGCCGGTTTGATACCAGTTGACGGCTTTCCAGGGCGTCAGGGCTTTTATACAGCCGTGATTCGCTCTGATCAAAAAGTGGCCCCAGCACCACGCGTGAGTGGGGACACGGCTCTTGAGCCAGCGCTGGAGAGGACGCATGTGCAACAATCCTAGCTGGAGTACCGCTGATGCCGAGGCCATGAGACCGAGCATTCTTTGAAATCGTTTGACGGGGGCGTGTGCGCCCGTTCTGATTGATGTTGCAAGGCGTCGAATAGAGAGCGCGCGCTCTGATGAGAGGCACGCTGTCATCTGCACTGAGTCTAGCAATATTCCCAGAAAAGAGATATTCTGGCTGGGGGATAGCACGCTCTTTGCAAAATTGATTCTCAGACCCAGGCATTCTAGATGGCTGATAATCCAAGATCTGTGCGTCGTTAACTGACCCTCTGATTGTGCTATGATTAGCCAATCGTCCAGGTAATTCAGTATTCGCACTCCCCACTGTCTCAGGGGGGAAAGTGCCGCGTCCATACATTTCGGGAATGTATGGGGGGCCAATGATAGGCCGAATGGTAGTACTGTGTACTGGTATGACTGTCCCTCGAAAGCGAATCTCAGAAAAGGCCTGTGATGAGGCGCTATCGGAACGTGAAAGTAAGCGTTTTCAAATCCACTGATAGAAACCAATCCCCGGGCGAACTTGCGCGAGGATATGTTTGGTTGTTAACATTCTGAACGAGCGAATCATTAAAGCTTTGTTCAGATGTCTGAGATCTAGGATGGGGTGGAGGCCACCTTCCTTTTTCGGGACGAGAAAATAGCGGCTGTAAAAACCCGCCTCGCTCATAGAGGGAGGAACAGTTTCTATAGCGCCCTTCTCTATCAGTTTGAGCACCTCGTTGCGTAGAACATGTGACACATCTTTTCTCACTTTCGTCTTGACCACCGCTGAAAAGCGGGGTGGTCTGCGAGCGAATTGAAGTGAGTAACCGTGTTTTATTATGTTCAAAACCCATTTTGGCATGTCGGGGATTTTTTCCCAGGCTTTTGCTCGCACAGATATGGGCTGAATGTTGGCTGGGGGCGTGTCGCAGTGACGTATGGGCCCCACCGGCAAATTGCCTTGTGCTAACACTGAGTTTACAGCTCCCAGAGGCGCAGGTGCGTGCTGAGCAGCCGTGTTGAGTGCCGAGTGCAAACTCACCCGCGTGAGTTTCCGTAATGCTCCCATCGTGAGCTGGAGAAATGTTTGAAACTGTATAGACAGTGTTTACAGGTGAGGGTGCATACATTGTAATAGGCACACGCGCCACTTTCATAAAGCTTCCCGCTCTTAGCAGGGAGTTTCTTGGCTCGCGCGTCGCATCTGCGATGCTTGCGGCATGAGACGGAGAACTGTTTGAAACTGTATGTGCAGCTCTTATGGGTGGGGGTGCATCTGGCAAGCCAAGAGGGTCAGAAATACGCCACAGATTCGCGTTTAAAGCCAAACTCCGTCAAATACGGCGTTTTAAACCGTATTGAACGCCGTAAAATACGGCGTTGTAATTACAAACGCCGTAAAAGACGCGCGAAATACGTCAATGACGCCGTATTTGACGGCGTTTTAGTGTACATGGAAAGCGCCGCTTTTTACGCCGCTCATCTCGTCATATGACGCCGTAAAAACGCCGCTTTGGTTGCACAGAGCGCGCGTTATTTTACGGCGTTTTGCTTGTATTATAATGAGCCACGCCCACTGATTTCCACAGCCACTAAGTTTGAACTGGTCTCTCCCAATCAATGATGAACTGAGTCAGACCAGACCAATTCAGCACGGATCATTTGTGGTAATCCAATGCTCCTAAGGAGTTATCGACATTAAAACAAGGAAAATAATCCAGTTCGCTAAAGATGGACAGAAGAAGCTTCATTTTGCGCTGCAAGCGAACATTAAATGACTGCTCTCGTCAGCTAACACAGGATGCTGGACCCAATGTTCAGTCAACTTTAGTGAGGTAAGTATTGCTTTCAAACATAAAGCAAATATAGCGTAAAATATTTTACGCTGCTTGTATCAATGCATTGCCCAATACTACGAGATTGTTGTGATTTTTTGGTGTACATGTCATCATCATTGGTCTTCATCTAAAACAAACTGTAGAACACTTTGGCTGGGTGTAATATTATAATTATTTTATTGTGTAGGACCAGGCCTATCCACTAGTAAAATACCACCAGTAACTTGCATACATTATCAACGTGTATTTTAGGCTATTTTCTCAACAAATCCTTTTACATTTACCGCCAGGTATATGCAAAACAAGAATGAAAAATATAAGTGAATACATAAAACAGTGCCATTCATTAGGCCACAAACAACAGAACATTTTTAAAATATAAAATATTGGTTTCAGGCTGGAAACAATGCAGAGAAGTTTTGAATGGGCAAGAGGGAGGCTGATCATTGTGCCGGCAGCGGATCGGTTACTCCTTGACATAGCGGAATATATTGCAGAAGTAAACGCACGTAGGCAACATGAAGAACAAGGTACATTACAAATCTTTGAATTATTATTTAACAGAATGTCTTTGAATATAGCCTACAATAAATTATTACAAATCTACAGGTACTGATATAATATTTGTTTATGTAAGCTAAGTATTTATGGGTATTAACGTTAACTAGCATTCATTATTTATTTATTTATGTAGTAAAACTTGTAGTAAAGATCACTTAGTCTACATAGTGGACGGGCATGGTTATACTGTTCTGACAAAGATATTCGTAGCACAGATGACAATTCTTACCATTTTAAATACATTACATTTTAAATTTAACGTAAAACATTGTATTCCCTTAATATTGTGTTTCTAGATAAACCTCTCTTTGTGACTTGTAAAACTTGATTGGATTACAATTATTTATCCTTGTTATTATTGTTGCAGCCAGTTCCAGTTATCAGGCTCCACTTACTTGTAGTGGAGGTAGAGGAGCGCCCCATTACAGCATCACTAGAGAGCAACTTTCTTTTCTGACCTCATGTGGTTTTTCTCTTCGTTTGATAGCTGAGATTCTGCAAGTGTCTTTGGCTACAGTCAAACGACGCATAAAGTAAGTTGCATCAAGATGTAGGCAAATTTCATTTTAAACTATTTGATGCGCATTAAATGAGCATTGTATTTACATTTAACTTGTGCATTCCCTTTCAATTCATGCATTCCCTGGGTATCAAACTTGCATTTTTATAGTGCCATGCTCTACTATTTGAGCTACAAGAACATGTTTAGCATTATCTTGATAATAAACAATAGTTATGTTTGAATTGTTTGTTTCAGGAAGTTCAATTTGAATCAGTCTGTGACATATTCTGATGTAACTGATGATGCCCTCGATGACATGATCAAAGATATTGTGGCTGGGAATGACCAGCTTGGGTCTGAGGCTGTCAGGGCACAGTTACGGGCAGGTGGAGTACGGGTGCAAAGAGACAGAGTGAGAAGGAATTTAGTGCGAATCAACCCCAGTGCTGCAGCTCTAAGAGCAATGTCACAAAGACCACAGAGGCGACTGTACAGTGTAGCTGGCCCAAACTCCCTTTGGCACCTTGATGGCAACCACTAATTGATAAGGTACAGGGCTATGTTTTTTTTTGTATTATACGTTACATTTAATAAAGTGTATAAATTATAAAAAAGTGTTCATAAACTTCCGATTATGAAAATATTTCGAAGATGTACTGTAATGTATATTCGTTTTGTTCTTAATGTCTTGTATTATAACAGTGTTTCTCTATGTTTTAGATGGAGAATTGTCATTCATGGAGGTATAGATGGCTACAGTCGCCTCATAGTCTTTCTCCGTGCCTCAAACAACAACCGCAGCAGCACTGTAATGGATTGCTTTTTGAATGCTGTGGACAGATATGGAGTGCCTTCCAGGGTCAGAACAGATCATGGAGGTGAAAATAATTTTGTCTGTGTGATGAACATTTTCAGGGGCTCAGACAGAGGCAGTGCTATCAGAGGCAGGAGCACTCATAACCAGCGTATTGAGAGGCTCTGGGGTGACATGTGGCGGGGATTGACTAATGTTTATTACAACCTCTTCCACTTCCTTGAGAGTGAAGTGGACATAGACAATGAAATGCATCTCTGGGCCCTTCATTATGTCTACTTACCACGGATTAACAGGGACTTGACTGCATTCATCCAACAATACAGATTTTTGTCCGAGGCTGCCTGGGACAACAAGGACAAAGAACCACAGCGATGCAAGAAATCTTTGGCAGAACAGCTGGGCCAGCAGATGAAATTGTTGTTCAAGGACCATCTGAACAAGAAGAAACGACATCAATGCAGGGGGCACCAAATGTTGACTGGCCAGACAGAGTAGCAGTACCACAGAATCACTACTCTGTGAATAACGCAACTTGCTGCACGATTTAATCCACTTGGTGGGGCACAAGCAGAACTTGGATTAGACATCATTCGAAATGTTTTGTCTTTTTTGACATCTTTAAATCAAGCGTAAGAAAAGGATGAGTTCATCCCAATATAGAAATTATGACTGCATGTTATGGTTGACTTTCATTAAATGGACAAAACATAGAGCTAACCTTTTAAGTTTGATCAGAGTATGGTCCATTATACATTATTGCTTTCATCTTCTCTTTTATTTAATGACACCAAAAACACTGTGTCCAAAACATCCACAACCTTTTTTTGTGTGTGAAATTTGGTCACCGTTTTACATTTCTATGGACCCAAATAATTGCTGCTTGCAGCTATGACTTTAATAGTCATTATTTAAGGTCATGTGCCTCAATGTTAAAGTCTTCTGAAATAAAATTGTCCATTTCCCACACCAAGTGTTTTGTGATTTACTTATTCTTTGACTATCAAATACATTTAGATCTTGCACCCAAATGTTTACCAGAACTGTTATAAAAAAAAAGTAAAGATTCAGATGTTTGCAAAACATTAGTCAAGTTTTTATTGAATGAACATAAACATTGATTTGTTCTGTATTGTAATACAATAACACCAGTATTAAATATTTTACAAAATGTATACATGTTTCTCTAAATCTTAATGTTTCACAATAATTAATGGATTAGTTCACTTTCAAAAAATGTTTGCTGATAATTTACTCACCCCGATGACATCCAAGGTATCCATGTATTTCTTTCTTCAGTCGAAAAGAAATTTAAGGTTTTTGAGGAAAACATTCCAGGCTTTTTCTACACTGTTGGTTTCCATTAAAGTCCATTCTGTGTAGAAAAAGCCTGGAATGTTTTCCTCAAAAACCTTAAATTTCTTTTCGACTGAAGAAAGAAATACATGGATATCTTGGATGACATTGGGGTGAGTAAATTATCAGCAAACATTTTTTTTTTTAAAGTTTTTTAAGAAGGTGACGCTTATACCTTCCCAAAGCCAAGAGATCCTTTTATTGCAAGGAACATTAATTCCTTGAAATCCTCTTCTTCTGACACACCTCTTGGTAGGCAGAGTGTCAGGGCACAGGTTGAAGCATACGGAATTCTTCTGGTTGGCTCCTCTTGGTCATAAAACTCCACTTTGCACTTTTGCTGAAACCCCAGTGGAGGGACAGAATCTGCTGCAGTTACAAACACTAGGACATCCTCAAAGCATATGCCCACATCTTCTTCTGTTTAAGTTTGCAAAACAGAAAATGTAAAAGACAAAAAGCTAAATCTAATTGCATAACAAAACAGTGTGCAGTTAAAGAAACACTTACCTTGAATCGACATTAGCCAGCATTCCCACAGGAAGATAGTCTCCTCCTCAAGGTCTCGCCTGTTGCTCCCTGGTGAACTCCAGACAATGTCGAAGAGGTCTCTGACTTCATTTCTTGTTAGGGCACATCTTGTGTTGGTAAACAAGGGAGGAACGCTTCCAATTATTAAGCACTACCTCCCACAACCGGCCACAGGAGTTCAGCCCAGAAGTGAACTGCTGGATAATACTTGCCACTCTGAACAGAAAAAAAAAGTAATAATAAGACTTAAAAAAATCGCTGTTGTCAAGCCACCTAATATTTATACAATACAAAGAGTCAAAGCAGCATCTCAGTAAAAAACCTGATACCTTTAAATATTGAAAAATGTGATGACCCTGATCTTAATAGGAGACCAGAGATAACCATATATTTTATGTGTTAAACATTGACTGGTGAACACCTAAATTCATTAGTCATGAACCGAAATCGAATCAACTTTTCTTACGGATAGTGATGAAGCAGACAGGTGAGTAAAATAATACTGAAGTTTATTTTCAACAGAAGCAAGGAAATCAGCAGATGTAAATGGTGAGTTGAACACAGTGAAGATAGATGAATGGAACTTAGCTGATGAATAACAGTACTGTCCTTTACATATGGTTATCTCCCCCCCACAAACTACGCCCCTGGATGGATGGATTTAATGACTTGACATATGTATGTATGGAACAACATGTCCACTCTAAATATGGACATTTCTTTACAATGGCAGAGACCCAACATAGTACACCTTATTAGGATATTTTTAGGAGACATTTTTGAGACAGCTGAAAGTTAAAGTAAATGTTATATATTTATTTACCTGTGGTAGATGAAGTGGGTCACTAACTGCCCATAAATTGTGGGCAGATCACTCATGTGAAAATATTGGGTACCCCACAGTCGCAAATCCAGTCCCCCAGGGAGTTTTTAAGCTCCATCAGCTCCTCTGTAGTGCTGCACCTAACAACCTAAAATCATAGAAAAACATGTGGACTTGGAAAATATTAGTTACTGAATACATTGTTCTCCTTAAAGGTGCTATAAGTGATCTCGTGCGTTTTTTTAGGCCAAACTTTTTTTTTTCACCTACCGCAAACATCTCCTCACTATCCGCTAGCTGCCTGTCCCCTGAACACACTGTAAAAAAAACGCACTCTGCAGACAGACCAAGCTCCACAAACAGCAGCAAAAACAAACCGAGCAATAAACAGAGCGACCCGCACTACGAAACATAACAAACTGTTCCAGCCAATAACCGACAAGAATGATGTGGGGTGGGGTTTGGGGGGTTATTGCGCGGATGAGGAGGAGGGAGGGTCTAGCTAGCCTCCGTTTTGTTTGATAATAATTTAAAACATCAACATGAGGTTACGCCAACTGGGATCACTTAGAGCACCTTTAAATGAGCACATAACTACATTATGTGGGATGTAAAATTACTTTAGTTACCTTTGCCAGCTTTTCTGCGAGGTCATTTTCCAGAAAGTTATTAAGATCAAATGTGGTGAGATCTGGTTTCTGGCCACACATGATCATAAAAAGCTCCTTGTTAATGGACTTCATGCCTGGTCCATTGTGAAGTATGGACCAGGCCATTAGTCTTCCTGCTGTATAGAATTTATTTTCAGCTAGAGCTTTTTGATCATAGCTGAATAGAAGCTGTCCAGGTTTGCCCTCAAAAATTCCAAGATTGCTTTGGAGCTCAATCATGAGGAGTCTAAGAAAAAAAAGAAAAAAGTAAGATACTGTAGCCTAATAACAATGTCACAAAAGTCTGTAAATTTTGAAACAATCATAAATCCTTAACATTTCATGATAAGTTTGCGTTGTTAGGAGAAATGTTAATTCATTATCTAATAAATTTATAGAATTTAGGGTGTAACAATATATCGTGCCACAATATATCGCAGTACAAAAATGCAACAATACGTATCGTGGATAGTGACAATATGTATCGTGGATTTCACACAAAATAAAAATGACTGTGTGAGAAAAAAAAATTCCGAGTTTTAGTGTCAGTAGTACTACATTAAACTACTATATAATGTTGATTATAATGTATAATAATGTAATGTTAAGCATATTTGTCTAAAATAATTCAGTATTTTCAGCTTTAGAATCATGAATATTTTATACATTATTCTGGTGTCACCTTTGTCCTTGGGTTACAAGCACCAAGTCCAAGCCTATTCATTTAAGCCCACAATGTAATATCAAAATTATCATTTTAATCAACAGTACATTTTTTTGTTTACCTTATGTCTTTGGAGAATCGCAATAATATTGTATCGTGAGTTCAGTATCGTGATATGTATCGAATCATGAAATGAGGGTTTCATTAACACCCCTAATAGAATTGTATTAAATTAAAAAAATGTATTAAATCATGTACCTATTAAATATCACTGTATTCAAGATATAGGAAAAATTTGATATTTCTAAAGCATCTGAGCTGAAAGTGTTCCTGTAGCTCAATTGGTATTGCATTGCATTATCAGCACAACGGTTCAATTGGGTTAAATTCCCAGGTAACACACAAACTGATACAAATGTATAAATTGAAAGTAACTACAAATCAAGTTTAATCCAATAATCAAACGTCACAGCTGCCAAAGGGGAATGTCTAACTGTCACATATACTGACATTATTATGTCATTATAAATTTATATTAATTTATTGCTGCCTATTTAATGTTGTTTAATGCATTTACGGGAATACCAAGTAAGGACTTAAACTGATATTGTCCAGAAACACACTTTGAAACCTAGACATTTTCAAACTTTTGAAGGTCACTTTAGACATTACTGTATATACGTGTAATACCTAATGTACCTGAAAAATTCTCTCCTTGGACCTCCATAGTCCTTAGCCATTTCTCCCACAAACTCAATATTGGGAGTTTTGTGCCACTCAAAGTACCCTCTTGACAGGGCCACACATGCACTCTTTAAAATGTTTTTGCGTCTTGCTATAACAGTTATGTGGGAATAGAAGTCCAGGTTGTCCTCACGAAGCTCCTGTAAAATTGCTGGTAGCTCTCTGTCAAGCTGAAAATACAAATAAATAAAAATAATTGATAATACATCTATAAATAAAGTAGTGCAAAATGCCTGTGCAAAATCAGTTTTCGTGTGTGTTTTTAGTACTTGTTAGTTTGATGTGTTTGAGTGCTCATTGTTACAATTATCCGTCGGACTAATGGTTCGAGAGATATACGCTTAACAGACAGACAGACAGACAGACTTACATACAGATAGACAGACTTACATACATACAGACAGACATAGAGACAGATAGACAGACAGACAGATAGACAGACGTGTCGTGTATGTAATTTATAGATAGATAGAAAGATAGATACAGTAGATTATAATATATATATATTATATATATATATATAAATATATATATATAGAGAGAGAGAGAGAGAGAGAGAGAGAGAGAGAGAGAGAGAGATTACAGGATTGTCTGTTAACCACATATTTCTCGAACAGTTAGTCCGATGGATTTCAAACTTGGCAGGGGTCTTGCTAGGTTTATTTGGATTAGAAATGCAAAATATAGTGTTAAATATATCGGTAAAATAAGCACACACTGGCTTTTGCCGGTCTAGCCGCTGGCAGTGGCCATTCCCCCTCTCTCACTGCAGCCACCATCCAAAGACATGCAGATTAGGAGAATAGGCTCTATGCACGAACGCTGCTGACGTATTTCCGGTAGAATCTCAACCAGCGTATTTACTTCCGCATAGCACAATCTATAGCAAATGTACTAGCAGCAAAACTTTAGGCTTCCGACGCAGCACCGGACGTAACTGGGCGGGGTGAGACAAAACGCGGAAGCGATCGTGCATAGAGCCTATTGCAGTCACTAAATTGACTTCAGGTGTGTAAGTGTGAATATGTGTGAGTGTTAGATTGAAGGATAGATGGATAGATATACATACGATTGGACTATTACTCCTGACCGGAGAAGCCAGGGTTACTTCTTCAATGTCAGATCCTGATGAGTCTATATAGAAGTCCTCTCTAATTGTTACAAAATAGGTACAAAATTGAAAAATATATTTATAATTAGCATATTTTACACAACATTTTAACAATTTAGAAAATAAAATACATCTTCAGAATTTCAGCAATACAAAAAACACGTCTTGAAATGGCATCTTGCATTTAAAAACACTTATATGAAACTAGCATATATACGGCTGGGGTGTACTTTGGGATTGTGTTGGCGTGGGCTGCATGGCTGCCACATGTGGAGGTGTGGGCTGCATGGCTGCCACCTGTGGAGGTGTGGCAGGGTGGCTACAGGTAATAACAATTAAAATTTAAGACTTTTTAAGACTTTTTAATACCACTTCTAAATTAAATTTAAGACCAAACTTACGATGGAAATACAAATCAAAAGTGAAAATATACAGTAATATTTCCAAGTAAACACACTGTCTGTTCAAAATGAACAGTATGGTAAAATGATAATAACCAATTGAGTTTAAGAACATTGACTAAATGTGTGTAATGCGAAAGGATAACACAACAATGTCATTTCTGTCCTAAATTATATTTATTAGTACAATATTTTCTAAACATTTAGGTCCAATGAACAAATACGTATAAAATAAGTAAATATAAAAAAAAGTTCCTTTTGAACAAAATAAATAAAATAACAAATAAATGACAATTCCAGCTGCTTTTAAAATTTAGACATTTAAATAATAGATTGTGTGTGTGTGACAGAGAGGGAGAAACTGTAAACTCAGATAAACTGTAAATGAATAAATAAAACGCTCTTCCTTAAAATACAGGGGGCATAAGTATAGACACCCCTATGTTAAATTCATTACATATTGTCAGGTTAACGCCAGACTCTACTACCATTCTAAAACTCAATTTGCCTGTTTTTAATACATTTTTCATTTTAATTTGTCTAATTAACGTGTAGTGCCCTATCCATAGTGGTTATTCACTTGACAAATTAGTAAAGCTTAAATTATATGATACACAAAATATACAAGAGGTTAGTTAATGAATATAGTTATGGCAAACTTACTTTGAAATGCTGAAGTAGGTCCTGGGCAGTTGCATGGCCCATGAACTGTGCTCCATAGAACCTTGACTGGACTGGACGTGGTCATTTAACCAATAACGCACATGCAAGTCCATTTGTTTGCTTTTGGTTGTCTGGTGTCTCGTCGAACATAATTACAAACGCACCACATTTTTGAACTTCGGTGATGAGCTCTTTTTTTATATATGGCGCCAATCCAAATTTAGCCACGTATCTGGTCTTGTCTTTTCCACAGGTAAATGACTGTACAAGCCCGGAATCTGGAAACATTGCTTTGAACACTTCTTCAACCCCGTCATTAGACCTGTATGAATTGTGGCTTGTAACAGTCATCAGCACCCAAATCACCTCTGCTCCGAGTGTTGGCGTAGAGCCACAAATTGCGCGGAGGTCAGCTGGCATTGTTGGCTGTGGATTTCCCATCATAACATCCTGCGTTGTAGCGTTAACATCGTTGCTAGCAGTGGAAATGTTGGAACAGAAGCTAGCAATGGCGGGCTGCTGGCGTGTCTTTACATAGTCTCTGTGTTTTTTGCTCTGTACGTGCGATTCCACCGCTCTGAGCCCCATTGTCCCAAGTTTGAAAGTCTTCCGACACATAATGCAGTTCGCTTCATAAATATTTCCAGGCACCGACCTTAACCAAGAATACTCTTCTTTTTCAAGCCATTTGTAACTGAATTTACATTTCCCCATATTTCTAAGTGGCTATCAACCATTGCTATATTACCTGTGGCGAAATAACGAATCCCGCCAAGACCACCACCTAAGCAGCTCGATTGGTTAAGGTTAGGTTAGCCGATTGGTCAGGGATAGGTCATGTGCAAATGAGATTACGCTACCTTGTAAAAAATATTCGACCCGGCTGGAAGAACGATTGCCTGCATCTTTGCGGTGACGTGACACAAACATATTTAAGACCTATCCAATCTGAATTTAAGACAATTTAATACTTTTTAAGGCCTTATTTTTAGGAAAAGTGATTTATGACTTTTTAATACTTTTTAAGGACCCGCGGCCACCCTGTGTAGGCTGCATGGCTGCCACCTGTGGAGGTGTGGGCTGCATGGCTGCCACCTGTGGAGGTGTGGGCTGCATGGCTGCCACCTGTGGAGGTGCTTTCAGTGGTGTGGGCTGCATGGCTGCCACCTGTGGAGGTGTGGGCTGCATGGCTGCCACCTGTGGAGGTGTGGGCTGCATGGCTGCCACCTGTGGAGGTGCTTTCAGTGGTGTGGGCTGCATGGCTGCCACCTGTGGAGGTGTGGGCTGCATGGCTGCCACCTTTGGAGGTGCTTTCAGTGGTGTGGGCTGCATGGCTGCCACCTGTGGAGGTGCTTTCAGTGGTGTGGTCAACCTGGCAAGAACATTTTTAAGGAAATTGAAATTACTGGAAAAATCATACTGACATAATCATATGACTGAGGAGAGAGTAAAAGTGAAGGATTTTTTGTATATTTTTGTGCTTAAATTAAGATTCCAAACTTGCTGACTATCCTATAAGTGTTTGTCACACAAGTTTCATCTCATGATACAGATTTAACAAGCAAAGGCCTATGGGAAACTACAACCATACTTTGAATATTTTTAGTATTGTACTGAATATTTTACTCACCTTCAGACGAATATAAAGGGCAGATCTCCCCAATGCATTAGTTGAATGAATCTGATTAGGACTCAAACTTTCTAACTGCAAAGGGAAGATCTGCCTTTGGCTATTAACTTTACATAGTTCAAAATCATCTGTAAGATCAGGAAATTTAACTCTCAGGGCCTGTTTAAATTCTTCCTCATCTGCATCTCGGCGCACAACCACACGACAGGGTGGAGTGGCATCTGGAAGTATAAAAAAAAAAATCACCTTTCATTTCAAAAAGCATTAAATAAAAATATTAAGAAGAAATTAATAATAATAAAAAAGGTATTCACATATGTGAACTCACCTCTGTGTGATCTGTAATGGGTAATGGTTGGACTTTTTAGCACAGAAACTTTGAAAGTTAATTGTCTAGGCCAGTAACCCACTCTCTGTCTGGTTTACCTTCCTAGCGAACATCTTGGAGATGGACTGTTTTGAAAGTTGCTCCTTGAGGTTCTGGGAATACGCAGCATCCTTGGATACCTTATCGGGGTGAATTTTAGTTAGGTGCTCCTTTAGACGGTACGTTTCATTGCCTCGTTAGAGAAAACCTGCTGGCAAAGCAGGCACATCGGGAGCTGGATGTTCGTTGGTGAGGGAATAAAGCCATACCCAATGTACTCAACACTATACTGTCTGCACTTCTTCTTGTTTTCCGCCATGATGTATAAATGTGTTTTGATATCAAAATTGTTTTAGCCTATGTAATTGTGCTTGTGTGCATTTTGATTGGACACATTAAAAACCGCGAAACTTGTGTACATTTTGATTGGACACATTCTTTCTACCACTCTGACAGCTGCGGCATTTGTTTTTAGGCGTTGCTATGGAGATCATTTGCCGGTAAATAGCCGAGTGGGTTATTAGCAACATTTAAATATGAATTCATTAATTTGCACAGACATAATTTTATTTTACATTCAAATGAACATTGTATGTGTTGTCAGAGGCTTAAACGTTGTGATGAATAACAGTGAGTAACGTAGGGTGACCACGTAGTATATTATTATACTAGGTGAATAACTGCAAAAAGACATCTAATATAAAATCAATATTTATATTATTATGACTTTATTATTCCCATCGGCCAATTACACATTGCAGAGTAGAGGCGCGGATCAGCTCTAACGTCACCCGAATCAGCTGTTAAAAACAAACTCACCATCACCAATGATTTTCTCCGATTAGATATCCGCACCCAATCATCACATTACAATTAAAATTCTCATGGCCAGATGTAGGCCTACTAACACTTTTGCGCCCACTTCAGGCGTATTTGTTTCGCAAAGTGCGCATAAAACCATGGCGAGGTATGTACGAACGGGACGCACCGAGATGAAAGCGCAGATTTTCGTGTCATGCATATGCTTTCATGGGATGGACAAGGGGAAAGTGGGAGTGTCACATAAATAGATGGGAGGGAAAGCGTAAACTGCGCCTTCTTATGCGCCTAATTATGTATTCCGCGTTATGTACAGAAAAAGCCGGTGAAAGCGCGCCTCTATTTTGCGCTGAAAATTCTCCGCCTCTTAAAAGCATGTGTAACTTAGGAAGCGGCTCTCCTGGCATATCCTCCTGGTGAAGTGGCAGCAGTAATCCGAGCAAGACGAAGACATAGGCTAAGGAGAAGAGCTGAAAAGATTTTTGCGCAGGCCGCCTGTTGAGTACCTCTGAGTAACGCCCCCCATTTGTGCCTGAGCGCCCCCCTCTTTGCTGCCTCGTTCACACCGCCCCCCAACACTGTCCAAACGCCCCCTAGGGGGCGGTACCGCCCCCGTTGAAAAACGCTGTGCTAAACAGATTACGCTGAGTGGAGCGGGTGACGGTCTAAAATGGCGGCCCCATGGGGCGTCTATCTAAAGGAGTTCTGGTGAAACTGACTGTTTACCGTTCGAAATTAATAAATAAATGCGCTGGCTACATCAGCTGTGAGTAACCATAGCAACAGGCAGTCAAAGTATCCGTTAACAATTTAAAAAAACTGTTCTACGAGCTGAGCGGACTATATCTTTGGTTGCTAAATAAACCGTCAGGCGTAACCAGGGAATCCAAGTTATTGTTTGTAAAAACTTTAGATTTCGATTGTAAAACTAATTAAAATATAAACTGATGTTTTAAAAATGTATTATTTGGCAAGTGACCATGGTATAAGCGGGTCAATGCCCTTCGAGGTGTCCATAGTCTAAAGATAGGTATTAACTTGATGGACTTCGGCGGAGGCAACCGTCCTCCGCGCACGCCTCGCCGTCGTCCATTAACGTTAATAACGTTACCTGACAATGGACACCTCGTCGGGCATTAACCCTTACTTAAACAAAAAGATCATGATTTAAGTATTCATGGTTTTTAGGCGTAACTTACTTGTGTGTAAAACGTAAAGTTTAAAACTGAGGAAAAAAATATGGCTAACGCGTCTTACGAAGCTAACTCGTCATTAAGAACATTACACTTTTCAAATGTATAGAATTAAGTGATTAAGACATTTACTGAATAAATTACAAAAACAAATCCGAAATAATGCAGTTTTTTACTGTTACTTACCCGTCGAGAGCAGATGGAGTGGAGATTGGAAATCCCTCAGTGATCGCGGGTTTTCTTCTTTCCGCGCACGCGCAGATTCCTTTCTTCAAGGACGTAAATTTTACTTGATTTTTTTAATATTTGCTTTAAGTACTTGATTAATGCGTGTAAATATGGCAGAGAGTCAGAAGTCAAATTTACTTGTCTGTTGGATGTCTAATATTTACAAGTAAAAATTTAGTATAATTAGGATTTACTTAATATTCTAAAGTTTTCATTTTTACAAAATGATTCTTAGCAAAAGATACATGATTTTTCCTGTTTTATTTACTTTGCCATAAAATAATTTTTTACAGTGATGTAAGGCGGCGGCAGAATCACTTTCATTGCGGTGAACTGAAGGGCGCCGAAACTCAGCTTGTGCCTCACAGATTTGAGAAATATAGGCTATCTGTTATAGAAAGCTTGAAATGTCTACTTTTAAACGAAAATATTCAAAATCAAAAGAAATAGGCTAGTCTACTCTCTGATTATGAAATCCATATGAAATGTGCATTTATCTCTGGCGTTCATGGCGAGTCCGCATCGTCAACTTCATCTTTGCAGCGGGCGACACAGAAAATTAAATGTCTCCTTGCTATTTTAGACACATTCATAATCATTACTTTTACCGATTCTTTGTGGCAAGCTTTACGCGTGTGGTCATGCGCTTGAGTGAGTGCGGCTATATTACGTAAACGCTCATTATCCTGTGTAGGCTATAAAGACTATTTAAGTAATTAAAATAATATAGCCTACTATTTGTCCACGAATGGCTTTATATGAAAAACTACTAGTCGACTAGAAAAAAAAAATTAGTCGGAGGCAGCCCTTATTCCACATATTTTCGAATCAGCAGGCCATTCTGTGCTGAGCGAGCGACCCTGCGGAATGAACGAGCGGAGCGGAATATTCAGAAATGGGCTCTCCGCTCACGAGCTCTGATCGGAACAAACCCCAATTCACTGTCTGCTGAACTTGTGCAGAAACATCAAAATAGACATAACCAGCTTTTTAAAATTGTTTTTAAAATAAACATTTAGACTATTTTAGCACAAATGATGAGCTTATTGCCGATTTTTTATAAATCTTGACAAAATAAGAATAGGCTAGCCTATATTAAAAGTTTTTTCTTTTTGAAGAAAAGTTTTGGGTGGGCCTAGGCCCGCCATAATGCCGTGCCTGGGATATCTAAAGGTTAACATTTTTACCCTATTCACGTAAGAAAAATAATGTTTGGCTATAGCCTATTTGGGTCTTTTTCGGAACTTTCCCCCAATGGGATTCTTCGGGGCTTTTTTTTCCTTACTCAGGACATATTGAGGATACAAAATCAGTTGAGTTTGATTCTGTTGCAATTTGTTCACGATTGACCCCTATTTTGGCTTAAAACGCCTGGACTATAGGTTATTAAAGCTAGTTGACAAAAAACAAACACAAAAACAGGCGAAACATTGTTCCATTTAAGAACAAACCAGTTAGAAGACATTTCACTCCACAACTTATGAATTAACTGTAGTAAAACAAACTTTTTTTTGCCTGTATGTCCATATTAAAAATGCTGTTATATTAATAGGCTATAGCTAGTCATGTATAAATGTATTAAATGTAATGCAGTAGGCTAATGTTTTTTATTAGAAGTTATTTCAGTTTATTTATTTAGCATTTATATTTAGCCATACTATATTTTTGGGCTGTTTTTGATAACACATAGGCCTACAATAGGTTTATAGAGAACACAAACATAGCTAATTCAATAGCCTATATATATTTTTTCAGGAGTTTTCGCATATGATGGTGAAAAAAAAGTTAAAAGTAAAAAATCACCACCATGTTATAGCCTATGTATAATAAATATTTTTGAGTATTAAAAAAGTGGCCCTTCTAGATTATTTTATCCACTTCGTGACCCCTGCTCTGAGGATACAAAATCAGTTGAGTTTGCTTCTGTTAATTGCAATTTGTTTAACCTTTTTTCATAAAATGACTGGACTAGAATTATTTAGTGTTCCGATTTTTTTTTGTTAAATCTATGTTTTATTATTTGGCTTCGTTATTTCCAATATATTTTGTAATATGAAGATTAAAATATTTTGCCCTTTTCGATCATCAGTTCATAGCCTATAAATAAACTTGTGGGAAAAAAATCCCACCGGAGGTTAGAGAGGTTTGGTTCAGTAGTGTCTTTTTATTCGAATTTTGAAAGAATTACCGTCATTTTAGAAGGATAAAACATAAGGGAGCAAATAAATAAATAAAAATAACATTGTTATTTGCCTACTTTACCAACATTTGAGTCATTATTCTTAAAATGTACATTTTGTTTGCAACAAAAGCTGTAAGTTTATTGGGCTGGATGAGACTCCCGGCCTGAGATTGTTTCCTAGACCGGCATTAAGTAGGCTAATTCGTGTATATTTCTAAATATTTGTGTCTTAAGAGAGCAAAATGTAGGCTACAGTTCTGTGGATGTTTTGGCCAGCAGGGTTAACTAAAACTATTAAAAACTTCTATGCCTATCGACGTAAACCTGAAATAAAGGTTGTTGTTTACTTTTATTTAAAAATTTGGTTTTTTTTCAACCGACAAGATTAGGCTGTGCTGTGTTAAATTAAAATCGTCTGTGACCCATTAAAAACACACAACATTTTTCCCCCCAGGGGTTTAGTTTAAGCCTGCATGCACAAATAGCTGCATAAAGAACAGAATCATCATCGTATAGGCTATGCACCTGTAGCACTTCTGTGGAAAAAAAGGCTACACGAAATTTCTTTCGGTTCATGGTCAAAATGATCGCTTTTGAGAAGCAAGTTCACGGAAAGGAAAGCTGTTTGTTTTCTTCATTATAGGCTACAATGTTTTGTTTTTATTGTGAGTGTAGGTATAGGCTACACACACACACACACACACACACACAAACAACAACAAAAAAAAACATTCACAGATTCGAATGATCCTTTGCTATAATGATCCGTGCTGAATTGGTCTGGTCTGACTCAGTTCATCATTGATTGGGAGAGACCAGTTCAAACTTAGTGGCTGTGAAAATCAGTGGACGTGGCTCATTATAATACAAGCAAAACGCCGTAAAATAACGCGCGCTCTGTACAACCAAAACGGCGTTTTTTACGGCGTCATATGGCGAGATGAGCGGCGTAAAAAGCGGCGCTTTCCATGTACACTAAAACGCCGTCAAATACGGCGTCATTGACGTATTTCGCGCGTCTTTTACGGCGTTTGTAATTACAACGCCGTATTTTACGGCGTTCAGTACGGTTTAAAACGCCGTATTTGACGGAGTTTGGCTTTAAACGCGATTAATCTATGGCGTATCTCTGACCCTCTTGGCGATACATCTACTGTAGTAGGCACGCGCGCCACTTTCATAAAGCCTCCCGCTCGCGGCGGGGTGTTTTTGGCCATGCATACAGTGTTTGTAACTGTGGGAATGCGCGCTTTAGTGTGGACACGTGACCCCTTAGTAACACAGGCAGAAAATGTGCTAACACTAAGCTTACAGCTCTCAGAGTCGCAGCCGGAGAAATGTTTGAAACTGTATAGCCAGTGTTTACAGGTGGGGGTGCATACATTGTAATAGGCACGCGCGCCACTTTCATAAAGCTTCCCGCTCTTAGCGGGTAGTTTCTTGGCTCACGCGTCACATCTGTGATGCTCGCGACATGAGCCAGAGAATTGTCTGAAACAGTATGGGCAGCGCTTATGGGTGGGGGTGCATATACTGTAGTAGGCACGCGCGCCACTTACATAAAGCCTCCCGCTCGCGGCGGGGTGTTTTTGGTCATGCATACAGTGTTTGTAACTGTGGGAGTGCGCACTTTAGTGTGGACACGTGACCCCTTAGTGACACAGGCAGAAAATGTGCTAACACTGACCGTACGTTCACACCAGAGGCGGCGAGAGCGTCAAATCGACCGGAAGTCATTCATTTTCAATGACAGCCAGCGTCTTCTCGCCGCGGCGAGTCTTGGGCGGCGTGGGCGTCAGATGGAAGTTCAAGTGCAGTCAACATTATGGTAATGAGCTGTGACGCGTTTCGGCGGCAACCTATTGGAATATAGAAGTGCTCCGCTCTAGCGAAGTCTAGAGAACACAACCGTGTAAACTTTGGTTCCCACCAAGCATTCGTTCCGAAGATAAAATGGAGGAGAAACGAATTATTGCCGTGACGGGTTTCCCTGTAATATATGACCAAGACCACAGTTATTACTACAAATGTATTTTATTTTTTATAACAAACAACTATAATTTTAATTACTTACTGCCATCGATCGATTAATTATCTTCACATTTTAAAGAGTACATGAGGATATATGCTACTTGTGATAGGTCGGCAAAAAGTAAATGGTCGACATGTCTGGATGTTTAAATTGCGGCCCCTTTAAATATAGTTCACAAAACAAAGCATTCTGAACAAACGTTGCCGCCTATTTCAACTACGTCAGAGCGTCCACGAGCGTCCTTGAGCGTCGAAGGCAGGGCAGCCAGAGCGAATTTTGACGCTCTCACCGCTTCTGGTGTGAACGTACAGTGAGTTTACAGCTCTCAGAGGCGCGGGCGCGCGCTGAGCAGCTTTGTTGAGTGCAGGGGTGCGTGTGAGATTACAGGCACGCGCGCTATCTCCGTAATGCTCGCAGCAAGAGCCGGAGAAATGTTTGAAACGACAGTGTTTACAGGTGGGGGTGCATACATTGTAATAGGCACGCGCGCCACTTCCATAAAGCTTCCCGCTCTTAGCGGGGAGTTTCTTGGCACGCGCGTCGCATCTGTGATGCTCGCGGCGTGAGCCAGAGATCTGTTTGGAACTGTATGGGCAGCGCTTATGGGTGGGGGTGCATCTACTGTGGTAGGCACGCGCGCCACTTTCATAAAGCCTCCCGCTAGCGGCGGGGTTTTTGGCCATGCATACAGTGTTTGTGTGTAGGGCTTTTACTGGGGAAGTGTTTATAACTGTGGGAACAGTGCTTGTGTGTAGTGGTGCATACATGATAGGCACACGATCTACATTTATGGGGCGTCCAGCTCGAGCTGGGAAAGTATTCGGCACTGTTTGGACAGTATTGATGTGGGAGTGCACATTTTAGTGTGGACACGTGACCCCTTAGTGACACAGGCAGAAAATGACTTGTGATTTCTGTGTGTTGCCGTTAAAACGGCGTTTGATTGCAGGTGAGCGAGTTCTGTGACTGGCCCATTGACTGCTGTACAGACATTTCCAGCCACCTGTAAGGGGACTGGGTAATGTTTTACACGTTTTGCTCGCTGCAGTGAAGCGTTCAGCGAACTATCTTACCGTGCTGGTGCCCGTGCACGTGTCCGCTAATGTCGACGGCGCGGGGTCGAAGGCCGAGCCCGGCCAGTCGTCGGATGCAGCGCCAATTGGAAAGGCTGTCATCCTTTTCACCGTCGTCCCCTGGCGTGCCGAACGAGATGAGACCCACCGCTCTGTTGGAGGGGTGCTGGTCCATCTGCGTGAATTGGACTGGCGGCGGGGAGTTCTCGGGTGGTGGTGAAGCACGCGGGGACTGGCCCGGCGTGACGTCACTAAAGTCTGCGTGCTCTGGCGGCCTCCGTGAGCGGCGCTTTTTCTTGCGCGGCTCGAACAGAGGGGACGGCAGCACGGTGGTAGCAGGCTCGTTCGCGGTGAAGCGAGCGCACGGCTCGTTGAGGCCCAGGGAGTCACATTCGGGGCATCCGCCTCGAGTGAAAGCAGCTTCTGCGTGGTCAGGTCCCAGGCAGCGAGTGCAGATAATGTGACGGTCCCTGTCAGGAAGAAGGCCTCTGCACGAGGCGCAGGTCGAAGGCATTTGGAACAACGCCTCGAATTTGCTCTTTTACTAAAGACAAAAAGTGTCGCAAAGGCGAACACTTGCAAAGTAGCTTAGTAAAAAGGATATAGTGATGCGCGCCGGATGGCGTAGCAGAAGGCTTCGAAGGTGGCTGAAGGCGCCGGCGTCCTCTTAGCAGTCCTGCTGTAGGCTTGTCAACGGCGGGCGAAAGACTCCAACAATCCGGAGAATCCAGCGAAGAGAAGGTCTTTGCTGAAGGAGATTAAATCTAAAGGAACTCGTATGACGGGGTGCCCATTATATAGCCTGGCTATGCTAATTTCGGCGGGCTCTGAGTGCGCGAACGCGAGGCGTGCGCCCATTGGTCGCGCGTTCAGAGTCGCCCCGTCATTGGTTCGAGCAGTTGCCGCAGCACAGCCAATGACCGAGCTGCCTCGCTCATTATTGTCTGATGTGCAGCTGCAATGCGTTTTACATAAAGACTTCAATATTTCTCGAGAAACGGAGTTTTCCCATAGCGTAAGCTACTTACGCAATAGGAGAGACCTCTCGATAGGGAACCCCTGATCTGTAATAAAGTGTAGAGATAAGTGATATGAATATAATTTTGTCATTGTCAAAAATCATTGTGACACAGTAACAAACACTGATGGTTCAGCATCACACAACTGATATGTTAAAACACTAGACATATTACATATTATCTCCAAAACAGTTTCATGGGAGGCATTATTATCAGATAGATCCATGTTTAAAAATAAATAATGAAGAGACAAAAAAACATCCAACACTACACCGCTGCCACCCCTGATTGATTTTACTAGGATCATTTTAGACTTTGTCATTGTTCAATAATGTAGTTTAAATACAAAACAAAATTGTAACACAGTTAAAGGATGGGCAACGAGGAGGCGAGAACCGGCTTGTCAACATAAATAATATTTAATGAAAACTTAAACCAAAAGCACAAACATAAACACACATGCCCGTAATTCTCTCTCTCTTGAAGCATCGTCACCGGCCGCCTTTATCCCTCGCGCGCCTCATCAGGCCGATTGGGGACCGGGCGCGCGATATTCCGACCCGGCCGCGCCCCCCTCCGATCCACACTCCTACCGGCGTTATCTCAGGCCGGGGTGCCACCGGCATGACGTACACCCCCCCACCCCAATCCCTGGGGCGGGGTGTATCTTGCGTCCCGCGTGGTCATCCCCGCATTCCTCGCCCTGGGAGGAGACAGGAGGGGAAAAAACAACAACAGCAACAACAACAACAAAATAGGCAAGGGAAAAGGCCAACACGGTGCGAAAGGCAGAGAGAGAGGAGAGAGAGAAAAAGCTCACTCACCGGTTCTCTTATGTACCGTTGCGTGGTCCTCGAACACTCCTCCACACTCAGGCGGACGACAGCCGCTCCAACCCCGGGCGAACCGGAGTCAAACCTTCGACCCCCAGCGGGCAGAACGCCCCTCCGCTTTTCTGGCAGCAAATGGGGACACTCTTCCCCCCTGGCAGCGGCCCTACCGCTCCGGGTGGTCGGAGAGTTTCTTCCCTCCTCCCCTCACGGACGGCGGTCTCCCTCGACCCCTCTGCATCTCTGGGGACGGCAGGGCACTCCTGCGCCCCCGGCTCCCTCGCTCCAGGCGGTCGGAGTATCCAGTCCCCACTTGCCCCGCGGACGGCGGCCGTTCCCCGCATCCGGCCGGACTACTCCGTCACCCGACAGATGGCAGCGGTCCTCCCCTGGGTGTCGAGGACTCTGCAAAGGGCATCCCTCCTCCTTCCCGGCTTTCGGCACCAATGTAACACAGTTAAAGGATGGGCAAGGAGGAGGCGAGAACCGGCTTTTCAATATAAATAATATTTTAATGAGAAACTTAAAAGACAACATAAACACACACATGACGGACATGTCCGCTAACGATCTCTCTCTCCCGCACGATACTCTGCAGTCGACCTTTAAACCTCAGAGGCTTGATTAGCCTAATACGGGACCGGGTGTGTATGATCACGACCCGGCCCCGCCCTCCAACCTGCCACAAAAATAAAGAAAGAAAATCATAAATAGAAATACCCCACTGTCTGAATGTTTGACAAGTTCAATCAGTGATAGCTAAATGATTAGTAATTAAATACTAATTGCTAAATCATTAGTTTAGTTATAAAACAAACAAACATATGGTTCTACATCTTAAAGGATTGCCGTAGCTCTTTACGGAAAATCATTTACATATGTAAACTTGACGTTTTACGTAATAAATTACATCATCATGTGATTTAGCTACTTTTAGTGACATTTCAGCAACCCTTTGGTCACTTCCCATGAGAAATAGTCAGCAATAGTAGTCTTGCAGGATGCAGATGGATATGCTGAGTTCGGAATGGCATACTACCCATACTACTCTTACTACTTCTGCCATTGTGAACTTAAAACCTGATATGGCCCCTGTACCAAAATAATTGCCCACCCCTGGTGTAGAGTCACTGAATTTTCTTTTTCACAGTGATTTTCACCCTGCATCACTTTACAGTACTGTAATGAAGGCTTACTCAAAAAAACTTCCCTATATATTCCACTGATCAGCCACAACATTAAAACCACCTGCCTAATATTGTGTTGGTCCCCTTCGTGCCATCAAAACAGCACCATTCTGAGTACATTCTAGAGACTGTTGTGGTCTCCTCATTCTAGAGACTGTTGTGGTCTCCTGGGATTTTCACACACAACAGTCACTAGAATTTACTCAGAATGGTGCCAAAGACAAAGTGAGCGGCAGTTCTGCGGATGGAAATGTCATGTTGATGAGACAGTTCAACTGAGAATGGCCAGACTGGTTTGAACTGAAAAAGTCTATGTTAACTCAATGTGCAATGTATTTTTTAAATAATTTTATGTTCTTCCCTGTGGTCTACTGATGTTTTTGTTTTTTTTTTTGCACCAAAACAGTCATAATTTAGTAATATATTATAATTTTCGACCCTGTTTTTGGCCCTCAGTCTGAAATGCTTGGTTTTGGCATAAGTGTCTTCTTTCAATATCAGTGTAAACGCCAACTGTTATGACTGGCTAACAGCGTGCAGCCCCTCAAATTTAGCAAACTCAATTGGAAGAGAATGAACAAGCTCAACAACATTATAAAACAAAATTTCAGGGTTTACACATAACGCACATCCAACACATTTCATCTGAATATATTACACTGTTCATCTCAAACACATCTGTTAACACCCAGCACCATAAACAAATCAACAATCAAATCAAACAGTCATGACAATTGAAATAAATTCCTTTGCAAAGCTTGAATCATATCATGAGCCAAAAAAAAAAAACACACACACATATTCCAAAGCCAGAAATACATCGAAACGGTCAAAGACATCCAGCTAGTTCATTTTTTCATACACCAACAATTAAAAATAGCACAGACGTGCAAAAGAATGTGTCCATGTGCTCAAAACAACAAGAGACACAGCAGCTGAATGAAAGAGAATTGCATCTCCTTATCAGAGTTGTTACTTGACATTACATCTTTTAAAAGTGGCGAGATACATGACAGCGGTCAAGTCTGTGTAGTTCATGTTTATATACAAAATAATTCTAAATAGTTCAGATGCGTCCCCTTTGGTGTTCAGGAATAGTTAGCCATACCTGTCCTGCTCTCTTGAACTGCACACCAGTGGGTGAGGCCTGGTGCAACAACGCCTGTTGTGGGACGTGTAAATACAAATGAGCAAGCGTGACGTCACGAATACACCGATTTCAAAACTAGATGTTTCAGCAGGGTGGTAAATATATGCTCATTATAGATTGGGCAGGAAGTTTTGAGTTCTGAATTTTACAGTATGTTTTTATAGTATAGTTACCTGTAATATGTCTAAATATCAAGGCATTTATGCTCCATTTCATGACCGCTTTATTAATAATTTTACAAGAATTTTACAAGAAATCTCTTAAGTGTTTTATTTTGCAATGGAATAACATTATAAAGTGAAAATATTATGTCATAGCGTCTCCCTCACCCCGCCCTGAAACTTCTGGTGCTGTAAGGCTGCAATTTGATATCTCAGCAACGATGCTCCCTTGTTTTTATGGTGCATTCTGGACATTTTTAGGGAGTGAATGTTTCAGTGCACTTGAACGATTTTGCGATTGCGGACAGCTCTAGAAATGCCCAACTTCCTGGTCAGTGCCCTGACTACTGAACTAGGTAGCGGATTGAGACATTTTTGTTTTGAAAGCACACAATTTCTGATCTGATATATGCTATGTGAAATGTAATTTAAGAAGTAAATATTTACATTTTACTTAAACTAAAAGGTCCCATTCATATTTATGAAGCTGAGAATGGGACCTTTATTTTTAGTTGAAGTAAAATGTAAATATTTACTTCTTAAAATACATTTCACATATCAGATGTAACATTTAAACTTTTAATATTTTTTTACAAGTGTATATTATTTTCCAATATTTCTTCAAAGGATGGCCCCATTTCTATAGAGTTCTAGTGAGGTACTATTGATTAATAAGCATGGCTACTTGTAATGAATAGTTATACATACAATTTTAATTAAATACAAGTCCAAACACTGTGTTGAAATGGTTTCTAAAAATGATTAACTACTAATATGGTTACTAGTAGATTTGAGGAAAAGATAAACGTTTAAACGGTTACCATTAGTGATGTAGGCAGTGTCATTAAGCGCGCTTCCTGACACTGCGAGTGTGTGCGTGAACGTGTGTATTTGTGTATAGGTGTATTAGCAGAGATCAATTTAGCAGAGATGGGCCACTCCTATAAAAATAAATGGGAGAAATTGGAACGCCAACCAAGATTCTCTGAGCGCCCAACGGTCAACGGATGTAGAACAGATGTCCCGCCTTATAAAAAATAGCCAATCGCATTTTAGATACAGTCATCATCTGTCAATCAACTCTAGAACGCGCATGCGCGTTAGCTATACACGCCGGGAAAATCTAATTTTTAGCGTATTATGAGGTAAAGAATCACAATTTATGATTCCGGTATTGTTAGATTTTATTGTTGATTTGAAATATGTTCTTTGATTGTAATCCTGACAAACCATTTTTGAGAGTTCGCTCTTTCTCCATTTAAGTAGATTGGAGCTGCACTGTCATTACTGGAAATGGCCTCCCGAGAGTGTTCCAAAGATGGCCGACACTTCCTATAAAGCTTTGGTATTACTCAGCCATAAACACTGTTGCCATTGAGATTCAGGCCTTGTTGACGTTCAGTTTGATAATTTCTTCGCTCTCACGATCACAGTCACGGTTAGAACGGTATCGTATCTACGACTCGAACGTGTCAGGTTTCATAGTCATATAGTGAAGTGATGTTTTTTGTGTGAAATGTCTTTTGCTATTAGAATATTTTAACTCAGCTGAGATTATGAAAATAGCGGTTGCTTTTATTAGAGGCCTTTAGCCGCGCTGCTAACATTAGCTTAGCTCCACACACACAGATGCTGTTTATTTTTATTATGTTTATAATGCAGCGTATGAATCCTACAACAATAACTGGAATATTGTTTTAAATACATGTTTAGTTATTTGAACACATTGAACATTTTTTAGATATAAAAGCGAGTTGGATCGTGCTGGACAATAAACTGGTTAAACTGATTTTTCTCAGTTTCAATACGTATCATCATCATCATCATCATTTTTGTTGTGTAGTAAACACCACTGAATTCAATTTATCACAACAAAATCAATGTATATCATTGGCATTTTTTTTAAATTTGATTATTAGTTTAAAGTGAGCTAACACAGCTAGCATGAGTCATTAACACATGAGGGATTTTCATATTCCTGTGCTTTCATATCAGTGTTTATAACTCTTCAGATATGTCATTATTAGTTTTTTTTATTGCCATTCCTGTAGATGCCGACTATTAAACTGCAGAGCTCTGATGGAGAGATGTTTGAGGTGGATGTTGAAATCGCCAAGCAGTCTGTAACTATAAAAACCATGCTTGAAGGTAAACTCAGCTCAGATTATCATGTACAAACTCATGTTTTAAAGACCCATTCACACTCCATTATCTAGTTTTGGTTGCATTAAATATGAGTTTTGTATGGTCAGATTTGGGGATGGATGATGAAGGCGATGATGATCCAGTCCCTCTGCCCAATGTTAATGCAGCTATCCTGAAGAAGGTAAAACATCAACCTCATTGGCATTAGGCTCAACATCACTTAAAACATTTTGTCATTTGCTAGGCTCACACACTTTTCACTGTCAGCAGAATGTCTAATTCTCATGTAGCCTATTTGGGACAAAAAAAAACTCAATTTAACGTGTTTGACAGACTGACATCTGAAGCAATAAATCATGTTGTTTAGGGACCTTCTGATACCATTTTTAATGTAATTTTTTTGAGAGTGTACCAATACTTCCTTTTGGGTACTCACTAATGCCTGTTTTTTTTTCTTAATTCTTTCTATATCAAAATGGTGTCTAATAAATAAAAATATTTTTTTATCAAAGAAAAAGCTTTTAGACAAAACCTCACATTGTCAGGTGAATTGCTTCATAACAGAGCATCACAGATTTAGCTTAAATTTAATTTAAAAATGACTATTTATTAATTATATTATTATTAGTATCACAGTGAATATTACAAATATATTTGTTGTACTTTTTAATTTAAATTGAGCTTTTATTGTGGTGGAAGCTTTTATTTAGGTGTGAAGCCCTTTCTGTTTTCTGTGTGTTTTTAATGGTAGCTACTCCCCTCCAGAAAAGCAGGTTGCAACATGACCCAATGCGATAATAAAAATGCAAATGGCAAATGCACTACAAATAAATTAGTGCTCTGCTCGCTGTCATCTGCTACAAACAATGATGGTATTTTCTGTGTATGAGACAAGGGGCTCTCGGCACAACACTGGCACCACACATTTACTTTGAAGCATACAGCACATGCAAAGTAAACATTTACAGGGCTCCAGACTGCGACTAAAATGGTCACAAATTTAAAGTCTAGTCGCCATATATATATATATATATATATATATAATTACACACACACAATCACACACAATTACACACCGTTGAAGTCAGAAGTTTACATACACTTAGGCTGAAGTCATTAAAACACATTTTTTAACCATTCCACAGATTTAATATTAGCAAATTATAGTTTTGAAAGTTGTTTAGGACTTCTACTTTGTGCATGACTAAAGTAATTTTTCCAACAACTGTTCACAGACAGATTGTTTCACTTTTAATTGACTATATAACATGTCCAGTGGGTTAGAAGTTTACATACACTGTTAACTGTGCCTTTTAAGCAGCTTGAAAAATAACAGAAAATGATGTCAAGCCTTTAGACAATTATCCAATTGTCTGATAGGATAGACATACGGAATTGGAGGTATATCTGTGGATGTATTTTAAATCCTACCTTCAAACTTGGTGCCTCTTTGCTTGACATCATGTGAAAATCAAAAGAAATTAGCCAAGACCTCAGACAAAAATTGTGGACCTCTACAAGTCTGGTTCATTCTTGGGAGCAATTTACAAATGTATAAACACATCTACTCTACCACACAGCCATCATTTCACTCAGGAAGGATATGCATTCTGTCTCCATGAGATGAACGTAGTTTGGTGTGAAAGTGCAAATCAATCTCAGAACGTCACCAAAGGACCTTGTGAAGAAGCTGGAGGAAACGGGTAGACAAGTATCTATATCCACAGTTAAACTACTCCAATATCGGCATAACCTGAAAGGCTGCTCAGCAAGGAAGAATCCACTGCTCCAAAACCACAATAAAAAAAAAAAGCCAGACTACAGTTTGTAAGTGCACATGGGGACAAATATCTTTTTGGAGAAATGTCCTCTGCTCTTAATGAAACAAACTTTGAACTGTTTGGCCATAATGACCATCATTATGTTTTGAGTAAAAGGATGAGGCTTGCAAGCCGATGAACACCATCCCAACCATGAAGCATGGGGGTGGCAGGATCATGTTGTGGGGGTGTTTTACTGCAGGAGGGACTGGTACACTTCACAAAATAGATGACATCATGAGGAAGGAAAATGATGTGGATAAATTGAAGCAACATCTCAAGACATCAGACAGGATGTTAAAGCTCCTCACAAATGAGTCTTCAAATGGATAATGACCCCAAGAATACCTCCAAAGTTGTGGCAAAATGGATTAAGTACAACAAAGTCAAGGTATTGGAGTGGCCATCACAAAGCCCTGACCTCAATCTGATAGAAAATATGTGGGCATATGTTTCAGTTTAGGAGCCAATGGATCCCTAGTTATGTTCTTAGTCTGGAGCCCTGCATTTAACTCATGAAATTACAGACTTTGCGGTTTTAATAAACACACTAGGACATAATGTGGTTTTAAATTTGTGCACTGAATGTTTATGGAATCACATTTGTATGTCAAGTTTTTGGTATTCAAGCTTTATATGAGGCAGAGTACAAGTACATGAGCACAGTATCAGACCCGATACTTTTACCAGTATCAGGACATCCCTAATGTTGTTTTTAAGTGAAGTTTAGGTGCAGGCTTATAGGCCTATATAGGATTTATATCTGTATCGAAATAATGGAAAAGCTCATATATATTTGCATAGTGATCTGTGACTGGCTTTACGTGTGGTCAATTTCAAAAAGTAATAATTACTGGTTATTTCACAAATATACACTACCGTTCAAAAGTTCAGGAACACTTTTTTTAAATAAAGAAATTGATGCTTCTCATCTTGAACGCATTAAATTGATCAAAAGCGTTACCATAAATAATAGTAATGGTGCAAAAATTTTTCTAGTTTGAAATAACTGTTTTATATTTTAATTTTAAAATGATTACCCATTAGGTCAAAGCTCCATTTTCATTACTCCAGTCTACTAAGAAAATAAATAATTAAGAAATTATTCTAATGTGATACTCAAGAACAGAACAGTTTCAGTTTAAAATATGTGTGCAACTTAATAACACGTGGACATTCAGTTGCTGAATAATTAAGTACACTTGCATTTCACATAAGTCAAATTTTTGTTTTAAAAATGGTTGAAAAGAAACTAACCTCTGTAGAATTTCATCAGTTAATGGTTCTTTTTGGGAGATGAAAGTTTTTGCATGCACTTATGTCTTGAAAAAGCTGACTGCTAGAATGCCTAAGGTGTCATTGCTGCAAGTGGAGAATGAACAAAGTAATTTAAATAGTAATTTTAACAATGTCTTTACTGTAATTCTTGATCGATATCAAATCAAATCACTTTATTGTCACACTACCATGTACACAAGTGCAACAGTAGGTGAAATTCTTGTGTGCAGTTCCGAGCAACATAGCAGTCATGACAGTGACGAGACATATACCAATTACAATAAACGACATACTTACACAACACAATTTACATATCAAATGTACACATACTTACACAACACGATAATTATATACAATACACACAATATAGAATACACCATATGCAATACAATGAGTATATGAGAAGTAGTATATTGAGGAGAATATGTTGACAGTCCAGTGTGAGATTACAGTTGAATAAAGTGCAGTGCTAATTATTGATCCTGATAGATCAAGTGTTCAACAGTCTGATTGCTTGGGGGAAAAAGCTATCATGTAGTGGGCTGGTGCGGGTCCTGATGCTGCGATACCGCCTGCCTGATGGTAGCAGTGAGAACAGCCCATGACTTGGGTGGCTGGAGTCTCTGATGATCCTCCGAGCTTTTTTCACACACCGCCTGGTATATATGTCCTGGAGGGAGGGAAGCTCACCTCCGATGATGTTCCTGGCAGTTCGCACCACCCTTTGCAGGGCTTTGCAGTTGTGCGTGGTGCTATTGCCATACCAGCCGGTGATGCAGCCAGTCAGGATGCTCTCTACAGTGCTGGTGTAGAACCGTGTGAGGATGTGTTGGTTCATTCCAAACTTCCTCAGCCATCTCAGGAAGAAGAGGCGCTGGTGAGCCTTCTTCACAACGGCCTCAGTGTGGATTGACCATGTGAGTTCTTCAGTGATGTGGACACCGAGGAACTTGAAGCTGCTGACTCTCTCCACCGGTACTCCATTGATGGTGATGGGGCTGTGTTCTCCGTCTTTCTTCCTGAAGTCCACAACAAGCTCCTTGGTTTTACTGACGTTGAGGGTGAGGTTGTGCTCTTGACACCAGCGTGTCAAGAGTGTGCACCTCCTCTCTGTAGGCGCTTTCATCATTGTCAGTGATCAGACCTACCACCGTCGTATCGTCAGCAAACTTAATGATGACATTGGAGCTATGTGTTGCCACACAGTCATGTGTGTACAGGGAATACAGGAGTGGGCTGAGAACACAGCCCTGTGGGGCTCCAGTGTTGAGGGTCAGTGATGACGAGGTGTTGCTGCCCATTCTAACCACCTGACGTCTGCCTGACAGGAAATCCAGGATCCAGCTGCACAGCGAGCTGTTTAAGCCCAGAGCCCGGAGTTTCTCATCAAGCTTGGAGGGCACTATGGTGTTGAATGCTGAGCTGTAGTCTACAAACAGCATTCTCACATATGTGTTCCTTTTTTCCAGATGGGAGTGAGCAGTGTGTAGTGTAGATGCAATGGCATCATCGGTGGAGCGGTTGTTGCGGTAGGCAAACTGCAATGGGTCCAAAGAGGGGGGCAGAACAGAGCAGATGTGATCTCTGATTAACCTCTCGAAGCATTTGCTGATGATGGGGGTCAGAGCAACAGGACGCCAATCATTTAAGCAAGTGATTGTGGCTTGCTTTGGTACAGGCACAATGGTTGATGTTTTAAAGCATGAGGGGACTACAGACAGGGAGAGGGACAGATTGAAAATGTCCGTAAAAACACCAGCCAGCTGATTCGCGCACGCTCTGATGACGCGGCCCGGAATGCCGTCTGGACCCGCAGCTTTACGGATGTTCACCCATCGGAAGGATTGGGTTACATCCACAACAGAGACGGAGAGTGAATCAGCCTCTGTAGCGTCAGCCGCAAGTGCTCTCTCCGCGAGGGCGGTGGTGTAGTCCTCGAAACGAGCGTAAAATGTATTAAGTTCGTCCGGGAGAGATGCAGGTGTTCATGGCGGAGACTTTATTCCATACTTCTGGAGTCAGTGGTGTTGAACTGACCTTCAAGTTTGTGCCTGTACTGGCGTTTGGCTTCACTGATGGTGTTACGGAGGGCATAACTGGCTTGTTTACGCTGCTCCGTGTTAGAAGAATTAAAAGCGGAGGTCCGCGCGAACCTCGCCGTTAACCCGTGGTTTCTGGTTGGGGTATATCCGTATAGTTTTGGTCGGAACAACGTCCTCTATGCACTTCCTGATGAAACACGTTACGCTTTCAGCGTAAACCTCGATGTCGTCATCAGAGGCAGACCGGAACATCTCCCAGTCCGCGTGATCAAAACAGTCTTGTAGCGCAGAGTCTGATTGGTCCGACCAGCACTGGATCGTTCTGAGGGTGGGTGCTTCCCGTTTTATTTTCTGCCTGTAAGCAGGTAGAAGTAGAACGGAAGAATGGTCCGATTTGCCAAATGGGGGGCGGGGGATTCTTGATCGATTTAAAACATCCTTGGTGAAGGATTTTATAAAAAACTTTTTACAAATTTAAAAACATTGTAATGTTTCTCAACTTTTAAACTGTAGTGTAACTCGGGGCTTTCCCACTGTGACGTGGAGTGAGAAAGCAACCTGTAATCAGCTCTGCAATGGTCAGGAAGTAAAATAACTGACAAAGACACGTGTACAATGAGTGGCAGGGGAACATAAGCAGAACTGCAAATACATTGCTCGCAACCAGCTCTCTCCTCAGAAAAGGCTGTTTGCGAGGATCAGATATAGTTAACTTCTCTCTGATGCATATCTGTTGAATTATGTCATGCGACGCACATAAGCGCAAGTGTGGTTTACTGTAGTGTGCATAATGACACCAAATAAAAATCACACATATGAATATAGTGACCCGCGTTGTTATTTATCATTGCATGCTTGTGATAAAGGAAAAGTACCGGTGGTCAACAGAATCAGAAAGCGTCTGAAACCAGACCAACATTGCGGGGGTACCAGGAATAATCACACTCCGATTTGGACGGCAAGCAAACATGCACAGAATGAAAACCACCTCAGACAACATAACGGAATATACAGCTCTGCGCATGGATGTCCAGTAAACTTGCTACCAAGTGCCTCAAACCAATATCTAAATGTCTTTCAAGATTTGGTGCCACTAACCTGACAATCTTTGACAAATCCTGTGATTCATTTTCCTCAAAGCGCTGCATGTTTTACACCAGCACCTTGGTAACATTACTTTGAACTTACTAAATTGTTTGCAATATGCATCAGATGGTCAGTGAATGCATTGCTGGCAGTTCATGGGTGTGCCATCTAAAGGCTGTTGCTGTGTCAGTCACTCTGGTATAGAATGATTTTGCTCTTTCATTGGCTTAAGTGGCTTTTATCTCTTATTTCTACACTTCTACATAGTTTTTTTCATCCTGTACTGAGCCTTACAATGTCTTTAATATGCTAACAGGTAATTCAGTGGTGCACCCACCATAAAGATGACCCTCCTCCCCCAGAAGACGATGAGAATAAAGAGAAAAGAACAGATGACATCCCTGTGTGGGACCAGGAGTTCCTTAAAGTAGACCAGGGCACCCTCTTCGAACTCATCCTGGTCAGTAAAACTGATGCCTCTTTTTGTGCGTTGCCTGTTATGTGCTAGATGTATAGCATGTATTGGTTGGAAACTGGGATTTGATGTTATTTGGTAGAAGATCTTCAGGAGCCGGTTGCATAAAACTTTTATTAGACCAGTCTTACAAGTTAGTTGTCTAAAAATGTGGTCTTTAATTTTTCAGTCAGTTACATAAAATGTTTTCATTTAAGACAAAAATTGTAAGACTGCAGACCCATAGGCTAACTTTCATTTAAATTCCATGTTGCCATAGAAAATAACTGTCAGCAGAGCTTGTGGGGGCTTCAGTTGAGGGCTTAGATGACTTGAGTTGAGACTTTGTAGAAGATTTGACTTCTACAATGGTAACAAAATACCTTAAGTTTCTTTTAATATTTGGGTTAAAATCACTAAATTTTAAGCATTGCATGCATCTGATATTTTCCTGCAAAGAAAAAATGTTGAGCACCCACGGTCTGCCATTTTATTTTAGCTATTCAGTGTCTTACTGAAGACAACTGTGAGCTTTTTTTTATGCAACAGGCTTTCTATTGTGTCTTTAGCTAGTCAGACTAATTGTTAGACAAAGTCTTAAGTTAATGGCTAGGTTTATGCAACCATTCCCAGGTCTAAAGGTCTGTAGAGCAGTCCCACGTGGTTTAATTTTCCTTTAGGCCTCAGTTTTTTGCCTCATGTTATAAATGTTAATGGCATTGGGGATGATGAATTAGTTTGGGTTCAATATAATCCCAAAGTTTTATAGACTTAGGCTATAGAAATATTTAGGCTATAGAAGCTCCCAATATAATTAAGTACAAGACACTTAAAGGAATATTCCAGGTTCAATACAAGTTAAGGTCAATTTGTGGCATAATGTTGATTACCACAGAAAGATAATTATGACAGAAGGTAACGCAATTGGTGGCAGCGTACAAGCACTTGGTTGCTTTTATTCACAAAACCTCATCACTGCAGTAGAATGCCACAGCAGTAGGTGTAAATCGGACATTTCATCATGATACAATCTTATATAGATTCTCTTGGTCTACAATTCGATATTTGCTGATTCTTCAGAGTCTGCCGCAATAATATTTCAATTTGATTTGATTCAAGGCCCTGCGATCGATATTCTGATATTATGTGCCTATGGCACATCAATTATTACATTTTTTGCCCTCAAATGCAACCAAAAATTTTTAAAAATTCTAATTTGCAAATTTAGTATCCACATTGGGACATCCACAACAAAAAACTTTTAAATATCAAATTCTCATGAAAAATTCAAATGGGTTGCATGCGCAACGATATCGATGGAAGCCCGAATTAATCAGACATGTGAGCCTCTCTACATTTGTCATGAAAGTCTGCATTTAAAGAAGTGCCCGGTTGATGTGCTCCCACTGATCCGGTCACTGGAGCTCGCATATTGCGGGAAGCTCATTTGATGCGCGCATGGATAGCAGAGCACAATTTGGCTTCACAGACATCCTTGTCCCATGAGAAAAGGGTATTTGGCACTCATAAAGTGAAATTAATGTAATAAGGTTGTTTCATCACCTGATGGAAATGTGTACAGATGTGGCTTACATGAGATTATTCAAATAAAGATGCATCTTAAAAACTTGTTGTATCGATAACATTGGATCGTTGGTTATTGGATCGATGCATTGAACAGCATGGATATGGCATTTGTGCATTTTTCATGCGACATGTCAAATCAAATCACTTTATTGTCATTCAGCCATATACACAAGTGCAACAGTGGGTGAAAGTCTTGTGTGCAGTTCCGAGCAACATAGCAGTCATGACAGTGACGAGACATCTACAATAAACATCAGACTTACACAACACAATTTACATATCTAATATACACATAATTACTCAACAAAATATACAAATAATAATATACAATGTACAGTATTTAATACAATATAGAATACATTGTTTACAATAAAAAATAATATATATAAATGTGCAGTAAGTTTGTATAGTGTTGTATTGACATTCAAGCTGTCAGTTGATAGTTGAGAGAAATGTAATTATGACAGTCCAGTGCGAGATTAATAAAGTGCAGTGCGGATATATGTTCAAAGTGAATGAGTTCAAAACCCTGATTGCTTGAGGGAAGAAACTGTCATGTAGTCGGCTGGTGTTGGTCCTGATGCTGCGATATTGACTGCCTTATGGTAGCAGTGAGAGCAGCCCATGACTCGGGTGGCTGGAGTCTCTGATCCTCAGTTCTTTGTTTTTTTACACACCTCCTGGTATAGATGTCCTGGAGGGAGGGAAGCTCACCTCCGATGATGTGTCTGGCTGTTCGCACCACCCTTTGCAGTGCTTTGCAGTTGAGGGCGGTGCTGTTGCCGTACCAGGCAGTGATGTCTCATCTAAATCATCTTACTTTGCAATGCAAAACCACAATGTTGTTGTACGAAGCTGTTGAAGCTTACGTTCGAAGCTGATGCTTTTTGAACAGGATCTTAAAGGAGGAAACTACACTTTCCACATTTGCGACAGCATTTCGAGAAACGCCAGATGCAAGAGGACCCGCTGATGTGCAACTTCATAAGACTGGCAGAGAATTTCAAGGAGCGATTTAAGAGCTTTAACCCATCGAGTGAAATACTTCTGTTCCTAAGACAGCCGGTCTCAGTTCCAGCAAATGGCCAGTGGATTGTTGAGGCCAAACATCTGGCTCCATCCTTAGACGAAGGATTTGTTCAGCTGGAGATTTTGAAAATGTTATACTCTAACTTGCTCAGATCGCAACACAAGAAGTTAGTGTGAGTGGCTTTTGGACAAACATGGTTCCCCAAGCTAAATTCAAAAACTGTAGAATCATTTCAATGTGCCTACTTTCAATGTTCCCCTCCACCTACATCTGTGAGTCATCGTTTTCTATTATGAACATCAAGAACCGTGAGAAACAGACTGTTAAGTGCGCATCTTGATCAGCGTCTCAGGATTGCTACAAAAGAGTATAGCCCCAACATCAGAAGTATTGATTTTGCCAATCGCTGTCACATATCTCATTGAATTGTGAGTAGATGTCAATGAATACAAATACAGTTTGACCCCCATAAAATCAAAGAAAATATTAATGCTAATAGGTCTAATTATTGAATCTGCTGTTTTGCTAAAGTGCAGGGAAGCGATCCCATTTAGAGATGAGCTGGAACAGTTGACTTGCATGGAGGACATGGTTCCATAATGGTTCATTTAAAGTTTTTTTTGTTAATTGTCAAATGACAAAGTTGTTTAGAAACTCATCAGTTTCAGATATTAGTACGTTTTAGACCAAGACCCTATAGGTTCTCAGTTTGATCCGTTTAGTCTTATTTGTCGAGAATCTATACTGAACTCCCCGTTAACCCCAGTCAGTTAAGTTCATTTTTACAGATTATCTGTCCTACTCTTACCGTGCGTTCACACCAGAGGCGGCGAGAGCGTCAAATCAACCGGAAGTCATTCATTTTCAATGACAGCCAGCGTCTCTCGGCGGCGAGTCTTGGTCGGTGTGGGCGTCAGATGAAAGTTCAAGTGCAGTCAACATTATGGTAATGAGCTGTGACGCGGTTTGGCGGCAACCTATTGGAATATAGAAGTGCTCCGCTCTAGCGAAGTCTAGAGAACACAACCGTGTAAACTTTGGTTCCCACCAAACATTAGTTCCGAAGATAAAATGGAGGAGAAACTAATTATTGCCGTGGCGGGTTTCCCAGTAATATATGATCTGTCCCTGTTTGCTTACAGGGATATAAATCAACCAAGACCACAGTTGTTATTATTACAAATATATTTTATTTTCATAACAAACAACTGTAATTTTAATTACTTTCTGCCATTGATCGATTTCTTATTTTCACATTTTAAAGAGTTCATGAGGATATACGCTGCTTGTGATAGGTCGGCAAAAAGTAAATGGTTGACATGTCTGAATGTTTAAATTGCGGCCCCTTTAAATATAGTTCACAAAACAAAGCATTCTGAACAAACGTTGCCGCCTATTTCAACTACGTCAGAGCGTCCTCGAGCTTTGAAGGCAGGGCAGCCAGAGCGAATTTTGACACTCGCCGCTTTTGGTGTGAACGCACGGTTAGTATTCCCGTTTTATTCTACTTCGCTAAGTCCTTATAGATTCTCGGTTCGCCGTTTAGCCTTTTAGTAGAAACAAATGGGTTACTTCTGAAGTAGCTTAATTAAAACGACTCTGACCATAGATTTGTAGTTAATAAGAAGTCTACAAAAAAAACCAGTACTTTAGAATGAATCAAGTAACAATTTATTTTATCAGGTGATAGTAATACATTCAAACAATCCAATTAAAATAAAAAAATCAAACTCAAAGCTATCAATGAACCAAGCATAATAATATAATTAAAGTTGCATTCCAATCAAACATTTACCAAACATAAGAAATTCAAATTGCTATTACCTTGTGGACTACACACAATATTGTATGTGTGGGAGAAATCTGGCTGCAGAGAGACCCTGATTTCTTTATTACGCACTGCTACTGTGTGGGAGATCTGAATACAGATTCCTATATTAAAACTACACACATCAATTGTGTTGGATTGTCTGACTATAGACTTCATGAACAATGTGTCACACTTCCTTAAACACCCAAACCATAAACCAAGGGAATTTTGGTAGTGGTTAGGTTTGGAAGACCTGGGGTCATATCTTATTTAACATACAGGCAATGTATTGGACAGACCTCCAGAATTATACAGCATTTGACAAAGACCTTATAACTTCGTAACCATTAGTTTTATCAGCATGGGAAAAAGACCATTATACCAGTCACACTGAGACTTTTTGAATGATACCAAACATGCATGATCAGAAAAACCCTTTACATTACAGAACAGGATAAGTCATAACTTTGTGTTTAAAGTGAGGGGGTGAGATATAGAGCAGATGTGAGCTTTGTATTTAATCAGCAGGGTCCATTGTCTCGGGTGGAGATGCTCATCTGTGTAAGAGTTTTATGACGTTGGTTCTCACAGAGTTCTTTGACTTACGACATCCTGGTGCCTCAAAATAATACTAAGAAAAAGAGCCAAGAAAAATCTGAATATGACACAGAATGTGTTGTGACAATAACAAAATCAATAAAATAAAATTATAGCAGCAGCACAAGTACTTTGTCATAACATCGAGCGTGGTGGCCCTTGGCATTGTATCACTGACAGAATTTGGCCCTTGGTCAAAACTAGTTGAGGAACACTGTACTTAACTATCATTGTGTGTGTGTGTGTGTGTGTATATATATTACAGATATACAGTATACAGTAGATATACATTACAGATATACAGTATGTGTATGTATATATATATATATATATATATATATTACACACTCACCTAAAGGATTATTAGGAAGACCATACTAATACTGTGTTTGACCCCCTTTTGCCTTCAGAACTGCCTTAATTCTACGTGGCATTGATTCAACAAGGTGCTGAAAGCATTCTTTAGAAATGTTGGCCCATATTGATAGGACAGCATCTTGCAGTTGATGGAGATTTGTGGGATGCACATCCAGGGCACGAAGCTCCCGTTCCACCACATCCCAAAGATACTCTATTGGGTTGAGATCTGGTGACTGTGGGGGCCATTTTAGTACAGTGAACTCATTGTCATGTTCAAGAAACCAATTTGAAATGATTCGAGCTTTGTGACATGGTGCATTATCCTGCTGGAAGTAGCCATCAGAGGATGGGTACATGGTGGCCATAAAGGGATGGACATGGTCAGAAACAATGCTCAGGTAGGCCATGGCATTTAAACGATGCCCAATTGGCACTAAGGGGCCTAAAGTGTGCCAAGAAAACATCCCCCACACCATTACACCACCACCACCAGCCTGCACAGTGGTAACAAGGCGCCAAATTTACGCCAAATTCTGACTCTACCATCTGAATGTCTCAACAGAAATCGAGACTCATCAGACCAGGCAACATTTTTCCAGTCTTCAACTGTCCAATTTTGGTGAGCTCTTGCAAATTGTAGCCTCTTTTTCCTATTTGTAGTGGAGATGAGTGGTACCCGGTGGGGTCTTCTGCTGTTGTAGCCCATCCGCCTCAAGGATGTGCGTGTTGTGGATTCACAAATGCTATGCTGCATACCTCGGTTGTAACGAGTGGTTATTTCAGGCAAAGTTGCTCTTCTATCAGCTTGAATCAGTCGGCCCATTCTCCTCTGACCTCTAGCATCAACAAGGCATTTTCGCCCACAGGACTGCCGCATACTGGATGTTTTTCCCTTTTCACACCATTCTTTGTAAACCCTAGAAATGGTTGTTATATACAAAACATTTCCTTTCATTTAAAATTTAGTTAAAAGTGCTAAATGATCCATCAAAATGGACTGGGACTAAAAATCAGCCCAGAACAGGGCAATGGGGACACCAAATGAAAATATTGGCTAATAATTCTGCTTACTGAAAATATGGAATAATGTTATGGAAAAATATTCAGACCCCTTAATTTTTTTTTTCACCCAATTTGGAATGCCCAATTACCAATTCCCTTTAAGTCCTCATGGTCGTGTAGTGACTCGCCTCAAAGGGTGGCGGAGGACGAATCCTAGCTGCCTCCACGTCTGAGACAGTCAATCTGTGCATCTTGTCATGTGGATTGTTAAGCACATTGCCACGGAGACATGTGAAGCCTTCACGCCATCCACCGCGGCATCCACGCTCAACTCGCCATGCGCCCCACTGAGAACGAACAGCATTATAGCTTACATGAAGAGGTTACCCCATGTGACTCTACCCTCCCTAGCAACCAGGCCAATTTGCCTGGCTGCAGTCACTCGGCATGCCCTGGGATTCAAATTCCCAGGGGTGGTAGCCAGCGTCTTTACCAAGCCTTTCCGTTTCAGAGATTCTCTGACTCAGTCATCTGGCAATAACAATTTGGCCCTTGTCACTCAGTTCTTTACGCCTGTCCATTTCTCCTGCATTCAACACATTAATCTACTAGACCTTGACATGTGGCCTTGTTCGGAGATGACTGTTATTCGCTTCATCTGTGAGTGGTCATAATGTTTTGGGTCACCAGTGTATACAGATAAAATAAAAATACCTATATTTTAGATCACAAATGTAACTTTACAAAAATATAGGCTAATTTGAATAAAAGTACATTTGAAACTACTCTGTGTCTTCCAAAACGTTAAGATATTGGTTTTAAGTCAGTTCACTGGAATAATCATACACTTAAAAAAAACAAAAATAATTAAATACACCACCACAATCATAAAGTCCTGCTGTTCAGGCATGCTATTATAATAATATCAGAACTATTACAAATGTTTTTCTTTGCCAACTAATTGACAGACTGTTAGGGTTTGGCGATTTTAAAACAATATTGATATACAGTGAGGAAAATAAGTATTTGAACACCCTGCTATTTTGCATGTTCTCCCACTTGGAAATCATGGAGGGGTCTGAAATTGTCATCGTAGGTGCATGTCCACTGTGAGAGACATAATCTAAAAAAAAAAATCCAGAAATCACAATGTATGATTTTTTAACTATTTATTTGTATGATACAGCTGCAAATAAGTATTTGAACACCTGTCTATCAGCTAGAATTCTGACCCTCAAAGACCTGTTAGTCTGCCTTTAAAATGTCCACCTCCACTCCATTTATTATCCTAAATTAGATGCACCTGTTTGAGGTCGTTAGCTGCATAAAGACACCTGTCCACCCCATACAATCAGTAAGAATGAAACTACTAACATGGCCAAGACCAAAGAGCTGTCCAAAAACACTAGAGACAAAATTGTACACCTCCACAAGGCTGCAAAGGGCTACGGGGAAATTGCCAAGCAGCTTGGTGAAAAAAGGTCCACTGTTGGCGCAATCATTAGAAAATGGAAGAAGCTAAACATGACTGTCAATCTCCCTCGGACTGGGGCTCCATGCAAGATCTCACCTCGTGGGGTCTCAATGATCCTAAGAAAGGTGAGAAATCAGCCCAGAACTACACGGGAGGAGCTGGTCAATGACCTGAAAAGAGCTGGGACCACCGTTTCCAAGGTTACTGTTGGTAATACACGAAGACGTCACGGTTTGAAATCATGCATGGCACGGAAGGTTCCCCTGCTTAAACCAGCACATGTCAAGGCCCGTCTTAAGTTTGCCAATGACCATTTGGATTATCCAGAGGAGTCATGGGAGAAAGTCATGTGGTCAGATGAGACCAAAATAGAACTTTTTGGTCATAATTCCACTAACCGTGTTTGGAGGAAGAAGAATGATGAGTACCATCCCAAGAACACCATCCCTACTGTGAAGCATGGGGGTGGTAGCATCATGCTTTGGGGGTGTTTTTCTGCACATGGGACAGGGCTGACTGCACTGTATTAAGGAGAGGGTGACCGGGGCCATGTATTGCGAGATTTTGGGGAACAACCTCCTTCCCTCAGTTAGAGCATTGAAGATGGGTCGAGGCTGGGTCTTCCAACATGACAATGACCCGAAGCACACAGCCAGGATAACCAAGGAGTGGCTCTGTAAGAAGCATACCAAGGTTCTGGCGTGGCCTAGCCAGTCTCCAGACCTAAACCCAATAGAGAATCTTTGGAGGGAGCTCAAACTCCGTGTTTCTCAGCGACAGCCCAGAAACCTGACTGATCTAGAGAAGATCTGTGTGGAGGAGTGGGCCAAAATCCCTCCTGCAGTGTGTGCAAACCTGGTGAAAAACTACAGGAAACGTTTGACCTCTGTAATTGCAAACAAAGGCTACTGTACCAAATATTAACATTGATTTTCTCAGGTGTTCAAATACTTATTTGCAGCTGTATCATACAAATAAATAGTTAAAAAATCATACATTGTGATTTCTGGATTTTTTTTTTAGATTATGTCTCTCACAGTGGACATGCACCTACGATGACAATTTCAGACCCCTCCATGATTTCTAAGTGGGAGAACTTGCAAAATAGCAGGGTGTTCAAATACTTATTTTCCTCACTGTATATTAGGGGGAAAAATTTCAATATCGATGATAAACTTTTTCTATATTTAGCCTATGTTGTACATCTAGATGATTGAATCGTACCGACGTGTTGCTAAAAACAAGCAATTTGGTAGAGTTATAAACACAACTAGCTAAGTGAATCACTGTCATGTAATCAGTCTGTTAGGAAGTATTAACAGACAGCCCTGCTGTCATGGAATGAGGCCAAAGTTTGTCTAGCAAGTCAGTCCACTCTCGGGCATCTTCGGAACGGTCTCGGGAGTACAATCTACTTGAATGGAGAAAGACGGTTGGTCATGAGTATGATCAAAAAGTATTTCAAATCATCAATAAAATCTGACAATACTGATATTATAAAATGTAATTCTTAACCTTCTATTATGCTCAAAACCACAATTTTCCTGGCTTGTGTAGCTAATGTGTATGCGTGTTCTAGAGTTGATTGACAGGTGATGTCTGTATCTAAAAGGAGATTGGCTCTTTTAACTGTAAGCGGGACTTCCATTCTACATTCGTTGACCATTGGGCACTTAGAGCTCCTTGGTTGAGCGTTCCAATTTCTCCCATTCATTTTAATAGAAGTGGCCAATCCCTGCTAAATAATCTTTGGTTAGGCTCAGTAGACGCTAGCTATCCAGCTGATTTAATATTGTTGTGTACCGAGCAAGACAGCACTGACTATACATTACAGCTATTGACTGAGCACAACAATATCTCTGACATCAACACCATTGCTGTTTATTTATGTACTATTTTGTTAAATGTTTTTTCATGATCCATAGCGCTGTCACAGGCAAGAAAGTGTTTCTTCTTCTTGTGAGGTTTATTGACTGTTCACAATCCATCTTATGGTGCATTACCGCCACCTAGTGAGCTGTAGTGTGGAGCGTCACAAGAAAGTCTTTCAGTGAAGTCAAACATCCGCTGAAGATGATGAAATTGGCAAAATTTAATCAAAAAGAGGTCACACACTTTCTGTAGGATTAAATCCTAAACTGAGTGTACTTTAAAGGTAGCTTACCCTCTGGAGTATACTTGGAAGCAAACAAGTCATCTTTAATTCATTCTTAAGGTCGAACAGATTTGTGGAATATTGGGATATCACTGGTTGGAAATACCCAGATAAAAAGAAATAGTTTCCAAAGTGTGCATGAAAAATGTATATGATATAAACATGTTATATTCCTATAGCATTTTTAAAGGAATATAGTTTGCATCAAAAAAGTTCAGAGAACTTTTCACTCAATATCACATGGCATCTCAAATGTTTTTTTGGTAATGCTAAAATAAAAAAACCTGTCATGAAAAGGATTGACCGCTATTACCTCCCAGAACTTTTGCTCCATAAGACATCAGCCACTGAATGTTGGCAAACATCAATTTCATCTGAGTGTTTTATCTGCACGCTGTAAACCGCAAGTCATTTATTAATTTCATAAAGGAACCATAGTGGCTATAACTTCCATTTAATTTCTAATCTGTGCAAATTTCCACAATGATGGGATAACACTTCCTTTTTTGCAAATTTGTCTTTGTGATATTACTATTTATGATTACTTTTTTCTGCATCTTACATGAAGATATTACACTGTTTTCCAGAGTTGAGGTTGTGATTAATGCAGGAAAGGCAGTAAACGTTTATGTAATATTTATGTAAGTTTTGCACATGTGGATTTGGTTAAAAGCTCTAGCAGCATTCAGTGACACAGTTGCTAAATGTTATCTTTTGTTAATTTAGAGTTCTTTACCTGTGAACATCTGAGCTCACAGTAGTGTTTGTGTTCCAGGTGCTGTTCTGTACACACCCACCAGATGGCATCATTTATTGACAGATTCAATATAAAAAAAATCCTCAAATAAAATTAAGCAGAAATGTGTAAATATTGGTAAAAGCGGTCACCAGGCAATATCTACTACTAGTGTAATGCAAAGTGTTGCTGTCTATGTAGAATGCAATGTAGCTCACTAGATTTTGGAACAGACAGAGCCCGTGTGTTTCAACAGGTGACGACACTGCCATCTGAGCAGATAATATGCCACCCTCTTACATGATGTCGCCACAAAGCTATCGATGGCCTTACCACAAGTAGTGACATGAGTCGTCTTTCATGCATCAAAGAAGCAGGGAAAGAACATTGCAAATCAAGCAGCAGCCGTCGTGTTGCGTGTAAACGCAATGTTTGTAATGGCCTCATCAAGCACACTTCCATTTCCTCACTTTCATCTTTCTTTCCTTTGTTTAGGCGGCAAATTATTTGGACATCAAAGGTTTGCTAGATGTTACTTGCAAGACAGTTGCGAACATGATCAAAGGCAAAACCCCAGAAGAGATCAGAAAGACTTTCAATATCAAGAATGATTTTACAGAGGAAGAGGAAGCCCAGGTAAAGCAAATGCTCATTTCCTGTTTCTCCTTTTGTTAAACCGTGCATGCTGTAATGTTCTTTGACTTACTAGAATGTTCTGTGTTGTGTGTTTGCTGCAGGTACGCAAGGAGAACCAGTGGTGTGAAGAAAAGTGAAGAATATCCTGATACACTTTAACACTACCGATTGTTCCAGAAAACAAAAACGATTGAAAGAAAATGCACTGCGCTGTTCATATTTGTTAAGATTCGACACAAATAAACAGTCAAATCCCTTGTGTTTTGCTAGCATGACAATTTTCATTGCTTTGTGTGGTCCAAAAGCTTTTTTCCCTGTTTTTCCGTCTTTTACTACTTCACTGGAATGAGCAGTCTTCACCCTTATTCATGTAGAAAACATGCACTCCCTTTCATGGCTGCTGTACACAAGTCGTTTTTTTTTTTTTTTTTACAGAACTTTGTCAAGTAAACAGAATCCTTTTTCTTTACTTTTTTGAGAAATGAACATAGCTTGAGGGATTTTATAAACCTAGCCTTATTTGTGCTGTTGAAATGTAACCATAGGAAATCTGAAGGTTGAAATGTTTGAAACATGTCTTGTAAACTGGAAGTACTTGTTAAAGTTAATTTACTCGCTCATTGTATAGAACTGGGCGTCTTTTACAGTTCTGCTCGTAAAAGTGGCTATTAGGATTATCAATCTTTTATTTTCGAAGAATAAAACCATTATTGTGGGATTTGTCTTTGTTGGTGTATCTAATTTGTTCATTGTTGGTCTGTCTTTACGGAGTCTGTTGCTGACTGATTGTTCAAGTTCTGTCATTGCATCTGGTGAAAACTGAATTGTAAAGGCTTGTACCAGATTGTGGAAATTAGTTTTGTAGACCAATATAAATTGTTCCTACTGTAGATTTCTTGACAAATACCTTTTTTGGAAATTGACAGAAAATCAACCAAGAGCATACAAGGGAACTGATTTAAAATGTTTTCAAAAGCTTCTCGGGATGCTCCTCCTGAAGTTGGTTGAGAGAATGTGTGCAGAGCTGTAATCTACACAAACTGGCTTTCTGATGAAGCTCAGATATAATACATATTTTTTTTTATTGTGTTTACACCGTAGTTTCTAAACTATCTGTAATAAGAAATTAAAGCAGTAACTTACTGAATACTGTAAAGTATGTACTCTATACTATCTGCTATTTATAGAAAATAGTATGCATCAATCAATGCATCAATCAATGAAAAGCTTTTGGCTGTCCAATCTAAATCAAGAAGGAACTTTTAAAAATGGTGATGACAGCGGCGGTTCATTCATCACAATGGAAATGGAGTGAAGCGCATACTGCAGGGATGGAAATTGTAAGGAATTAAAACATTTTAGTACTTGAGGAATTATTTGGAAATAAATGCTATTCTTATTGCATTTACTTCACACAGAAGTCTGTTGCCAAATAATGAGTTCATTTGAGATTTTGACCACATAAACACTCATACGGTTGATTTCATTCTTGTAAAAGGCTTGTTTACACAGACTTTTAAGGGCATAAATTCAATCCAATAATTGATCCTAAAACGTTAAATAAAGATTCTAAACCATTTTTTTGATATATAAAATTTAACTGGTTACACAAAACTTAAACTACTCATTGTCATATGAATAACCAATCAGTGTCTGCACTGATTGAAGTCTCACAGACCTTAAAGTGACAGTTCACCCAAAAATGAAAATTTTCATTTACTCACACTCATGCCATCCCAGATATGTCTTCTGAACACAATATTTTTGGCAGAATATTTCAGCTCTGTTGGTCCATACAATGAAAGTGAATGGTGACCAAAATGTAGAACCTCCAAAAACCCATAAAAGCATATGAATAATCCATGAATCCAGTGGATTAATCTATATCTTCAGAAGCGATATGAAACAGATCAATATTTAAGTCCTTTTTTAATATAAATTCTCCTACCTGCCTATGCATGTTTTCACCAAAAACAAAATAAGTGAAAGTGTGGATTGATCGTAAAAAATAACAAACATTGTTCTGTTTCTCACCAGCACTTATCAAATCACTTCTTTGAAGACATGGATTTAAACAAGTCACATGGATAAAAATGTTGGTCAACATTGTAAAGACCCACAGATATGAGATATTCTTCTAAAAATCTTTGTGTTCTGCAGAAGAATGTCACACATCTTGGATGGTATGAGGGTGAGTGATGAGAGAAGTTTCATTTTTGGAGGAACAGACCCTTAAAGTACAACATTACACACAGTAAATGTTATAATTTAGAGTTGGACATGACAAACGTCATTACTTGCTGTAAGAATAATTCAGTAACGGATGCATTTTGTGTGTGTTTTTGATTAGATTAAAAGAGCTGGCTCATAGGAGTCATTCATTTGGGAATCACACTACACTGACTGGTCATGTTGTAAGTTTTTGATTTACTAAAAAGAAAATCAGGGAATCGGACTTGCTGTGAAAATTCACAACCCTACCGTTCAGTGTGTGCTGATATACGGCACGTTCACACAGCGGCAGAATATGGTTGTCAGTCCTGTTTTTTTGTGCTTAATACGGTTACGCTCACACACAAGTCGGTTATTTGCGCGAGCGACAACCGCATTCTATAACCGAACTGACTCCGGCAAATTTCCAGGACACACACACAACCGCGTATTCTGCAAGCCTGTGCTGTGTGAACAGAACCATACTGAACAACTAGTTGTCCGTCATATAATGTGAAATCCACCTGTACACGCGCGTCTCGTGTGAATTATGGGGGTTTTGTTTGGAGATGAGGTATGAGCTCAACCGCTCTTTCACTGAAGCTGCTGGACGAGCACTCAGTTAAAAAGCATTCAAAGCCGCTGTTGCGCCTCATTTGAAATTGTTTGTTTAATAACACGGAGTCAGTTGTGGTAAGACATGCCGGTGATATGGACGTCGCCATCTGTGATATTTACTTTAGTCATGGTCACTATTGTGACTTCCGTTGTTCGTTCACACAGACCGTATTAAAGCCGCTACTAGAAGATGTTGTATGAACAGGACATTTCGAGCCTCACACATGTAAGTAAATGCGGTTGTCAATCCCAAACACGGCTTGTGTGAATGTAGGAAGTAGACCTGCACACAGAACACTTGCACAGTCTGTACATCCTGCAGTAAACAGTCACAGATTGTACAGCAGCGTCTGGTAGTGTTTATTCCAAACCCTCAGACAATAAAAGACAACAACACTCCTGAAAGAACTGCGTATCCTTTAAACAGAGTAAAAAATATATTTTAATCAATCTAAAGAAGGATTATCGTTACATCAAAAGCAAAACGACAAATGAAAAGGGCAGATTGTTTGGCATATATTGATATTTGTGAATACTGTCGATGAAACCGCTCCGTCTGCTGGACGTTTGACGTCACAAGCTGTATTCGGACGCACACATGATTGAAGCCTCAGAACAGACCTGAGTGAACACTGAACGGCTGCTAGAGAGCACAAAATAACAAATAGAGCAGTTTCTGAAACATACAAAATACATGCACATACTTAGTTTCATACAGCTGTGTTTGGATGAATGACTACATAAAATCTACACATCAAAAACTAAAAAAATGAATGAATAAAAAGAAATGAACAGCCAAGGAATGTTTTTTTTTTCTTCTTTTTTCCTTTACATACAAACATATAAAAGTTTAGTTATGGACGTTCATATCTATAAAATATGAAGCTTTACAACACTTATTCATTTGATTGTAAAAGAGTGATTGTGAGAACTAACACTGTTTTCAGTGATGTACAGACGTGTCTTTTTATTGATCAATTATCCTCATCTTCCTAATGAGAACCTGGAAGTGATGTAATCTACACCTTACCACCAATCACCAACAGAATCTACTGGGTGAATGTCATGAAGAACATGTGCGGGTCATCTTTTACAACAACAAAAAAAAAAATGAAAAAAAAAAAAAATGAACTAAACTATATTTTCCATCAAGAAAATGTCTGAAGATCTTTGCATCATGCCATTAATTGCAAAGTTCTCATTACTGTCATGCGTCCAGATGTTTTACTTTTGAGATTTTCTGTCATTCCTATTCTTTATGGGGATTCTCATTACAGTAATATAGTGATTTTTTTAAATAATAATAATAATAATATTTGTATTGCTTTGCGTAATATTAAACGATCACCACCATTCAAAAACTAGCGATACGATAACTAAACAAACAGAAAAGTACATCAGTACGACATCACATCGACTTATTTCTAATACATAATTCATAAATTACAGGTAGAAGTACTACCATGTTGTATAAATACCATTGAAAAAAAAAATCTTAATGGTCTTAAAAATAGGCTTCATTTTCTTTATGCAAAATCTACTTAAATATGAGCCACAAACGTTCTTCATGAAATTCCCCCATTAGGAAATCTAGTGCCATTGCAGAAGCCCCATCTGACATTTGTTTTCTTGAGGATACTGAAGCGTGCAGAACTTTAGGAATATATGTGGAGTGGATGCAGGAAATGAGTCTTCAGAGTGATGGTGCGATTGAGCCGTCGGTCTTCTGATGTGATCTGATTTATTATTGTGACTGGTGTATCGTGCTCTCTGTTTTAACTCGGCTGAAGTCGAGCGACAGTCTGGGTGGGCGGGCGGGGCGATTGCTGCTGTATGGGCGGGGACTGCTGACAGGGGAGGTGGGGAAGAGGCGGAGCATCGCTTGGGAGAGGCGGGGTTTGGCGGGTGATAGACAGGTGATGGGGGGGAGTCTATAGCACTTCCATCGGAAGAATGGGGGCTGGCGCAGCGTCCTCTTTGAAGGTAGCGAATGCACTTCTTTTTCCTCCTAGGAACAGTCAAGAGAGTTATCTGTGAATAAAGCGTGAATGTGAAACGTCACAAACATGAACTCTGCACAACAATGACACAAAATAAAAAGAACACAAAAAAGAAATATGTGGATACTTAATGGGTGAATATCACGCAAACAGGTCTAGGTCACATTTCATTCCCAAAATATATGGAAAATGAAGCCTATTTACCATTTTCATGACAATTAAGCAGATTTCCACCCTAAATGATCATTACATAATGTGAACAGAGCCCATTAGAGGACAGGGAGAGAATTTATTCTTCACTCGCAATGCATTTACATTTATGCATTTTGCCGACGCTTTTATCCAAAGTGACTTACAGTGAATTCAGGATAAATCTATTTTGGCTTTGCTATACGCAACGCTTAATTTAAATGAATAAAAACTGACTGAATACTGTTCACAAGACACTAGACTGTCATTTCAAGGGTTAACTTCTGACACACGAATCACATGGCACAAGAATATGCTGATGATTTCTGTAAAGTGCTTCTACCGACGTAGCGCCAACAAACAAAATGTAAGTTTTTTCATTGAAACCTGTTTGTTTATAAAGAGTAGAGTCTCTACTTTCGTTTAATTTACCGCATTAAAAAATCTGTTCATTTTTCGCACATCAGCGCCCTTATGAACATGATGTCCACATCTGTGGAAACTCGTACCGCATTTCCTCAAAAGTACAAAAAAACTTCAACATTCAACTCATTTAGCTTCATTTAATATACAAGTTGTAATATTTCATTTTGCTCTCACTATACAATGCAGTTCTGTTCATTAACATCAGTAAATACATTCCTATATGTTCACTGTGCATTGAGAATCAATGGGTTCATCCAAAAGCTGAAAAATGTTGCTTTCAGAGACTTTATATGGAGTTAAGATGAAAATAAGGTGTATTTCAAACTGTTCTGAGACCAGTGAAGACAGACAGCACACTTGAGGTTAAGTCATTCCCTAAATAGGGAGCAAGGGAGCATCCTATAGCTCTCTATGCAGCTTATTACATTCAATCCTAAAATCCAACCAAAAGTTGAGTTTCAGGCTGCAGATGATGTTTGGTTCACTCAACATGTTTGACAGTTTTTTTTTCTTGTTTATTATGTGCTACTATTTCCAAATGAAAAAGGGAAATGGAAAATGCAGTCATGCGGGGGTCTCAGGAGGTTAAGCAAAATGTCATATCAAGCTGATTTGGGGTGAAATGTTTTTAAGATGTTTTGTGACATTCACCCTTATGACCCGATCAGTTATGACAGAATAATAACAATATCATGTTATTGAAAGCAAGATTGATTTAATTGCTTTTGGCAGCCATGCAGAAATACTGCAAATAGTTTCTTTTCTATTGAGCATTTGCAACTAGTGAAAATAGAAAATGCTATTTTTGTTTGAATATCATGTCTTCACTATGTTTTTTTTTTCTAAAATGCTTTAGGTATTTGAGAGAAATGCTTAATTTGTTGTTGTTCCAGCACTCATTCAAACCTGTTACGCTGAATTCACGGGGTGTGAGGAATGTGTTGCGTTCCTACGGCAATGGCGATTGTTTATCAGCATACATGGTTGTGATTGGTTAATATATCAAAGTCCCTTTCAAGGCCAATCAGTCCACTCGGCGGTCATCTTTGGAACGCTCTCGGGCAGGCTGTTTGCTTCTTTTCTAAAATCTCCTGATTATTTTAGTTTTCTACAGAGTTCAACGTGAGCCGCGCAGCAAAAATAGGCTCGACCGCCAAAACTATCCGCTCACTGCCGCATCTAGGAGGATTCACCTCGCAACTCACACTTGAATCTGTTAATATGGCCTTCAAAATGATAACACGCTGCTCATGCCCCGATCACGAAGGATATGTGAAACCGCCTTTATACTGAAGCATTTTCCCCTTGAGGACAACATAATTCAAACAGAGATAAGTTCCTCTTTATCAGCAGGTGCTGGAACCCTATTGTTTTTGTAATGATTGTCTGCTTTTTTTATTATACATTTTCTGCCCTAAAACAGTATGGGCGTCAGAGACTGTAACTCCCAGAGCACCTAAATCGCTTTAGAGTTGCAAGCCAATAAAATGCTTGGGTGTGGCCCATTTTCATTTATCGATCTATATCTTCAAAATGCAAAGTCCAAATTTAACGAACCATGGTAAACTTCCAAACAAAGGCATTTTGAAAATGCATGCCAATTTTCGTCCAATTCTGCCCATAGGGGGCACTATAACCAATAAAATAACTCTGCAACCATTCCGTCAAGGATGTTGGAATTTGACATGCATCTTTCTTTGGTTCAAGTGCTAACATATCCTTAAAATATCTGATTTGACAAATACAAAAATTAAATAAAAAATAGGATGCTAAAATCGAATTAAATTTAAACAACTAATAATTTGCATTATAAATATTGGTCTTTATGAAATTTCACATTCACTTACAGGTTGCCAAAATTAGGCTCTATACCAAATTCTGTATTCTGCCACAAGGTGGCCCTATAATAAGCAAATATATATTTTTGCTAATAACTTCAGAACCATTTACATGCGGATAGTATCTGGATATTCTTTAGCTGGATTGTTTTTACACCTTGCAGTCAAATGTGTCTCCACAAAATTACCAGAGCAAAATGTAAAACGCTGCTTACATATTACATCAGAGGCTGCGATAACTGAACATTCTGTCTTTTAGCACATTTTGAAAACACTGATGGATAATTGAAATGCCTTCTGTGGACATTTTTGGCAGCCACCAAAGCTAATTTGCGGTTCGCCGAAGCAAATTTTATGAAATTCATCACGTGTTCTGCACTTTGTATATGCTTCTCATTTAAATCGCGCAAGTGAAGACTGGTTTCATGTGAGCGTCGCGGGTGATTAGAATATAAGAGAGAGACACAAGTGAGTGTGATTTGAGGAGAAAGATGAGTTATTTCAAGTGTATTTCAGTGGAATTCATGGAATATAGTTCATTGTTTGGGTAGCAAGTTTGCAAGATGGCAGTGCCTGTTTTGTTCTACATATTGTGATGACTGAATTTACAGAAAAAGGCAAGAATCCACAACACAGTGCTTTAACAACAGATGACAGTAGCATAACCTCACACCTTCTTTGAATGAGATCAGAATCCATTCCTGACCACCTTAAAATGTGGTTTGAGTGATCTGATCACGATCCAATCACAATGTGTCTTAGGTGTATTTACTGTGGTATCTGATAGCGATCCGATCACTGAAAATGCATGTTAATGCAAGGTTTAAATGGGGCCTTATGTTGCTCCTGATTTATTTAATTGTTTAGAAGAGATAAGCCAATGACTAATTGGTCTGTATATTGTGAGAGCAATATTCAAACTTAAAACCCAGAACACATGGATAACCAGACATTCTGAGGGCACAAGCAACATTTCACAAGTAGGTATAGCTGCAGGCCAGAGACCTCCAAATGGGGGTGGAGTTACTCCAAAAAGGTGTTGAGCCAACTCCAAAAGGTTGGTGTCACTTCCCCTCACTGTAAAGGTTAGATAAAACGGTTGGGTAAGGGGCTCCATATATTTTTTATTGTTGTTTTTGAGCTCCTGCGCCTTTTTGGAGCATGTAGCCTGCATTTCCTTCTCAAATTTCAACCATTTCCGATGCTAGGGGGCGCTATAACTTAAAAAAATATCCTAATTGTGCGATTGTGAAGAATGCAGTTAAAATTCCACACCAACACAACAAACCACAACATATTACAGGATTTATTGTCAAATTTGTCTTTAGTATCTTCAACATGTTCTTGAAACCCTATAGTTGCCGCTTGTGGCTATATTTATGTTTACACTTGTAGTGATATTGTCAAGCTCAATAGTTCATCTCTATACTGGCAAAAACATTTTACAGAGAGTTTTACACATTACAGCACAGCAAATCTGAGTAATACTACCAGAATTTGTTGTCATCTATTCCAATTATAAGTATTGGGCCAGGAGAAGTGATCTATCTACAGGAGTCTGCAGTTGTATGTAAGTGTGTTTATTTCATTGTTTTTAACGTCGTTAGAGTGGTATTCATTGCTAGATTAGGTGCTGTTTGTTAACGGTCTTGAACGCGGGTCGCTTAAACATGTGTTTGGTGTGTGCGCGCGCTATATTTGTGTTGACTTGTCCCATAGTATTCACTGCTAGATTTGTTTAGACCTGTCTCGTAGTATTCACTGTTAGATTTTGGTTTGGTTATCCAGTGTGTGTAAAACTATCGTCATTTTAGTGTCTGCAAACAGTGCTTCACTTGTTTTAGAGTATTATTTATTGCTAAAGTGCAGCATAATTTATTTGCACTGTACAGAAGTTGCGTTTGTTCCTGCGCACCCCTCAGTTTTGATTTCGGGTGACCATGTGACTAGCTTTGTTGTGCTAAGAGGCATTAAGGCGTGGCCGCTTTTTCCACTGAACGGCTCGTTTAAGTGTGTATTTATTGGACTTAATGATGACGCGGAAGCGGAGGCCCTCGTGTAAAGCCCTCCTCATGTGAAGACCTCCTTGGGTAAAGACCAGCGAGTCTACCTGTGCGAGTCCACCGAGCAAGGACACCGACAAGGCACTACTCACCAAAGCACTTAAGTATTTTTCTATTCTATCTCTTTTAGTATTTTACATACATACATAATAACATGTCTAGTTCACTAATAACACATGCCTTCAAGCACATCCCTGTTATCTCTTGTAGACCGTTCACAAGATACAGATGCAAGACAAAACGCAACCCACACAACCTACGGCCGCTTTGCACTTCAACACCTGCTCCACTCTCGTTCTCAGTGGGACTCTGGAACTGCCAGTCTGCTGTGAACAAAGCTGCCTTCATTCCAGCTTTCGCCACACAGTCCACCCTCAGCATCCTGGCACTGACAGAGACATGGATACGTCCTGAGGATACAGCAACACCTGCTGCTCTCTCCAACAACTTCTCCTTTTCCCACACCCCTCGGCATACTGGTAGGGGTGGGGGAACAGGTTTGCTCATTCATAATAACCTGACTTTTTCACCACAGGCTTCACTATGTAACAATAGTTCTTTTGAATTTTATGCCATTACTACAATGCAACCCACAAAATTACATGTTGTTGTCATCTATCGCCCTCCAGGTCAGCTGACAAGCTTTCTTGAGGAGTTGGATGTCCTGCTGTCCTCCTTGCCAGAGGATGGCAGGCCACTTGTGGTTCTTGGCGATTTCAACATACACCAAGACAAGCCCCAGGCCATCGACTCTTCTGGACTCATTTGGAAAGACTACAAACCACAGCAACTCACAGATTGGGCAACCAGCTGGACCTCATTTTTACACGTAACTGTACCACCTCAAATATTCTTGTTACACCTTTACATGTCTCTGATCACTACTTTGTTCAATTCAACATGATTCTTCCATCCATTGTAAAACCGACTCCACCTTTGGATTCCTTTCGCCGTAAACTCCATTCCCTCTCACCTTCTCGCCTTTCCACTGATGACTCTGCCTCTCTTCCCACAATAATTTTTTTTCCATGCTTGATGTAAACACTGCCACACTTAGCTCTACTTTAACAACCTGTCTAGACAACATCTGTCCTCTCTCCTCTAGACCAGCACGTACTACACCACCCAGCCCCTGGCTGTCTGAAGTCCTTTGTGAACATCGGACTGATCTCAGGGCAGCTGAGAGGAGATGGCAGAAATCTAAAGATCCAGCCGATCTAGGTAAATATCAGCTTCTGCTTGCAACTTTTTCAGATAACGTTAAAGCTGCAAAAAATTCATATTACCAGACCAAGATCAACAGCACCACAGACACTCGTAGCTTGTTTAGAACATTCAACACACTTCTCTGCCCTCCCCCTCCACCACCTGACACATCACTGACAGCAGATATCTTCGCCACATATTTTTACTAATAAGGTTACAGCCATCAGCAATACATTCACTGCACCACACCCTGTCAAACACCCACCTCCTGTATGCAACTCTTCTTTCTCCATGTTCTCTCCTTTAACTGACACTGAGGTCTCTAATCTCCTCCTCTCCAACCACCCCACAACCTGTTTACTTGACCCCATTCCATCACACCTTCTCCAGGCCATCTCTCCGTCCATCCTACCTGCACATACACACATAATTAACAAATCTCTTCTTGCAGGCACTTTTCCCACTACATTTAAGCAGGCTCGAATAACCCCACTGCTGAAAAAACCTGCATTTAACCCCACCCTGATAGAACAATACAGACCAGTCTCTCTCATCCCATTCATGGCAAAAACACTTGAAAGGGCAGTTTTCAATCAGATCTCTGCCTATCTCTCACAGAACAAGCTGCTGGATGACAATCAGTCAGGCTTCAAAAGTGGATACTCCACTGAGACTGCCCTGCTGTCTGTCACGGAGTTGCTGAGATCATCCGTTCTGATTGTGCTGGAACTTTCTGCTGCCTTTGACACAGTCAACCATCAGATCCTACACTCCACCCTCTCTAAACTGGGCATCATTGGAACTGTGCTTGGCTGGTTCAACTCCTATCTCTCAGAAAGGTCCTTTGAGGTAGTCTGGAGAGTGGAGGTATCCAAGCCACATCAGTTACTTACTGGGGTACCTCAGGGATCAGTGCTTGGGCCACTTCTCTTCTCTATATACACAACATCACTGGGAACCATCATCCAGTCACATGGTTTCTCTTACCACTGCTACGCTGATGACACGCAACTCTACTTGTCTTTCCAGCCCGAATCACTGCCTGTCTGGCAGACATCTCAGCCTGGATGAAGGAACACCACCTGTAACTCAACCCAGCCAAGACCGAACTCCTTGTCTTTCCAGCCAACCCTGCTGTTGAACACAACATCACCGTGCAGCTGGGTCCAACTACAGTTTCGCCTTCCAAAACTGTCAGCAATCAAGGGGTAACCATTGATGATGAGCTAAATTTCACAGACCACATCTCAAAGACTGCAAGATCATGTAAGACCCTTCCTCTCTGTACATGCCACACAACTGCTCGTTCAGTCACTTGTCATAACTAGACTGGACTACTGTAACGCTCTCATTCTAGGCCTTCCTGCATGTGTTATTAGACTTCTCCAAATGATCCAGAATGCAGCAGCACGTCTGGTCTTTAATAAACCTAAGAGAGCACATGTTACACCACTCTTTGTCTCTCTCCACTGGCTGCCGGTTCATGCACATACTAAATTTAAGGCCCTGATGCTGGCATAAAAAACAGTCACTGGGTCTGCTCCAGCATACCTAAAAACATTTATGCAGAGCTACGTTCCCACCAGAAGCCTGCGGTCGGCTAAGGAACGTGGCCTTGTCGTACCAAAACAAAGAGGCACCAAAACACTTTCCCGGACTTTCAGTTTTATCATACCACGTTGGTGGAATGACCTTCCCAACTCAATCCGTGAAGCTGACTCACTCTCTATCTTCAAAAAACCTCTAAAAACACATCTTTTCCAAGAGCACTTAACCGGTCACAAAACAAAAAAACAATTCTTGTTGCACTTAAATCTGTTTTGTATACTATTCTGATGATAGTGAAACTTTGTAGTATGGCACTTTTCATACCACTGTCTCCTTAATATGATTCGCTTATGTTTTCCTCTTTTGTAAGTCGCTTTGGATAAAAGCGTCTGCCAAATGAATAAATGTAAATGTATTCAAATTATGCTTAGGGATTAATAATAAATGACTATTGTTAACTTTGCATGACTGTAACTCTATATTAAGGATTTGAGATAATGGTGGAAACAGTCTTGGTACTTTGGGCCTGTGGTGGCAAAATATGATTTCTTGAAAGTTCAGCATTAACCTTTTCATATGAAATAAAAAAATGGGACGCTTTCTGAGAGTAATCAAATATTCATCCTTTTCTGATAACTACATATGGCGTGATCTTTATATATGATCCAAGGACACTAATGTTGCTCCTTATTAACCTGTGGTTTATGTGATGGTTATGTGGACCAATTTATGTGTCAAGTTCAAAGGTTTCAGGGCATGTATGGCATATTGTTTTGAAACCGCACAGCTACCAAACCACAGTGGCACCCTAGTGCGAGTCAGGAGAGTATGGAAATGTAGACACAACCTCTCTGATCCTCCATTGTCACGTTACACACACAAATCAAAGCAACACACACACTTTCGCCCGCATCAAAGTCGGAGAGGAATGGCAATGACTCGCGGCCACCGCAATAGGGGTAGGCTTTGCAAACGATGCTGCTTGCAAATGTCAGAGTTTGTGATCAAACGCAGCTCGAGCTGACCGCGACGTGCGCAAGAGAGGCAGAGACAGACGGATGTGTGGGTGTGAATGGCATCAGTTAGCAGTGCTTTAGGTGCAATTCAACTACAAGAGGGATTGCCAAAACCCTTAAATCCACAGCCAGTTCACTTTGTTCTTACTGCGTGTGAGTGAAAGCAACGTGTTTTGGATGTTTCCCAAATGTGATGATGCACATAGCCATACCACCTCTTACGTCACTGATGTTCAAGAACAGTTCACCAAAAATTTTTGTTGTCTACCTGAATGTTCACGCTGTTATTTTAATGAAAGTGAACACTGTCGAGCTCCAAAAAGTCACCATTAAGGGAACAATAAAAGTAGTCCAAATCTGAATATACACAAATTTGAAAGAAAAAAAAAAAGCTCTACATTTTGAAATCTGTTCCTCACACAAAGCATTCATATGACTTCAGAAATCTTGAAATAGACTGCACACGACTTAAAACTATTCTGGGAAGGGTTGCACCAGCTGTGGGTAAAGCTGAAAGTATACTTCGGTTTTGACGCAAACACTTAGCATCTGCGTACAGTCAAACACTAGCCTTTTAAAGTATACATAATTTGACTGTGTGCCCATATACAAGCGGTTGGTGCATGCGCGACGTCTGCTATGAGAGACTGGACTATTTCTCTTCAGGAGTTTGTACCAATAAGTTATACAAATGCTGGTATCTCCTAACCTCCTTACACAAGCGCTCTTGACGTGCAAACCCACTGTTGTTGTTTCCATCTTCATCTTACTGATGTTTATCGGCCATTACATTTTCATCTGGCACTTTTCATAAAAGCGAAGGCTTAATTGTGAGTGTTGCCACCTTGTGGACACACTAATTAGTGTGAATAATTCAGCCTGCATACGTTCAGTTGATGATTAAATGTGCGTCATGCATACTGCACGTGCGTTAGTGTTTGACCGAAGTATACTTTGGCTTATGGTCTAACTTAAGTTAGGACGTAAAGTTTTAAACTAAGGCAGTGGTTCTCATCCCTGTTCCTGGAAGCCCCCCAACACTACACATTTTGGATGTCTCCCTAATCAAACACACCTGATTCAACTCATCAACTCGTTAGCGCAGACTCCAAGACCTGAACTGGGCGTCAGAAAAGGGAGATTTACTAAATGTGCAGTGTTGGGGGGTTCAGGAACAGGTTTCATGCAACATTCAGCTCATATGCACTGCGTAAAGGAATGTATAGTCCCTTATATACGGTTTACATTTATTGATCCAAAAAGCAGCCTTCAAATGTGTAAACTGATTTGTTAAAAAGCCATTCATTTCAGTTTGATCTTTATATGGTTGATGGTCAAATCTTTTTGTTTCACATAACTGTCAGCAGTAATAAATATTGCATTGAGGAATATACAGGAAATACAATAATTAGTAATTTTAAATATTTATATAATAATATTTAGAAACTGTATACATAATTAATAATGGGCAATGCATACTAATACAACAGACAGAAAACTGACATTTATTTATCCTATATACAGGGTTCATACAGATGATTCAAAATTAAATTCAAGGAATTTTAAGAACCTTTAAAGCTCATTATAAGGACTATGCATGAAATGTCATTAATCAAACATATTCCTCATTTGTTCATTTTAAATAATAATAAAAAATATTATATTCATTTATTTTGATAAAATACCACTTATTTCGACACATTCTCATAGTACCCACTGAAGTAATGATGCAATGTATGACTTGCGGTTAAGTACATGAGAGCTTTCCAATGAAAGTGAATAAGTGGGTCTGTAAAAGGCAGTCCGTATAACTCCATGTGTTCTAAAGGCTTAGAACAACTTTATGCAAGGAACTGACCGAAACGGCAAATGTTGTAACAAAGCTTTCTTTCCGCAAGAGGTCACATGATGGCTCAGAAAATCAAATCCTCCATTGATCTGCATCAAATCTCAGAACATTTTATATCTGCATTTAAGTGATATAATGATTTCGCCAACCTATTTAACGTCTTTCTATCATTCAAGCACTTTTAAAGCACCTCTTGATAAAAAATGGCTATTTTCAAGGTGTTCTAGTACTTAAATATAAAAACTTCAAGCACCTTGTATGAACCCTGTATATATGTGTCACAAGCTAGTGACACTGGCGACGCATACTGTAAAGTGCACCGTTTTGATAATTGTTTTACATCATGTTTATCATATACTCTATGTTTAGTCTGTCACATAAAATTGGCCCTGATCGGAGGCTTCTGTAATTGGTGCAATGCTCAAACATTTAGTAGTGCATAAATTGTAACATAGTGCCCATCTAAACTCTAACTAGTCTAAGTTTTGTAACTGCCCCTGGGGCTTTTTTGTGCTTTGCTGCATCAGTCCCCATTTAATTTCATTGTATTGAAAAGAGCAGCGTGAACTTTCTGCTACATTTCTTCTTCTGTGTTCAAAAGAAGAAAGTAATATGGGTTTGGAATGACATGAGGCATGAAATAGATGAATACACAATTTTAAATTAAATTTTTTGGGTAAACTATTCCTTTAAAGGTCATCACATCGGCAGGACTTGGATCAACAAGTCTGCTGCAAGACTTTAAAACATTATGAACAGAGATGCTCCATTACAAGTCAAGTGAAAGACTGTAAAAGCATTTTAAAGTGTAGTGGTTTTGTAAGCACTCGTGTTAGTGATAGATACATGCAGAGCAGAGCATGGGCAGCACGGACAGACGGACAGAGGAAGTACACACCTGCAGGGACCGCACCAGTCCGTTTGTTGGTTGAGGCCAAAGCGAGCGCGGCATTTCTTTGGGGAGCCGGGGTCTTAGCGAGAGGCAGCATGCGTGCACACAGGGGAAGAAAGAGACAGGACCGGAGATAAGGGAGCAAGCCAAGAGGAGATGGGGAAGAGACCGGCAAAGCAGAAAAGTTATTGACAGATGAGGTGAAAAAGAAAAGCATTAAAATTCAAGACAGAGGTGATAAACCAACTGTACATTAGAAAGAGATCATGTTTCCATGCACACATCATCCCATTATTATTATTCTGAAAGAGACATTTACATGATTTCCAGCAATTCCAAATGAATTAAGAATCTTGTGGAAATACTGGAGATGGTTACTTTGCCCATTTATTATGCTGCATTTTAATAGTTGTGGACAATTATTTAATCAAGTGATTAAATCTTATGCATTATTTAATAATAACACAAGAGCACAATGACCTGCATAATGTATGTCATGATACTTTTACAAATGTAAGCTATGACGCTTCTTTTAATGTATGTAAAATATTAGTATCACTTTCAGATTTCTCGAAACCAGAATATTGGCTTGATTTGCTTATGCAAAGAGATAGATACGTTTTCATGCTGCTCATATAATCAGAATATGACCAAATTCTGACTAATAGCCAAATGTTCTTGTGCAGTCATTAGAGATGCATTGTGAGAAGTCTTCCTTTCAGAGACACCCAGTTCAATACACATCTCCATATCACCATTTATACTCTTGCAAATAGAACTATATGCTGTGTTTGAAGTAGCATACAATCACAGTGGCAAGAAAAAGTATGTGAACCTTTTGGAATGAACTGGTTTTCTGCATTAATTGGTCGTAAAATCTCATCTTCATCAAAGTCACAAATATAGACAAACACAATGTGATTAAACTAACATCACACACACAGTTATAATCTTTCATGTCTTTATTGAACACATCACTGTGCTGTGGAAAAAGTAAGTGAACCTCTAGGCTAATGATGTCAACAAAAGCGAATTATAGTCAGGAGTTGGCAAACCTGGCATCCAATTAATGAAACAAAATAGGAGGTGTGGGTTACTTTGACTAATAAAAAGTTAGACAAACTGTCTATAAATGGATGATTTAGTACTGTGGTTATTCTCTCTAGAAGTGGCCGTTCAGCCATGATGACACAAAGGGCACACAACAGAATGCTCAATGAGGTAAAAAAGAACCCTAGAGTGACTGGTTAAAACCTCCGTTCATGAGTCTACTATACGGAAAACATTAAACAGTCATGGTGCCCATGGCAGGAACCTTTCCAACAAAAACACTGCTGTGTGACTGAAGTTTGCCAAAGACCACGTTGACACTCCACAACACTACTGGGAAAATGTTTTGTGGACTGGTGAAACTAAGGTTGAATTGTTTGGGAAGAACCCGCAGCACTACGTATGGCGTAAATAGCGCACCGCATACCAACATGAAAACATTATACCAATGGTGAAGTACAGTGGAGGGAGCATCATAATTTGGGGCTACTTTGGGGCCTGGAGCACTTGCCATAATCAAGGGAAAAATTAATTCCAAAGATAATCAAGATATCCTACAGGATGTCAGGGTGGCTGTGTGCCAGCTTAAGTTCACTAGAAGTTAGGTGATGCAACAGGACAATGAACCTACACATCAAAGTAAATTCATTAAATCAGAGCCCAGATCTTAACCCTATAGAGATGCTGTGGAGTGACCTCAAGAGACCTTCTAAGAATATGACTGAACTGAAACAGTTTTGTAAGGAAGAATTGTCCAAAATTGCTTCTGAACATTGTGCAGGTAATCCGCAGCTTCTGGAAACACTTGGTTGAGGTTACTGCTGCCAGAGGAGAATCAACCAGTATTAAATCCAAGGGTTCACTTACTTTTTCCACAGCACAGTGCAGTGTTCAATAAAGACATAAAAGATTATAACTGTGTGTGTGATGTTAGTTTAAGCACATTGTGTTTGTCTATATTTGTGACTTTGATGAAGATGAGATCACATTTAATGACCAATTAATGCAGAAAACCAGCTAATTCCAAAGGGTTCACATATTTTTTCTTGCCACTGTATACATAGTGCATGTATATTGCCTTCTAGTACGCTGCTTTGGAAATAGTATACCACTGACAAAAAAGCACCACAAAGTGACATAGACCTGCCATATTGTTTTGGACATGGTACTATAAATGGGATGTGGTGGTGGCGTAGTGGCTAAAGCACAGGGCTGTTAATCAGATGGTCCCTGGTTTGAACCCCATGGCCACCACCATTGGGCCCTTGAGCAAGGCACTTAACTCCAGATTGCTCCGGGGGGGATTGTCCCTGTAATAATTGCACTTTAAGTTGCTTTGGATAAAAGTGTCTGCCAAATGCATAAATGTACTATAATAATGTCTTGTTTTTTTAGACCACATGTTATTCTTTAAGGGATCTATGGTAACACAGTACTTTTAGTAATGGACATAAATGACTGCTGCAATATTCCTGTCAAGCTTAAATTAAGGGTTATATAATAGAATTCAAGCTCTGTACAGATAATTCTAGTGGCTTTCCTCCTCATCTGGGTATCAAATGATTGCTGAAAATAATGATGATATGTCACTATTGAGATTGTCAATAATCAATATTATTATCTAGAATAAAGTAAAAAGCCACTCGAGGCTGTGCATTACAGAGATTTGAGTAAGGGGTGGAATACCTATAACCCCATTAATCACGGTTAAATCACTGCAGGTTTAACATTTATAAAACATCTGCAACAGCAATATTATTACAATACAACAGTTGTAATTATTATTAATAACAGTCAGAATAAACAAGTCTTCCTCTGAGTTGTTCATTAGTCTTACTGTAGATGGCTGATGGTTGCTCAACAGCGTCACAATATGTGCACTTTGAATGCGGCTAATCAAATTGGATTTTAGTCTAAACTATCAGTTGTATAATAATGTATTTCATCCAAATATGGTCTTTATATTACTACAAACAGCTCGTTTGGATATGTTAACAACAGTTTCTAGATTTTGGATAAATTACATATACATGAAGATGTTGTTTTTGCCGAGGCGGAGGGCGGGGCTGGGTCGTGATCCTACACACCCGGTCCCGTATTAGGCTAATCAAGCCTCCCTCGTTCTCTCAGGCAGGGGAGCCCCCAGCAAGACGTACATCCCTCCCCTCTTTCCCTGGGGAAGGGCGTGCCCTACCCCCGTCTGCCGGTAGGTCATCCCCGTCTACCTGGACGAGGGAGGAGACGAGGGAGGGGACAAGGGGAGGGAAACAGAGCCTAATTCGGGACCGGGTGTGTAGGATCATCACCGCCCTCCGCCCTGCCACAGTAAGATTAATGGGCAAATGCTTGATATGACTTGTAGTTTTGTACTGAATTCTAATATGCTCTTTAGTGATTATGAAAGCATTTGAACTGTTAAAATAGTGCATTTGTGCATGTACCTATGCTGGAGTCTTGCTGTTTATCTCGTTTCCTTCTCTTCTTCTTGCCCTGCAGTTATGAGAGATCAGAAAGTTATGTTAAACACGCTGATGAGCACACACACACACACACACACACACACACCCTGCATACTGTCTGATGCCCCACACAAAATAATTTGGTAACACTTTCCAAAAGGTTTCATTAGTTAACAACAATAGTTAACATGAACTGGACTTAACATGCTAACAAATGGAACCTTATAGTAAATTGTTACCAATAATTGTTCACAATAAGGTTCCATTCAGTAACATTATTTAATGCATTAGGTATCATGAAATAACAATGAACAATATCGTTTTATAACATGTATTAATCTTTGTTAACCCTTTAAGCTCTGAGGGTGTTTTTAAAGATTTCCTGTTTCAGTGGCATACCCAAAATTAAAGACTTATAACAACCAAAAAACAAACAAACAAACAAACAAGAAGGGTCAAGTCTTTGGTTTCATTGTAAAGAAAAGTAAAAAAAAAATGTTAATGATAAAGATTGTGAAACATTCTGAGACTCTCAGCCTAGGAAACTCTTATTTGACATTATTTATCTCTGAATGTAAATAAGGTAGCTCTGAAAAAAAATACTTTTGTTTTGTTCCCAATCATGTCAACTATATCTGATAAAAATGTTGTGATGATGCGACAAAGCAATCAAAAGTTATAGCATTACATAAATAATTTATTATAGTGTCCAAAAGCCTCTGCAAACAACCGAAACATAATAATTGTACATAAGAACTAATTACACGTGCAAACACAATGACTGAAGTATGTATAGCATGCAGACATGATTTTAGTAATGAGATTTCACAGAATGAGTGAGTTTTGAATCTGAATCACTGAGATTGTGTCGTTTACATAGCGCCATCTCCTGGTGGACATATGTAACATTGTGCTTTATGTGCATTATCTAATGATCTTTGCATCTGATTACCTTGTGTGTGGACTCATTTGAAAGATAATCACCTCTAGTGACCGTTATGGTTTTTTTTAATGGCCGATGCCCCTATCCAGAGATACAATGCCAATATATCACACACTGTAATATAGTAAATAACAAATATAAAACTGCTAAAACAAATTATAAACTATATATACAATATTTACTCAATTTCACACAAAACTTTAACCTTGTAATACATTTTTTTTATTTTATTTTAAATGGTAGATAGCACTTTCTTCTGATTACTGTTTAGTCATTCAATTTTAATCATTTATTTGCACGTGAAGAAATTGTTAATATATTAGGAAGAAGGAAATAACAGTACACACAGTAGTCAAGCAACCATGGTTTATCAAATCGCATTTTCTCAAAAAATACAGAATCAAACCATTTGTACATTCAGTGCATAGTGAATAAAACATTTACTTATAGCACACGTGAAGTGCTTTAACTTTGAAGATGCACTCACAGGCTCGTGCAGATCCAGCGCGAGTGGCATTCTCTTGACAGTTTAAATGGCCTGGATCACCTGTTTGGATTGTCACGGAGTGACTGTCATGATTTGTGAATCAGAGGAACATTTGATCCTGAAGTTTTTGATTCTGGCTATTTGAGTGTTCGACGGGAAGAAAACGCTGGATTTTCATGAGGTTCATGAATGAAATTTGTTTAAACGAGATATGCGCATATTTGCAGATGGTATATAATATTAGTTTTATTGATATTTGCCTTTGTATCATTAGAAAAGTTACAGGGAACTGTTGAGGAGAGACTGTTAGAATATGTGCTTTAGAGGAAGACTTATGAGCGCTCCACAGGAAGTTGGTTTGCTCAACTTTTGTGAGGTTTGTTTATTTCATCTGTTTAAATGAGATTAGCGCATATTTACAGACGGTATATGATATTAGTTTTATTAATATTTGCCTTTTTATCATTAGACAAGACAGTTAAACGTTACAGGGAACTGTAGAGGAGAGAGAGGGAAACAGGCGAGCACTTGAACATTATGAGTTCAAACAAGTCTGTTGCGGCTCTGATATGCAGACTCTGTGTTGCACACCAGTCTATTATTGCAGTAACACGATGCCATGTAACTACAAAACGAACTGCAACTGATCATTTACATGTCTCAATTGATTCACATGCAAGCAGGCAAATCTTGGCACCTTCAAGAAAACGGGAAAATGTATCGACCGATGCCAATAATGAAAAAAGTCAGAATAGCGCCCCGCCCTGTTCGCCATAGAAACACTTCTAATTTGTCTGCAAATTTCAAAGCACTTGATTAGTCTTTGTCATAATGCCTGCATACATTGGAAAGTAGAGCTTCTAAGCTTTAAAATGATACCTATTTTGTGTTGGTCTAGGCTGTAGTTATTCATATTTGGATTATTTTTTTCTCGTGCAGAAAGGGTTAATGTTAATAAAAATACAATTGTTCAATGTTAGTTTATGTTAGTTCACAATGCATTAACTAATGTTAACAAATACAACTTTTGATTTTAAAATGTAATACAAATGTTGAAATTAACATTCACCAAGATTAATGAATGATGTAAAAGTATTGTTCATTGTTGGTTCATGTTAACTAATGTTAACAAATAAAACCTTATTCTGAGGTGTTACCATTATGTTAATGTAAATCTATTAATCACAGTGATAATAATATCATCATGAGTTTTGTCATAATCATGCAGCCCTAAGTAATCATAATGCTTGACTTTGTAAACAACACTAATAATAATTCATTTTATTTAATATAACCTCATCTTTTATCTGGTAGCATGCCTGATCTTTGCTGACGTCTTTGGTTCTTTCCACCCCCTGCTTTCCCAAACACAGACTGTGAGAGTGTGTATGTGTGTGTGCAGTGTGGGCATAGAGACATCCGCATAGTGTTGCAGTTAATATCTTTGCGTGGGTTGTTACCGTGTTTCCTCTCTGCATGTAGGTGACGATTCTAAATGTGGGTGATATTTCTTTTTACATGTTTTTGCTGTCATCCTCTATAAAAGCAGGATGAGAGAATTATTTGCACACTTAAGCCACACCAATTTGTATATTATAACTTGCACTTCACCAGTGAAGTTTTTGAAATACTTTTGTTACTGTTGTAAATAAACACTGACATCCTCTGTTATTACATGGCTCTCTGGAATACTTGATTCTGATTGGTCAATGGCGGCATTTTGTTGTAAATTACTTTTGCACAATAAGACAAAAAAACTATTTACCTGACCATTGTCCTAGGTCCCAGAGGTCATAGCTCTGCTCATTAATAATAAACAAATCAATACTTTATGTCCGTTTATTTGTTTGTTGTTGAGTAGCCGTGTAATAAGCAAGATATTGTACAGTCATAGGTCATTTTTGCAAAACTGAACCCAAACAGGGGGATACAAGACCAAAGCATTTTGCAGTAAGGACTGTCTGACTGTACATTATCCCATACAAGAATTGTATTGCATTTGATAACAAAATATTAAAACAAGTGCCATCTGAAAACAAATGCTGCTAGAGCTTTTCTCATAACTGACTTCAATTTTGGCCCATTTTATGCAGTGACAGTTAATCAACTGGTGTAATGGTTTTAGCGGATGTATGAAGTCAGTTCCCCTCAAGTTCACACAGGTGTCCTAGCAGAGTAACCACAGGTGATGTTCAATTCACGTTAGAGGACCACAAAATGTCACAATATTATTGCCTTTTTATTTTGAGCACTATAGCTATTTTGTCATTTAAAAATCTTTTGTGAAATGGTTTGCTTGAAAAGTGTGCTTGTGCTATCTTCAGTAAAAAATCAATTACACTTGATTTGATATTTTGTTATGTAACTGACAGTGTGACTTAAGTGTCTAAGACATTTGGTGTCACTGACTGTATTCCTAGAGTCAAACATTCCCCATGATGTTTAATGGTAAACTCAGTAAGTAATAAGAGAAAATAAATCTGGAGTGGTCCTTCTCCTTAGTTAACAAATTATCTTTTCATCCCATTATACATGCTTCTTAAAAGTTCCCTGAACGCATCTACTTTGTTTTAAAATGTCAGTCAAAAGATTTACGTGACATTAGAATAAATGATAACCCATTTCTACAGCCATGACTAATCATTCCTTTTATTAGAAGGATTTCATTAGCATAAATAGACATAATCGTGACATGAATTTGAATTTCTCTGTAACGGGCTGAACTAAACACAAAAATGAGCTAGTGCCCAGTTACGATACCAGTCAAAATTGTGGACTCGCTCTTTCTTTACTAATTTTCTTCATGTTATAAAAATATTTTTATTAATAATTTAGTTTTGTAAAGAAATGATTGCTTAGGCACAGTTTAAATTTGTCAACAAATCTAATTTCAAGCATTTAAGCATAAACCTAGAACAAATGTTTTTCAAGATCATGAAAATCAAATTCAGTTAAGTTTTTCCAAACTATTTACCTAACCCTAACCCTAAGTCTTAGCATAAACCCTGATTTTCCTAAATCACCAGAAAAGACCAAAAGAATGAGAGGTGAGACGGTAATGAGACAGTACTGAGATGGCAATGAGAAATCACTTACGTAGTTGTCGCGTGCGGACCAGCTGGGGTAAAGCTGCATGTGAAGCTGTCGCTCTTTCCGCGCCAGTTCATAGTACTTAGCCTGTTCCTCACGGGTCAGAGCGTGCCACTGTTACACAAAAACACACATATAAAAAACACTGCTCATTTTAACCATCTCAGGTCATAAATACAGTTCAGAATATTTGCCAAAACACAAAAACAAAACAAAAACAACAACAAAACCAAAACAAAACAAATAAAAAACCACAACACAAAACAAATAAAAAACCACAACACAAAACAAATAAAACCACAACACAAAACAAAACAAATAAAAACCAAAACACAAAAAAACGCAAAACAAATACAAAAAAACAAACAAATAAAAAACAAAACCACAACACAAAACAAATAAAAAATCACAAAACAAATAAACAACAACACAAAACAAAACAAATAAAAACCAAAACACAAAACAAATAAAACAAAACCACAACACAAAACAAATAAAAGAAAAACACAAAACAAATAAAACCAAAACACAAAACAAATAAAAAACAAAACAGTAGTGTTCATCTAGTTTTAATTGACAAGCATTATGTCTTTTGACATGTCCTGGATTCATTGTCATTGTTTTAGAAACAACAGAATTAACCAAATGTGTTATAAGAGGTTGATTCTTTTGACCATAAAAACACCTATCAAACTAATTATCCACATTTAAAAAATATACATAGTATTTATTTATTTTTGAAGAATTTCTGTTTTTTATATCAGTGCACTGACACCTGCAGTACCTTTCACAGACACCCGGTTGAAAACCCTGGTAGTAGAAGTAGATAAAACCCCCACCAATCTCAGTAAATAAAATATTTCCATATAAACTACTCTTTCAAACAAAATGGCAGGCATATTTATACTAATTGATTACATGAATCATGCTCTCAAACACTTGCAGCAAGATCGCGGCACAACGCAGATAAGAAATGAAGTGTAAAATGAAATATTCCGAATAGTCATGACTGACCCGTCGTCCCAGGATCTGATTGATGGCGGCGCTCTCCTTCAGTGTGCATTCAGCAATCACTTTAGCTCTCATCTCCTTCATGTACAGCATAAACGCGTTCAGAGGTTTCTTGATCACCGGCTTTTTGGGCTCTTTCTCTCGCTTCGCCTCTGGATGAGGTTTCCTGCCGAAAACAGGAACAAATCTCTTTACTACTGATCAATTGTTTGGAAGAAATCTAATCAAATAAATGATATTCATTTCAGAAATTCCTAATTTAGAATCTTTAAGTTAAGATTTTTATTTGACTTATTTATTGTTGTTTGTGCAAACCCAGAGGACATTGTTATTGCTCAGAGGATGCTCTTTTAAAGCTCTTGACTTGACGTTTCATTTAAGTTTTTCTCAGATGTTTCTCCTGAAATACCTTACACAAATAAGTCAAATTTTACCATCAAGTAAGAGTACAGAACTATAAAATGAATGTGGATAGTAGGGGTGTGCAGCGAAGCCCTCATCTGTATCTGTATATGTTGCAATGGAAAAATTCTTTTTTATGGGAGGGCTTAAAGGAAAGTTTACCCAAAAATGAAAATGTTCTCATTATTTACTCACCCTCATGCTGTCCTGGATGTGTATGACTTTCTTTCTTCAGCAGAACACAAATGAAGAGTTTTAGCTCTGTAGATCCATACAATACAAGTGAATGGGTGCCAAAACTTTGAAGCTCCAAATATCACATAAGTCAGCATAAAAGTCATCCATTTGACTCCAGTGGATTAATGAATGTCTTTATTAGATAGGTGATAGGTGTGGGTGGAAAACAGATCAATATTTAAGTACATTTTTACTATAAATTCTCCTCCCTGCTCAGACAATCTCCACTGTAACTTTCACTTTCTTCTTCTTTTGTTTTTGGTGATTCACATTCTTCATCATATCACCATCTACTGGGCAGGGAGAATAATTTCTAGCATTTTTCTCACCCACACCTGTCATATCTCTTCTGAAGACATGGATTAAACCACTGGAGTCTTATGAATTACTTTTAGGCTGCCTTTATGAGATTTTTGGAGCATCACAATGTTGGCATCCATTCACTTGCATTGTAAGGACCTACAGAGCTGAGATATTCTTCTAAATATTTTTAATTTGTGTTCTGCAGAAGAAAGAAAGTCATACACATCTGGGAGTAAATGATGAGAGAATCACAACAGTAGGGCTGAGTGATATTGCTACAAATATTGGGCTATATCTTGATATTTTTCTAAATATTCAATATATATATAATTATGCATTTGCTCTCAAATGACTTTAAAGCATGTGCCATCATTTCAACCAAACAGGCATTCTAGACAAGTAAAATAATGCAGATATGTTTTCCCCAGTTTTTAACACAAGTTGGAATCAAATTTAATCATTTTCACACAAAGTAAATTATTTATACAATTGTTTTTCCAATATTTTTGCTAAAACATTATCCCTGTGAATAACAAGCCTTTTTTAACCCTGTTTAACTGTATCATAAAACTGAATTATTATTGTGGATTGTTGTATTATTTTGAAGATTAGATTTGATTAGATGTTATTCAATAGTCATTTATAGCACATGAACCGAGTGCATCCGTGAGCCCTGTGTGTGAACACAAAGAGTGCGTCACACATTTACTCTGAAGTGCCCACAAACCACGAAGGCAAAAGAACTCATTTAATCTCAGCGTTTCTAGTTTAATAATCACGTAATACCATATAATGATTTGATGTTATTTTGATTAATTGTGCAGCTCTGAAGAATCGTGAAATGAGTCTAATGAAGCGCTCTTTAGGAAATCAAAGGTGCATTAAAATCATTGTAATATTCACGATATTGCATCATTTTACATCGCCAGCAAAATAATTGTAATGATATTCCATTTCAAATCTCATTTGTGATTTTTAAGTCCAATGGGAAGAACTTACGAATAAATGCTCCTTTCAAAATGGTCGTGGTCATGTTTGCCTGAAGAAGGCACAATGGCGGGGTGTGGGATGCCTGTGGGGTGCATGCCGGACTGAAGCATCAGAGAATGAGAGAACCTACACACACACACACACATAAACACAAGAAGATCACAGTTATCTGACCCCACATGACATTTCCTTGATGTGCTGGTATTAAAAGGGGAACTCATACCAACTCATAGAAGTTAAATATGTTAGCTGTATTCAAATGAAATATGAAGGGGAAAGATGTGATGAAACCAGCTGTAAAACTGTAACAAATATTTACAGTAATAACAAAAATGAAATAACTGTGAGTTCCCCTTTAATACCAGTGAGTCTGGTGCTGTGTCATGATGTGACCAGCAGGCGGCGCTCTGTCAGCACTGCTGAAGAACTGCAAGCATGTTGTAATGAAATGACTTCACAACTCAACATGTGAATTAAACATGTTCTGCATCACAGAAAACAAACACAGCATTTAAGCAGCATTACCCAGCAAACCATTCAAAAGGAAACATTATGTTCAACTGCAGAATTATATTCTTTAAAAAAAAAAGAAAAAGCACTACGGGTGTTTTTAACTATGGCACTTATTTGTATTATTAAATATTAATAATTGCAATATTAAAATAAAATAAAAAAAGTAATGTATTTTTCTTTTAGGAAAATGGCCTTTATTTATCTTTTGCTATTAAATCCATTATATATATTATTATTATAATATATTATTATATGATTTGATTGTTTTTGCCTTATTCTAGACTCTGACTTTCAATCTTAAAATATGAAAATCCATCATCGTTTTCTTTAAATGTAAAAACAATAAATATATTATTTGTGTAGAAATAATGCATATACATTTTTAGACCAAATACAAATATCTCCCCCAGTTGTGCCATCATTTCCTCACATACTTTTTAAGTAAAATTTGTTGTTTAATCCTTGTCCCAGACCTGCACTTTCTATACTTAACTATGAAAAATACATTTTAAAAACAATAATTATTACGTTTAAAACTATGATAATAATAAATGTACACACTGTAATGTGTGAAAATGAATTATATATATATAATATATATGACTTTCCCCACAGTTGTGGGGTCACAAAAAAGAAATGTGCTCCCAATAAAGTTTTCAAAAGTTACTGTACTTATTAATAATCAGTGAAGAGCATAAAGAGACAAGTGAACTGCCAAATATTTGAACAAAACTTTCCATAAGTCCACAGAGATAAAAGTGCCCGAAGTTAAAGAAACATCCATTTATTGTGAGCTATTTTCATTTAAGATGCATTTTGTCTAAAAAAGAAAAGGGTGAAAATATTATTTGTGTGTTTTGTGCTATATAAGTCTGCCATTTGATTCCAAAAAGATTAAGATGTCTTTTCATCCACCATTATTTTCCCCACAGAATCTGATCATTTGAGATTGTAGAGGAGATAACATAAACGACAGATTTTGTTCAGTGTATCCACTGATGGATGATGTAAGCACTCAAATTAAGCTAGAATGCAATAAGTGTGTCATACACCTAATGTCCCTAATATTACAACACACAGTCCTGTTGTTGTGATAGAAACGGACAACAGAAATAGTTAAGACTGACTTTAGAACTGTTGGGAATACTGCTCGCTGTTCTTTGTGTTATTTCAAAAAGAATCCAGCCAATCCCGCCGCTCAAGACTGTTTGGGATTGTGCCCATGACATAAAAAGAATGGAATAAAGATGTGCGGTGTCTGTTGACATTCAAATAAAACCATTTGCACAGCTTGGATGTATTACTGCTTGTAAGCATATTAACATGATTTGTTCAAATAATCCGGGTCTTGGGTTACAAAGGAAGGATTTGAGATGGTGAAGTTGAAAAAGCCACAGCAATCGCATTGCAGAAGACAGAGCCAGAGGTGACCACACAGAAAGCATTGAGCTCGAGCATGGTCAAACAAAATCATAAGCAAAATCTTAGAAAAGCCACAAGAGGCAGGTGAAGATCTATAGCACAGGAACCTTGAAACTGCTTTACATCTAAACATGTCCCTCTATCTGGACTCTATTTAAATGTGTTGACAATCTGACAGACATTAATAAGCAGGAGGAGGCAGTGTTTCCTGCACCGCTATTACCCAGCAGCAACGCGCCACAGCACGATCTACAGAGCCACGGCAAAAGAAAATACATGTTCCCCGAGATGAGATTTTGCAGTGTACTGTAAAATGGTATTTTATGAGATACACATTTGAGAACACATCTTTTTATTGCATTGTCTTCAATGGCGGCATACAGTACATCTATATCATGTAATCAGATTCAGGAACAAATAACTCTTAAGAACTGTTGAAAAAGACTCAAAAACGCAATATTTATTTGAATCAGTCTAGTGCAGTGTTTGCTGTCATGTGTGAGGGGAAATGAATGTGACACAATACATCTTTGTGTCTTTCAGTTGCACTGTCTACACTGGCTGCATGAGAAAACAAACATACAGAGCACTGAATGTCATCTAATTTACAGCACAATACAAGCTAAGCTCAATGGACAGTATTCCTTTCATAATGTTGATTCCACCAAAAAATCTGGTTGATTCCACCAGATTTTCCCTCAAATCTGGGCTCCAATGAGGCCCTAATAATGAATGTAAGCACATCCATAAAGGTTCAAATACTCACTGTTTCAAAAGTATTGCCACAAGACATAAACAATACGTGTTAGCATGATTTAACTGTCATAATATCGCTCAATAACTGCATCTGTGCAGTTACATCAAATTTACAACTTCGTTGTCATGATAACATAACACCGAAAACCCTAAAACAACCATAAAAACAACTATTTAAACAACTGTAGAGCTCAAATAATACACCAGCTTTAACAGAACAATTTGAGCTTTTATAACATTTCTGCTCTTAAACCTTTAAAAAATTGGTCCCATTCATTTACACTGTAAATGCTGCACTTTTAAATGTTGTTTATATTGTCAAGCCGGTTCTCGCCTCCTCCTTTCCATTGGACTGCTTTACAGAGGGACAAGTCAAAATATAGATTTTTTTATTGTGGTAATAAAAATTATGCCACAAATGCTGTCGATTGAGCTTAACTTTTATTGAACCCGGAATATTCATTTAATGAATCTGCCAAAAAAGACTCAAAAGTTCTGGTTTGAATTTGATTGCAAAGCTAATAACTAGACACACTACTGTTCAATCACAGTATTCAAGTACTCAGTAGGTAGTAAGCAGTGTGCCATTTTGAACCTAACCAGTGTCTGGATGTTATACTTTCAATTTTAACAATAAAAAAATGCATTTCATACGACATGTCTCAAAAATAGCATTGTTTTGTTTAGTATGCATTTTAGGACAGCCTGATCTCATTATTATTTATAAGTATTTGAACATTTGTATTTTAAACTTTAAATCCTGGTTAAAGTGGTGGAATTCTTCTAAACAAGTTGAATACGACACCAGAAATCCCACAGTACAGAATGAAATCGTTACAATGTCAAATCAGTTAAATGTGTCAAACGCATGATTCAATGAATGAATGTGCTGACACTGAACATTTCATTAATTGCATTGATTATAAATACTATAGAAGCAACCAATAAATTACATGGATTCAATAAGGATTTGCAACATTTGTACATAAAGTTTGTACTTAAATAGTTTGTAAAATCATTACATTTTAGATGCTGTTAATGCACATTTTTGTAAGCAAATGTATGTGTGCTGGAACCACACTTAATGTTGTTTAGGATTAGTGTTTTGCCATTATTACCAACAGCATTGTCAATGGAAAGTGCATATTTTCAAATGTTTTAGCATCAGCACATCCAGACACATCTTAATAACTCTCATTCAATTTTATTATATATATATATATATATATATATATATCTCGTGCTGTTAGCCATCGACCACCCTGCTCTCTAGATATTGGCATCGGCCATGTTGTTCAACCACTAGTTTGGACCAATAACGGGGATAATTCTGTAGGAAACACTGCCAGTATGTTTCCAGGAAGAGCAGAGCTGTGACACACATATGGCCGAAGCATTGCGGTGAGCGGGAAGCATGAGCACAGATTATGCTGTGATACTGTACCTGGAGTAAGACGAGCTGTTCTGTAGACTGGAGGAGAAGGACTGTCTGAAGCCACAGGAGGGCAGAGGGTACACATGCTGATTGGGCCTTAGGGTCATGAGGGGGTGAGAATGGACGGAGGGGAGACAGTTAACGTTTGGCTTTGACTGTGCCTCTGGTCGCTCTACGAATCTCAGACATCCTCATGGGACTAAAGCCTCCAGGGGTTTTGAATGAATCACCCAACAGGTCAAGAAAGGAGGCCGAAAACTCTATTAATCTTGTGAAAAGTTGCTACGGTGTTCTGAGTGGTGGTTAGCACATTAGTTGCTAGATGAATACTTACTGGCTCAAGTCAAAAGTGTCAACCCCCAAGTCTCTACGATATCATGGTCTTTAAAAACCATGTTTCCAAAGACTACATGAGTTACACGTCAAACTTTGATATGTAGGGAACCAGCGCTTTGTTTGAATCAAAAAGACTTAGTAAACAACATTAAGTACTTGAAAACACATTGCTGGAGGTTAATAGGAGGTTTTTATCCAAACATCACATAAAAGACCAATGGTCATAGATTCATCACACTGTAGATACAGCAACACATCAGACCCTATGATAAGAAATGTCTGATGAAGGACGTCTTAAAGACATCGCCATTAAACATGTTAAACAAGTTAAAGTACTACTTTTTTGACCAAAATGAGTGATGTGATCAAAAGAGAGTAAATGAAAAAGCATATGAGAGAAGTTTGGAGATTCATTTCTGTAGTTCCCAAAGTCTAACAAAAGATAACAAAATCAATGGATGTAACTAAAAGAATTATTCAAATGAAAGCACAAAGGGGAAATATGGACACATAAATAGGTGTATTTTAGTATTGTGCTCATTAATTCAATAATATGTTGTAATATGAAGTACATTTTTAATCGAATTAATTACATCCCGATTAACTATTGAAATTAATCGCATAAATAAATATTTGCTGAGAAAGCCCCTCAAAAATTAAACATTAATTACATTATTGTGGCAGAGTATAGTGCAATTGATCAGAGTATATTGTGGCATTGATAAGAAAATAAAAAAATTGGCTTAATGATCCAATGTATTTTTTATTTGCATATTATTGAACATAAGCCAATCATTTGCATACAGTTACAGCAATCCATTTTCAGTTCGAGATTTATTAGGAGGGCTTTTCTATGGACCCGCCAATGTACACCTGCGTCAGATGGATGCTTTTTGATCGTCTCACTGTGGTTGTGTCGCATCATAAACATACCATTTTTAGGTTGCTGTGTCAAGTTAAACATAGTTTAATACTTAGAAAAACACGTCTTGAGATCCCTAAATTTGGATTTGCGCTCCATCAAGTTATATTTTAAATGCAAGAACGCGTCCTTGTGCTGTGCTGAAGGGTTGGTTTGTTCTCTGTATGAGCTGCATGTTGCCTATACAGCTGAAGTTTCACTTACTGCCCCCTGGAGAAAACAGGTGGAACTTCAAGCTTGAATTGCTCAGGAATCTTACTTATTACAGTCCGGGGGCACCATTCATTTTTATTTTGTATTTATTTTTACGTAAATTTTTCTAACGTGTTATTTTTTATAGAATTAATCACACAAGTTAACACATTAAATCGACAGCCCTGATACTAATATATATATTGGTGTTAACATTAAAGTTGTTTTTGTCAGTGTTTGGTTCAGTATGTTCTGTGGGTACAAGCTAAATTGCGTGAACAATGACCACAGTCCTTCATTCAGAGCAATGCATTCAATTTAACCTGCATGGCTTTTCTAATTGATTCTTCACTTGACTGCAACTCATTGACCAGGGCTCCAGACTGTGACTAAATGGTTGCAATTTGCAACCATATTTTCTGCTGGAGCGACTAAATTTGGTAAAAGAATGCACTGTTGCAACTATAAAGTTAACCGACTCTCTCTGATGTGCTGTTGTTTTCTGTTGGGTATAAAAACGTCAAACGGCAAATGCTTTGAAACAGCCCTACGCACTACCCGGATCTATGGTTACTATAAAAGAATGTATGGTACATTTTCATAAAGGAAAATGAGAATAAAGGGCTTTAAAGCAATTACCTTTGTGTCTTATGGACCAATCGTATCGTTTTTTTCTCTCAGATTGCAGGAAGAAGTAACTGGCTTAGTATTCTTTAGATGACAGTATTTTAATCAGTAGAAGTCTGATGAAAGGAAACTGTTAAGGAGTCCTAACTCATCTCCACTGTCAGAATACACTGATGAGCCAAAACATTACGACCACTTGCCTAATATTCTGTTGGGCCTCCGGTAATTTGCAAGTAATTTGACTTGTTGGTCCAGGACATCCCACAGATGCTCAATCGTATTGAGATCTGAGCAATTTGGAGGCTAGGTGAACACCTTGAACTCTTCCTCAAACCATTCCTGAACAATGTGTGTGGTGTGGCAGGGTGCATTATCATGCTGAAAGAGGCCACAGCCATCAAGGAATACCATTGCTTTGAAGGGTTGTACCTGGTCTGAAATTATGCTAAGGTAGGTGGCACGTGTCAAATTGACATCCACGTGAATGGCCGGACCCAGTGTTTCCCAGCAGAACATTGTTAAACTGTGGACACACACATGGCCATCCACGTGTAGTAAAAGAAAACAGGACTAATTGGACAAGGCGGTCTTCTTCCACTGCTCCAAGGTCCAGTTCCAATGCTCATGTGCCAATTGTAGGCGCTTTCGATGGACATCATGGGCACTTTGACTGGTCTGTGGCTAGGCAGCCCCATATGCATCATGGTGTGATTTTTTTATTTCTTTTTCTCCCCTTTTTTCCCCCAATTTGGCACGCCTCAATCCGGGTGGCGGAGGATGAATCTCAGTTGCCTCTGTGTCTGAGAATGTCAATCCGCACATCTTATCACGTGGCTTGTTGAGCGCATAACTATGGAGACATAGCACATGTTGAGGCTTCATGCTACTCTCTGTGGCATCGATGCACAACTCACCATGCGCCCCACCGAGAGTGAACCACATTATAGCTACCACGAGGAGGTTACCCCATGTGACTCTATCCTCCCTAGCAAACAGGCCAATTTGGTTGCTTAGGAGACCTGACTTCAGTCAGTCAGCATGCCCTGGATTCGAACTCGTGCCTCCAGGGGTGGTAGTCATTGGCTTTACTTGCTAAGCTACCCAGGCCCCCTCCCGTAAGGATCATTACAATTTCCTTTGACTTGTGCCACAGTAGACTGTTTCGGACCAGATGGGATATCCTTCGTTGCCCTTGCGCATCGATGAGCTTTGGGCGCCCAACAACCACATTTTTTTTGCACATTCCCTTGCGCTTTTCTTTGCACATAACTTCTACCTCCTGATGCCTTTGCACCTTGTACTGTATTCATAGACATTTGCATTGAGCTGGTCTCTGATTCTCTACCTCATAACTTTGCACTCATATATTATACATATTGTTATTTGCACTTCTGATTAGATGCTAACTGCATTTCATTGGCTCTGTACTTGTATTTTGCACAATGACAATAAAGTTGAATCTAATCTAATCTACCAAGACCTTGACATGTGGCCTTGGTTAGGAGATGACCGGTATTTGCTTCACCTGTGAGTGTTCATAATGTTTTGGCTCACCTGTGTATTTAAAGTTAGCCTAATATATATTAGGTGTTAACATTTTACAGATTACTGTTGTTAATATCAGTAAATAAAATCACAAAATAAATATTTTACTGTTGAGTGGGTTTTTCAATGTGAAAATCTATGCAATATTATTGGTAGTTATTAATAATTAATATTGGTAATTTTATTTACCATAATTATTTTATATTATTTAATTATATAATTAATAATAATTATTGGTATTTGTGCAATAGAATCATAATAATTTCACTATTATTATTTGTTTTTGTCCATATATTTTTACACTGTATAGCCCCCAGACCCTCAACTCCCCTACTGGTGCTACCAAACCATGTGCTGATGCCACCATTTGTAGAACTCGGTGCTACTCCTCTCAAATGTTAGTCTGGAGCCCTGTTGACGTTTTGTTTTTATTCACCAGTGAAACAAGACTTGGCATTTCTCACTGTAAATGGACTTATCTTTGTCACTGCCCTAGTTTCTGACACAAATGTTTCCAGATGACATTTTGGGCAAAAAAGCTGAGGTCTGAAAATTAACAACTGAAAATGAGCTATAAGGAGAGTTGAGATAAACAAAAAAGCCAAACATGAGAGTAATTTATGTTACAGTAACAAAATATTAAATTCAGTTGCATTTAAAAATGAAGAAAATTGTGCATTATTCATTATAAAATAATATTGTCCCAATAAAAAATAAAAATAGGACTATATTCCTTTTTAAGCAAAACATCATTTATTATTTCTCTCTTTTGATTTTGGGGTGAAACATGACTTAGACACGTTCATCACATTAATTATGGACATGACAACCAGAAAGTGTCACAGCACTTTCAATGGTTTCATTTGTGCTGAATTTCTTTTAAATAAATGCCAATTGATTTGATATTTTGTTATCTAATTCAATGACATTCACATATTTAAATGTATGACTTCAGTGTCCAGATACTTTTTGAAGCCACTGTACATATGTACACTGTTTTAAGTACTGTTCTAAACTCCACTAAACACTGGATGCAAATCAGTTTGCTCAAAATTCATCAAATGTGCAGACATGAAGTGAGCTGATGGGATGTATAGAAGTTGGTGAGATGTGCTTCGTTAAATCTTACCAGTTCATGGATGGGGGGATCTGGCCTTGAGACAGCGAGTAGAAACTGGAAATGTCTTGAGACTGATGTCTGTGAACACCTGTAAGACACAGAGAGAGGAGGACGATCACATGACTCAGGCCATCATTAACATGCTGGGAACCTGCCATTACACCGGCCTCATCGCAAAGGTCAAACACCACTAAACCCGGACAAACAGCCAGAGACAAAGAGGTGGAGCTCTGCTCCTGCAATTATAGTAGATGTAACCAAATATGCAAGGTTTAGGGGACCCAAAGGTAAAAGTTTAAGAATTTGTTATTGAAAAAGTAAATATTAGTGGAGAACACGTCACCCTGAATGTCTATGCTGGCTACGGTCATGATTTTATGACATTTTCCTTTACAAGTTCTTTAAAACCTTCACCGATATTCTCAGTCTCTCTTGCAGTGAGTAATCTCTTCAGATCACGCTACTTTCACATTGAATTTGCAGGTGCGGCCCAAAGGTCAACGCCTGCAAGCTGTTTGGTTGCTGAGTTTCACAGCTGGAATGGGATCACTTCTCATGAAAGCTGAATCTGAGTATGTTCAACTAATTCATTCTCTCTGGATTATTCATGTGGTCTTTGGCAAACTTCAGACAGGCTGTGGTGATGCATGTTTAGGTATCCACTCATGTACCCTAGTAATATTCAGCGTTTCATTGGTGTTAGCATCAGTTTCTTTCGGCAATATTGTTGTTCTTTGAGTAATTTTAGTTGTAAAATCTGGCGTATTCATGCTAAAGCCTACATGAAAGAGCATTTTCCATGAGCAATCCACAGAAACCTCCAGACAACAGCATCTTTTCATGTCCCCATTACATAGGTACATGTCTTAATATACTGAACAAATATTCACGGTTCCCACACTTTATGACCAATTCATTTCCATATTTCAATACATTTTCTATTATTTCTCCAGTCATTTTGGATTACTGGATAAGAATTTTAATAATCATTTTAAAGAGATTACACTCATGAAAAGCCATTTCTAGAAAAATATATATTCACTATATAAATGTCCATTATTTTCCCATGACTTTTAAGATTAAACTATTTTCCATGAATTTAAAATTCCCCTGATAGTTCCAGGTTTTCCATGTCGGTGGGAAACTTAAATATTAAACTGACAATTTTAAAAGATGAAAATCATATGAGTTTATTTTATGTTTACCATAACGCTTAAGTGATAGGGAATTTGACATAATGTCACTACTTTGGTTTGAGTTTGGCAAACTTATCCATGTCCCTTCACACTTCACATATGGAAAACTAACAATTGTTTCTATAAATATTCCAGGTGTTTCTTCATTTTTGACTTCAACTAACTTCCATTTTAAACCAATTTATTGTTTTAATTTTGTTTAACTATTGTTCATCCTGTTAATCTTTAGTAGCATCCCTTTACTAACAAAAGCTAGTCCCTTATTGTCCATTGTTGCCAAAAGTTTGCTGCATGTTCACTTCTACAGGTGAAGAGCTGCAAACTTCTGGCAAGCATTTGCAGCAAATATACAAAAGCTCATTTGCTAAATGTGAAAATAGCAAGTGGTGAAATTTGTGGTGAACTCTTGATTTTGTATACCTCTGATCACGGCAAAAATAAATTCAGGCTGGTCTAGCTAATGTACATGTGCATTCCACCGGGAAGTGACATAATTTTTGGTTGGAAACAACAGCACTAAAAATGACTAGCAATGGATTTGATTAATTCTGCCATGCTTCTTGTCATTAGGTGGTTTGTGTCTCTTAAAAACATTTCATCCCATCTGATAAAATGACATAAATCAGTATAATAATATCACAATCAAAATATACTTCCAGTTGACTCACTCATGTAATCTAACTCTAAAGGTCAAAATATAATTAATTTGTCCGTGTTGATCATCGCTCTGCGCACAGTATGCTTGATGCAAATCTCGTCATCAGCACAGCCACCTAGATTTTCTTGAGCCACGGAAAGGGTCCTCATCTGTGCGCACCGTCGGTGCATGCACAGGCCACTGACTGTACTAAAAGAGTATCACAAACCATAGTAGCATGCATGCGTCAAACACGTTCGTATTCGCTCGCGGTCAGAAAAGTATACATTGGAGCAAAACGCGACCGGACAGACGTAATATGATCCGATATGCAGAAAAACAAAGTATACCCAGCCTTAATTCTCTCACTGAGCAATGGCTAACTTTAGCTACTGTATTGATTTCTGAGTTTACAAGGTACTACTGCATAAAAGTCTTAGTTCAAACAAGAATCTTTTACAAAGTTTTAAGATGATATTCACTGGAACAACAGACGGAACAAAAGCTTTTCCAAACAATTCCAAAACACTGGAGTGTCTAGCAGAAAAATCCATGGCTTGTATCTTGACACAGGGATTATCTCTTTGGAGGGGGTGAAAACCCTCAATCTAATGTTGTGGAGACTGTAGTTTGAAGGTTGACAGGGTGGCTTGTGCCAGTATATAATGTGACTGATGAAACAAAAACCCACAAGAAGAGTGCTCGCTGTGATATTCCAAAGGAAGTCATTTGTCAGCAGTGAGCACCCCCCAGTTAAGTGAGACCTGAAGGAACCTGTGATTGTGCAGAAGAATGCCACTTGATGACTATAATTTGCATTTGCTTTGGGCCTGTTTGTGAACGAACCCTCAATAAATCTACTGCGCTGGAATGTGACTGAGTCAACCTGCTCGAGATCCATCTACTCCCCCATTACAGAACTGCTGTAAATGCGAATGTCATGAGCCTGACTTACATTTCACTCCAAAATCAAAAGAAAAGACCACAGTTCTCATTGCTATATTATATATATATATATATACACACACACACACACTCACTGAGCACTTTATTAGGAACACTATGCTCACTGGATGTTTTTTGGCACCATTCTGAGTAAACTCTAGAGACTGTTGTGTGTGAACATCCAAGGAGATCAGCAGTTACAGAAATACTCAAACCAGCCTGTCTGGCACCAACAATCATACCATGGTCCAAATCACTGAGATCACATTTTTCCCCCATTCTGATGGTTGATGTGAACATTAACCGAAGCTCCTGACCTGAATCTGAATGATGTTAAGCACTGCTGCCACACGATTGGCTGATTAGATAATCGCATATATAATATGTGTTCCTAATAAAGTGCTCAGTGCTTGTATATCCATAAATACAGTATATTGTAAATTATAAAGTATGTATTTGTAAAGAGTTTTTTTTTTATTTTGTTTGCATCATGGTAATGAGAATTGTGGGAAATGTGATTCATTGTCACAAAAACATCACAACAAATCAAAATAATCCAACAAATATCACAAAAAATAAAACATATTAATGGTCCTAAAATAAGTTTATATTTATTATTATCATATCATTATTGATATTATTATTTAATATATTTTATTTTAGGGTGACATATGACACGGACATGTTTTTGACAGGTTCACCCTAATACTAATGTCATGATCAGAAGACTGAAGGTTTAAAATACAAATAACTGATCAAAATAACCACAGCTTATCATGTGTAGTTTATAAAATGCAAGTGAATGTTTCTTAAGTCATATTACAATTAATCATTCATATCGCTCGTTTTGCCAATAGTGTTGTTATAACACTGGATGGAAATAGTCATTACCCAATCCTGATGGAAAAGTGTTTGTTAAATGGCAAATGAGCAGGCTTTAAAGTAGCCTTTCAATATACAGTGAGACTCACTGTACTGTGTGTTTGCCAAACCCCATGAAAGTGAAAGCGCTATGATGTTTGAGATGACTGGACCACAAACTCAAAGAAAACACTATCCAGATATCAAACACAGTACAGTAAAACATAAACCTTCACATACAGTAAGTGTCTCGGGCTAAAACTTTCAGTGTTTTTCATTCCACCGTGTACTTCACCTTGATGTACAGTAATTACACATTTCATACACGTGTCAACATCACCATGTGAATATGTTGGGTCACGGTGGTTGAGCAACACACACACACGCACGCACACGCGCACACACACACACACACACAGCAGAGTTGAGATACGGACATGTGTGTTATACGGATGTCTCTAGGCCCGATTACTGTGTTGCTCTAATCACACATAAGCATCTTTACTAACTAGTGCACAGTGATTTTTCATTTAGTCATAATACTGTATATCTGCAGTGATTTTGCAGGCAATATAAAATTAAAAATAAAGAGCCTGTGAAATTGAAATGAGAGAGCGTGTAGTTGATGTCGGTTTGCTTTAAGGTCATGTAGGCCTGCGTATGCTAGTGTACAATAGCAAAATTCACTTTAAACAGATATAACATTTACAATCTTTCTCTAACAGGTAAATATAATATGCTTTCTAGAACCTTTCCCTCCCCAATACGAAACTCACTTTGAAATATGTTCCTTGATCGTAATCTTGACCAACCATCTTGGACATTTTGTTAGATTGGCACTTATATCCATAGAAAATACCTTCCCTGGAGCATTCCATAGATGGTGGCCAAGTGGACGGACTTGGTTTGAAAGGGACTTTGGTCACATGTCAAATATAATGTCATGCACAGTTTTAGTTGTTGTAAAAGTTTGCTTTTATGTTTTTATTAAGCCCAGCAATGCTTTATGCTCTTTGGAAATGCCCTTTATAACACAAAGCATGAAGTTATTAATTTACACACAATATTTAAAAAATTGCTAATATAAAAAGTTTGCTAGATTTACGCTGCTACATAAGGCGGAAACGCTTCATCGCAGTCTGGGAAAAGGTCTGTTGATCTACCCCAACTACACAAGTTAGATGTCCCACCAGAAACTATTTAGCAGAGATGGGCCACTTCTATTAAAATGAATGGGAGAATTTGGAACGCCCAACGGCAGTCAATGGTCAGCGGATGCAGAGAGGAAGTTCCGCCTTACATGTAAAAGAGTCAATAACCTTTTAGTTCCAAGTTATCTGGAATTCACCAATATTTCATGGCTATTACATAAATTAAAGCCTATAGAGTGCAACAGTGCCCACCCAATTTTTCAGAAATCTTGGTCCGAAGAGTTTTTCACATTCATTCATTCCAAAGAGATTTCATAAAATTTTCTAGAAGTTTTCTCAACATGAATTTGAAATAACATGGACTGATGGCTTCAACAGAAGCATATACAATTGATTGACAACCTTGGAGCTCACAGTAGGTCTGCCTTTAAAGGTTTATAATTTATTGTAAAAAAAAAAAAATATTAATATTCCCCTGTGGAAAAAATTTATTTCCTGAACCAGACTGTTGCACTCTTGATTATTTAAAAAAAAGGGGATGAGTCCTTTGATACATCCTGCCCCAACTTCCTGATTCATTAGAAAATACATCAACACAGGAAAGAAAACTGCACTAGTCCATTAAAATAATGGAGTCTTCAAGGAAAATTATCGATATCAAAATGATTTTAATAGTTGTGCACCAATCAGGAAATCATCTCATTTTAATTCATTTTTGAGAATCAGTTTAAACTGTCTGTTTTGGTGAATAATATTTGCTTTCAGTCAAAAATGTTTATGGAAATCCCTTCATGGCATTTCTCATGTATTAAAATGATGTAGTAAAAATGTACAGTATGTATGTAAATTGAACCTTGGCTCATCCAATCAAATGTTTTTAACAGTATAGAAGGAACCATACCTGAATGAGCAAAAAAAGAGATTAGTGAAAAGCAAACAAACTGTTGAAGAGTTCAGTGTGCTATATAAGGGATGTTTGAGCAGAGGTATAGAGTGTGTGATCGTACCTGGCTTCTGGCTGACATCTGTGGGAATGTGTGTAGGGCCAGGGTTGAAGTGATCGTACGGCAGTAGCGGCGTTAACGGATGCATCCCCTGCTGGACCACCGACACTTTGTTGGACTGCAAGACACACAAATACATGAGTGTCAATTGAAGTTTGATGCATGAAAAGGCGGCATGTGAGCGCGTCAGATGTTGATTACATTTGCTGAAGGAATCAATGGGAGGAGGAGGAGGACCCATTTGATCGATTGGCCTTTGATGATCAAGGCCAGCAGCACAAGAGCTTGTTTGCTTTCATGTTTCTGTTTACAAATGGTCTTCAATAACTTATGTGAGATCCAGTTTTCTAATGCTAACAGCATGTTGTTTGACATGATATGTCATGGCGGTTGCATGCTTGGAAGCGGCCGCATTTCTTGGCCTAACTTCTGACTGTCGAACCTTTCATATGGGCTTCTTTTCATCTGTGTTTGAGAGTCTTGCATGTGTGAGAGAAAAAGTGTGTGTGTGTTTACTGGAGAATTTGACGGATTTTGACAGTGAATATTTTCAAAGTCTCATCACACACAGATCCAGTGTTGGGGAATAACTAACTAAAAGTAGTGGCCTAGAGCGAGCAGCCTAACACCGTGTCCTAACTACACGCGACGCGACGCCGCGACACGCGATAAAAGGTATCTTTTCCATGTTAATCAGAGTTTTTGTCCTAACCAGACGCGACGGCGTCACGCGAACATTCTAATTTAGAAACGGTTCCTATTTCTGCGACGTCGCGGCTGACAGATCCGCCCACACAGAGATCTCATTGGATGGAAGTTCTGCGTGTCATGAATATTTAATCATCAAACATGGACGACGAGGAACTGATTGTCGAGTTCAAAGGCATTCAATTCTCTACGATAAATCCCACAAATTCCACAAAGACATCAGGAAAAAGGATTCCGTCTGGAGAAGTATAGCTGAAGCATTGAATACACATGGTAAGTTAAGTTTAGACTTTCATCTACAGCGAATGAATGAATGAATGTAGCATTTAGCTATAGTAGGCTACTAATGACGCATCAACCTGTGTAAAACAAATTCCGCTTTATTTTCAATGTAAAGTAGAGTGAATAGGCATGACGATTTGTGTCCCTGTATCCAGGGGTGTCATTCCAGACAATCTACTGAAATACAGGCAGGGTGGGGAGTCGCAATGACAATGACATTAGTCCGAGCTGTGCACACTCGGCGCGCGCGAGGCAGATCTTACCCATTTCCAATGCGAGTGCGGGCCAGCAGTGCGCTTTCACAGAGAGACTCCGCCCACACGCTGTTCTGAATGGCTGTGATTTTTGATTGACGTGTGGCGTCTCACAGTCACGTCGCGTCTAGTGTGGACAGACACACTTGCTGTCGCTGGAATTTTATCGCGTCGCGTGTAGTTAGGACACGGTGTAAGAAACATGGGTTCTGGTCCCATGGAAACTAGGAAGTAATCTTGTTCATATAAACAATGGTGAATACAATTCAGAGGTTACATTTTCATTCGAAAATGTTATTTTTACTCCACTGATGGTCAGGTTGGGGGCTGGGGCTTAGGTTAGGGAATAGAGTTAATCAAATGTGACGTTATATTCCTATATTTGTGTCCAGAGCTGTAATAGGTGCTGTTCAAACAGGACACTAGACAAACAGCGTTTTAAAACGCATTGCTTAGGGGCCATTTAAAGCTGAAGTATGTAACTGTTTCAGTGTTAAAATACTTTCTTCTATCCCAGCTTAATATTCAGAAACAACAAAAATTTTCTCGAAAACTGTAAGCATCATGTCTCTGTTGCGCTATAAACATTCCTGTTTGTTTTGAGAGACCTGCATAGACCTGCCCCAACAATGTTACTCAACCAATGGCAAGAGTTGGGGGCGGGACTGTCTGAACAATTGAAGACGAGGGGCGTATTTAGAAATCTGTTTTGAAAACATTGTTTATTTTTGCAATTCCATTCGGTTCTGCTAGAGTATCAGAAATGACATGCTTCCGCTTTAAGTTGTACCCAGTTTCGCGTAAAATAGCTAGATGCACCGAACCACATATAACAGAACATAGGTGTCTTGAGACACGTATTTTAAGGTTTGTGTTCTTTTTACCTTACACAGTGTCTAAAAAGGTGGCGATCATATGCAAGACGCTGAAAAATTCTGGATGCTGCGCACCAGTCAAATATGTCCATCTAGCGCATGTTTACATAGAAAAGGGCACAGTTGGACACATAAAACTTTCTGTGGGATCGACCCCTTATGCTGCAAAATGTCCCCTCTATGGACGTTTCACCTGAAGACGTCCCCATACATTCAACAACAAGTCCAGTTTCGACCACGTGGGCAGAGGTTTCAATTTCAGTAAGCACAGACCAATTTCAGCAAAAGAACTTTCAATCGACTGTCACCAAATTCACAGTGAGATCATTCTGTGCATTTAGCGTTGGGATCTCCAATTCATTTTAGTGAGTCAGTTTATTCAGACAGAACAAATGTAAATTCACTCGAACCCCTGCGCAGCCTCTTTTAAATTTACTTAAAGCAAAATAGATCATTTTGTTGGAGTATATGTATTCAAATTAGTAGACTAAAATTGGGTGTTTAGTTTTATTAGCTAATGTGTAGTATAAATGTTTATGTTCAATATAAATTTGTCTCCCTAATTGTGTAGTGTCAACCTAATTAAATAACTACCAGGTCTTCAGAACGATTGCAGAATGAAATAATATAATCTGATTGTTACTGTATATATAAAAATAGCTTTAATGTGGTTAGCTACTTTTTGTTTGTTACTTGTAGTGTAGCTAACTACTTTTTAAAAGAGTAGCTTGACTGTAGTTTAGTTATGAGTAGCTTGTAGCTGCAGTTTCAAAGTAGCTTCCAAAACACTGACCAGATTGCATTACACCCACATCACACCCAGATCAGACCCAGATGATACCCACATCGCACCCAAATCACACCTAGACCACACCAGGACAACACCCAAATCACATCCAGATTACACCAATATAACAACTGAATCACTCTCAAATCACTGTAGGATCACGTCCAGATCACACCCACTCAAAACATCCTCCACTGAAGGATATTCACCGAGGAGAATCTTGAGATCAAACATAGTGTTTATTAATAATACATAACTACACAAAGTTCTGCTTCTCACTGACAAACAGATTTTTGCGTGGACTCTTCACTGTTATCGGGCAGTGGTGGCTCAGTGGTTGAGGCTCAGGGTTACTGACCAGAAGGTCGGGGATTCAAGCCCCAGCACCACCAAGATGCCACTGTTGGGCCCTTGAGCAAGGCACTTAACTCCAGGTTGCTCCAGGGGGATTGTCCCTGTAATAAGTGCACTGTAAGTCACTTTGGATAAAAGTGTCTACCAAATGCATAAATGTAAATGTATAGTAATGTTAAAAAAGGGAGTTAAAAAAAATATATCAATGTCTGAATGTTTCTAAGTAGATCAGATTTGACAAGAGATTATCCAGCCTGATCTCATTAATATACGTAGCTATTTGTACGTTAAAATTTGTAACTTTAAAAAATATATGTTTGTATGTTCTGATAAAGCACAATATGGACGTTTGGAAGCATCTAAAATGTAAACATTTGTATGTATTTACAGCTTTAGAAACATAAAATATTGACGAATTCATTACAAATATATCTGAATACACAAATCGATAAATATATCTGTTTTATTGATATTTTAGATCCGATAAACCTACCGCAACCTCTAAACATAACCACATTTCTATAATATAAAAACATGTAAAAGTAGACTAATGTGCAGAAGCAATAATTTTTGTTACAATATACTATATATATATATATATATATATATATATATATATTAGGGCTGTCGATTTAACGCGTTAATTCTGTGCGATTAATTTGATAAAAAAATTTACGCAATAAATCGCTTTGTGGCAACACGCAGTTTATACAGTGAAGAAAACAACCTTCAGCAGCAACAACACAAACATGCGTTACGTTCTTGTGTTCAAAACACTTGATGGAGCACGCAAATTCTAACTCAAGGATCTCAAGATGTGTTCTAAGTATTAAACTATATTTAACTTGACACAGTGACCTAAAAATGTTTTGCTTATGATGTGACGCACCCGAGACGCTACACAAGCATGTCTGGCGCAGGTGTAGATTGACGGGCTCTTAAACAAGCCCTCATAATAAATCTCCAACTGATTGACAAATTCACTTGTGAAATGGATTTCTGTGAACTGTATGCCAATGATTGACTTATAAATAATATGGTAATAAACAATACATTGTATTCTAAAGCCGCTTTTTGTATCATCTTATCAGTGATGAACTCTTCTGCTACAAGAATATAATGCATTTTAATTATCTGAATATTTGTAATTTTATATATACACCGGTATATATATATATATAAATATTGAACAATTATATCATATATATAATTTTTTAATATTTAAAGATAACTATGAATAATTATTTCATCACAATATAGTGAATTATTGTTATATGAGGAGCTTTCTCAGCAAATATTTGTATATGCGATTAATCGCGATTAATTAGTCGGGACACCATGCAATTAATTCGATTAAAAGTTTTAATCGATTGACAGCCCTAATATATATATATATATATTTTACAGCTGCTAATTCCACACCCACTCCTAAACCTAACCATAACCATGCATTAGTCATATAAAACAAGTAACAGGCAGATCAATTTAAACACAATAATTTATTCATTGCAATAAACATTGCAAAATTCAGTACTAAACTAGTGCAAAGTGTGATGCCCTGCATACAATGTGCTCCTGATGGCATTCAATAGCATTGTGTAAGGTTAAGAGTAGAATTTAATTCATAATCGCTGTAAATCTTCTCCTGATGCGCTTCATAACAGCGCTGTCATATCTCATTCAAACATACATCACAGAATACGGCATGTAGCAAACGGTCATGAGACACTTGACCATTCAGCATCACTGCCGTAAAACCGCTGGTCGTTACACTTGAGGCGGCAATATTTGAATTTTTAAAACAACGTGGCTTGACGGTTACAGTGGGCGCGACAGCACTGCGGCAGATGGAGATCGTTACATAAAAGGCTTGAATTTGGGTCTGATCTTCACAGAAAGCAGTCTGAAGATTTGGATTATAGCAAACAAATGTATGGATTAATTTTATTATTGTTTTATGGTGTTTTTTTGCGGTTTATTTGGCGTTTTGGCATATTCTGAAAACTTATTTTTGAAAACAAAAATCTAATGAAATGTTTAATAAACAAGTTTGTATTCATTTGAACATTTGAAAGTTTAGTCTTGGTTAAAGTGATATGATCCTTTGTAGGGCAGCAGAAATCATATATATATATCATATTATAATATATAATTATAATAAATATGATGGCATTTAACTAATCTCATTGATTATAAATTAAATGTATTTAACTGATTAATTCCACGAATAATTCAATATTGACCAATTCAAACAGTACATGTAAACATTAGTAAGTTTCTATAAGTGTTAATGCATAAAATGATGATGTTTAGATGCTGTCAATATGTCAATAATAAACGTTTCGGTGTCTATGCAAATGTAAAAGAATGTACGTCTGCTAGAACCAAACTTTACGTAAAAATACATACTAATTCTCATGACATCACGTTGGATTATCATCAGGATGGTATTGTTCTGTTATTGTTACTGTTCCTAAACCTTTATTCAAGAATTGAGATTTAGGGATCAGGACTGAAACAAATTTGATATCGATTTTTCACAATGTCTTTCCCCACCAAATGTAATTAGCAGCTCTTGGATTGGATTCATGTGTTTACATCTTGATTACATCTTGAAGTGTCAATAAAATTGAGCCTAACATCTCCTTTTGTGTTACACAGAAGAAAGAAAGTCATACAGGCTTGGAACATCATGAATAAATGATATGACATAGTTTTCATTTTAGGTAAACTTTACATTTAAACACTACTGCATACATCAGACTTCACCACGCAGCACTCAATGCCTAAAATCTTAGTTTGTAATCGAACAAAATCGATTTGCATGTGGCCATTTCCTTTTATTCCACATTTGTTTGAACAAGAATGCAGGCATAAACCATAGACACGGCCGAGTCCCGTTGCCTCTTATGGTCACAAACACTTTAATGTCTAATGTATTCTTTGCTTTTAAATACACAAGTGCTTTTTTGAAGCAGAAATTAGACGTCCTTTTGGAAACTGATCATGCTTTGAGTGTTACGTCTTTAATCTCCTGTTATAGCACTGATGTGCACTACACATTTGAATGAAGAGCAATCATTTTACATGCTTTATGTTGCCATTGATGTGGTCAAGATCACTGAATTAGAAGAGCCTTTTGTTGCTAGTGATAATCCTCAGAGGAAGAACACCTAATAGGGCTGTTTGCTAAGGGAACACCACTATGACTATTGTTCATACTTAGGGTAAGGGATTTGATTAACCCCTAACCTTCCTGTATTAATCTTTATGTGCAATTTTGTGCTACAGGCATAATGATACTTTAAATCATGTGGCTTGTTAAAGAAACATTTCATATTACTGTATTACACTATCAGACTAATCGTTTTTTGGTGGATGGTGACTAGTACCTTTTTTCCACTGAAATGGCGCTGGTTCCCGTGCCGGAATCTGTGCTCGACTGGTTCTCAGCTGGGGAAGCCTATCAGAAAAAGGCCCACTTTTCCACTGACTTTAGAACCAAAATGTTGCGTAACGGGTTATGTGGCTACGAGGTAGTTTTACATAACTACCTAACTTGCCCACAAAAAAACATGATGCAACATTTTGAGGACATATTTAAACATACAGAGCAATGCAATCCAAATTTCCTTCATCGCTCAACAAGATTTCCAGAAAAAACGTCTATGCTCAATACGACTGGTAAGGGAGGTAAGAGGTCAGCATATCTCAGCTCTGTTGGTCCAAACTAGTGAATGGTTTCCAACACTTTCAAGCTATAAATCTTACCGAGATGAGCTGCAAAGAACACCTGCAATTCAGTGTTTATCTTGAGCTTGACTGTCACTGAATTGAATGCATTTCTTGCCATATCTCCTTGTAGACTCTATATTTCCTTTGCAAGCTTTCTAATTTATCTTGGATATCTGTAGAAGACCAGAACGCAAGTAGAGCACTTGTTTCCTCCATTGCCCACTGCTGAATGCTTTTGATGTCCGATATTTTGGTGTTTTTTTCTTGCTGTCTTTGTTATAGATTAAAGAATTACACTGCAAACAATATATAGCCAAACTGTTGCTTTTCTGAAAACTTTACCTAATAATGAAATATTATCCAACCCTCCACCCAATGACGTAATTGGTGCCAGCTTAAAGACCAGCAAGGTTTGGGGGCCGGTGTGGATCCAGTTTTTCTGCACCGGAACTCCCTGCTGTGGAAACGAGCGCAACAAGATTGAGAATTTGCACCAGTCCAGTGACAAGCCCCCGAATCATGTAGGTGGAAAAGGGGTATAGGATACTTAGCACCCCCAAGGCTCTTTAGACTTGGGTCAGCAAGCAACTACTTAGTAACCAACCAGAATACCCTAGCAACCGCAGTAAACACCTTTCCAACCACACAGCAACTACTAGCTCATTGTGCATGGTGATTTTACACAAGTGTAACAGTTAAATTGAATAAAACATTCACTGAGAAGTTGGTCAACTAAATAAAGAGAAGCTTTCAAGGAGGGTAAACGTAACAAAATAACGTACCATCAATCACGTACCAGCTTTCAAGGAGGGATAACGTAACAAAACGTACCATCCTCCATCGTGGACCCCAACAACGGCGAGGCTGTGTCCAGGGTACTCTCCCTCCCATTGCTCGCCAGTCTATTGCCATAGATAGCATCTATTTGTTCGAACCACTTCCACTTTCTTCTGTTTGAACCACTCCAGCTGTTGTGGTACTTGATGGGTCTGTAGTTACGTTTACGTTTTTTTTTTTTACTTTTCCCTACACTGTTGGTCGGACCGGTGATAGCCATGTGCGGCCAACAGATGAGACACACCCTGAAAGTCTTTTTTGGTTTGATTGTTGCTAACGAGAAGAACGTCTGCACCGCGTTTATTGACCACGGCGTGGTTTTGCGCACAGCCATTTCTTTTTACAATTCAAAAGTCACATGAACAAATGACACTGCTATCGCTGTTACTAACTTTAAAACTAACGGAATGTGTCCTGTGTCGTAAATCCAGTGACGCTGGTAGTGATGATTCTCTCTGACCAATCAGTGATCTGCAGGGTTTTGACGTCACATATAGTATTGGCTCGGCTCGCATGGAACATAGATCGAGGTGGTACTAAAAAAGGTACCAGGTACTATCCACAGTGGAAAAAAAAGCAAGCAGATTCGAGTCGAGCTGTACAGAGCAGTGGAAAAGCCCCATATCATGGTAGTGTATGTTGTATTACTTTTAGTTCATGCTGGTTTAAATACATAATGCATTATAGTAATGAAAATCTATTGAGAATCAAAACATCTGTTTTACCCAAATAAAGTGGATGTATTACAAGGAAAATTGAGGAAGGGGGGTTTAAATGTGCTTAATTGTCATGAACATTGTGTAAAAAAACACACAAAAAAGTAAAAAAAAAAAAAATAGGCTTTATTTGTTTTATGAAAAATGTTATTTCTTTTTTAATTCTTTTGATTTTGCAGTTAAATATGACCCACACATGTGAGGTTATGGATATTGTGCAAATTAAATTAGAAAAATGGCTACACAGTAACACAAGATGTGTTTTGAAAATATCAAGAAAGTTTCATATTGGCTTTGATCCCCAAATTGGCGAGATAAGTCTGAGCAAAGCTTCCAGAGGTGTCAGAGGAGCGTTTGTTTGCATTCGAGATTACTGTAACTGAGAAAAAACTCAATTTCCTGTGTGAGTGAAAGTGAGATAAGCAAAATTTCCACAGTGGTCTTTAAAGGCTGTGCATCTATTCCTGTTGTCTTGAGGGTAAACGTGTGTGGGTTTATTAGAATCGAGGTCAATTTCATTTTGATTCCTCTTAAGCAATCAATTAAGCCGAAAATGAGTCTAAAATTGGCACTGTAAAAAAGTAAAAGATATTAATGCAGAGCGGCAAAATCTACGGTTGCCTTCACCCGCTCACAAACGTTACAACTGACACCACGTCCCTGTGGCACTCCACCACAATCTGGAAATAATTCGGCATCTGTGAGATGGGGAAAATGAGTGCCACTTAGTTGGAGGTTTGAGGAACTTCAAAGGAAATACAGACATAACAACAGAGGCATGTTTAAACACACTCAACCCCCACCTGGTACGCCGTTCTCTTCACCCGTGTACACCCCTCCAGTCAACACAGTGAGAGAAGACTTATTTACAGTATACCTCACATGTCCACGTATCAACAAGCACTTCAGATTGAAGGTTGAGTCTTATGGAAAACATATTTGATGGAGCGCTGAATTAAGCGAACCCAGTTATCACTGATGGTTAAAGCTCTTGTCACAGTGGGTTTTCTGGACCTGTGGTTTTATCTTAGTGCTTTACTCATCTTGTGCTCGTGTCACAGTAATAATATCCTTATACTGATAACTCAACATATGCACTTGCTTTTAACTTTTGGTTTTGCTATGAAAGCGTCAGCCAAATATAGAAATATAAAGTCATTATCGATAATTTCCCAAAAACATGTCTCAAACATCTGTTCAGCAGTTTAAATCAGTTGTTAAAACACATAATTATACGTTTAAGCGATATATCGAAGATTACAGAGCGCAACAGTTGGCTTCCGGATGTAGAAATCCCATTAGTTTTTTTTCCATAGGCAAATTAACAATAATGTATACACTTTTAAATGCAGACCTACCGTGAGCTACGAGGTCGTTTATCATTGTTATATGCTTTTGTTAAAGCCATCGATTACGCCATAAACGATACTGGTCCAATTCTGATTCTTCTTAATGATTCCTGTTCCATTTCATCTTAATTATTCTGGTTTCTTAACGATTCTTTGAGTACTTTTGAGGAATTATATTGAAATAAGAAAAACTATTTCCAAAAACTATTAAGCAGCCTGTTGCCAAGTGATGAGATCATTTCAGATGTCTACAGAGCACATAAACAAATCATAATAAATGTAATATAGTTCTTGTAAAAGGCAGAATTGGTGTTTGCAGAGGAATGGATAACTGCAATTCAATAATTGATCCTAACTATGCAAAAAAAAAAAAATATATATATTTCATTCATTCATGGATTTATAAAATTCCACTTATTACAATTAAACTTTAATATTTTTAACTACACAGTCATATGAACATCCACACTGTAATTTACATGACCACACTGGCACTGTAAAAAGAACTGTTAAATTTACTATAAAAACATCACAAACTTGATATTAACCTTCTGAAACTGTAAAAGTCAGCTTTTTACTTTATAAGGTATTGTTTCTCACCACAATAATTACAGAAGGGCACACAATGACATGAAGTTCATCAATCGTGGCTTTTCCAAGAGCAATGACCAATAAACATGTAGAGACAGAGCTCAGTGTCACTCACACAAACACTAAACACCATCAGGGGAACACATGTGACATTTAAATAATACAGTAAACATGAACTAAACTACATTAAATATAACACAGAACACCCCAATATACATAACTCATATTAAAAACAAGAAGAAACATAACTATTCCCATCAAATATAATGAAATATGATGCAGGGAATTGTGGGAACTCCTGATTATTGTTTTGTACAGTAATTTTAACCATTCAAATTTTTACCAGTAATTATACAGGAAAATCTTACTTTTACATCTATACAAATATTATTTTAAAAACCACTGTATTTTTAATCCTCGTTAAACCATTAACGTTTTTTTATCTGTAGCATTTTTAGTCTTTTACCATTAATATGACACTGCTCACAGGTATAAAGTACAACAGTAAATACACAATAACAGATTCAGAGACCATTTAGACTGTTATGTAGACTAATGTCATATTTTAGGCTTGTGAGACTTCAACAGTTCTTATTTAATTTCGAGTCGGATATTCAATCAATCAATCAATCAATCAATCAATCAATCAATCAATCAATCAATTGACCACTGTGCTGTATAACCACAATGCAAGAAAAAAGGACATCACAAGTACATGTTTAAGCTTACACTGCCCGTGACAGTCTCCAAGATTGATTATAAGCCTGATCGAAATGGTGGGTTTTTAGCTTAGATTTAAATATTGCTTCTATCGAAACTGTTCTGAGCGACACGGGTAATATAGCAAAAGCATGGTCGCCTCTCGACTTCAGTCTAGACCTAGTCTCAGATCAGATGGCCTGAGACATCTAACAGGTGTATTTATACACAGAAGGTCAGAAAGATAAGGAGGTGCTGGTCCATTTAAAGCCTTAAAAACAAAAAGTAACATTTTAAAATCAATTCTATAACGGACTGGCAACCAGTGCATAGAGTGTGGTAATGTGTTCATATTCACGAGTACTCCTCAAAAGTCTAGCAGCTGCATTTTGGACTGTTTGTAAATGTTTAATGCAAGATTGGCTTATTCCTATTTAAAGTGAATTGCAGTAGTCAAATCAAGATGAAACAAAAGCATGTATAACTCTCTCAAACTCTATCAATGATTGAACACTTTTAACCTTAGCTAGAAGTCTTAATTGAAAAAAGCTGGATTTGACTTCTGTATTTATCTGTTTATCAAATTTCAGTGCAGAGTCAAATACGACACCTCCATTTTTCACAGAGGGTTTAACATAAGATGCCAAATCACAAAAATGATTAATGCTGCCTGAGATGCTTAAAGGCCCAAACACAATAACCTCAGTAAGTCTAAGGGCATCCATGATATAATATCCGGCAGACAAGTGTCTAAGGACTTTAAAACATTAGTGTCATTATGCTTCAAGGGCAAATACATTTGAGCGTCATCTGCATAACAATGAAACGACACTACATGTTTGTTAAAGATTGATCCCACAGGAAGCATATATAATGAAAACAAAATTGGAGCAATAATGGAGCCTTAAGGAACCCCACAGTTCAAAGTAGATTTAGACGATAAAAACCATCAATACTAACTGAAAAAGTTCTATCATCCAAACAGGATTTAAATCAAATGAGAATATGACCTTTGATACCCACAAACTGTTCAAGGTGAGAAATAAGTATACTGTGGTCTACATTATCAAACACAGTCCTTAGGAAAGGTGGGTAGAGTAGCCAAAAAGTATAAGTACAATTTCTTCAAAAAAGTACTAACATAAATAATTACTTTAGTAAGAGTAAGAAAGTATCCAATTAAATGAGTACTCAAGTAGTGAGTAACTCGTTACTTTCACAAATGACATAACAGACGTTTACTCCCCTATATTCCATTACATAATACACATTGAAAATGAGAATTATTATTAATGGAAATTTTGTCATCATTCACCATCATGTTGTTCCAAACCTGTATGACTACACAATAAGGAGATATTAGACAGCCTCACTATTGAGTCACTATTTACTTTCAGTGAATGTTATATATATATATATATATATATATATATATATATATATATATATATATATATATATATATATGACAGTGAATGGTGACCGAGACAGTCAGTCCCTAACATTCTGTCTAACATTTTGTGTTCCACATAATACAAAGCATCACACTGGTTTGGAACAACATGAGGGTAGAGAAATGATGACAGAAAATTAAATTATGGCCAAACTATCACTTTAAAGAGAAAGTTTACCCAAAAATGGAAATTCTCTCATCATTTACTCACCCTCATGCCATCCCAGATGTGTATGACTTCCTTTCTTCTGCAGAACACAAATTCAGATTTTTAAAAGAATTTCCCCTTCTGTCTCTCTCTCCACGTTGTGTCGGAGAAGCGACACTAGGGGTCTCTCTTGAGCGCCGATATTCACCTCTGACCTATTGAAAAGGGCCAATGAGAGTTGGCAGTCAGTATTTGCATACCCCGCCCCCGCATACGGGTATTTAAGCGGGGCAAATAAGGAAGTTTAGTCAGAAAAGTTCTTCGGAGCCGATGGTCTGTCTGCAGTTTGCTGCGAGTTACACACCACTCAAACGTTCCTGTTTCCTCTGACGATCTGCATGCTGTTGGATCTTGACGCGCACAACAGCGGCTTTCTCCTTCAAGCATTGCACGGCGTGCATTGTTGCCCCTGAGCTTCGACAGCGCAGACACACACACACATTGTGTATTTAAAAGAGCAATTTCTATTAAAAGAGTAATTTCTCTAAAAGAGCAAAACACAGCGGCGTTGAACGTCCTTTTCAGGACGCGTCTTTTTCAAGATGCCCTTCCGCCCCTGTGTTGTTCCTGGATGCGGTAGAGTGCTCTCCGCTTCAGACGGCCACAGGCGCTGTCTCGTGTGTTTGGGCCGCGATCACACCGAGGCAGCGTTTGTGGATGGCTCATGTTCTCACTGCGAGAACATGACCATGATGAACACGTTGCGGTCGCGGCTTGCTTTCAACAGAGAGCAAGCCACCCCAGCTGCACCCGCATTGCTCCTTCTTCCCACGGGATTGAGGACGATGCGGTTGGCGCTGGGGGCGAACCTCCCGTTCCCCGACACACTCGCTGGTCCCCGTCTACGCTCGCGGCGATAGCGGCTCTCCTCACGGCCCGGCTGTCTATCCTCCCGAGCCCGAAGCAGATGAGCTCGCCGCTGCATCGGAGAGTGTGATGTCTGATGCTGAGGACTCCCCTGGACTGCCGCCTTCGGGCCAGCAGGCCCAGGCTGAGGCCGACGCTCAGATGTCTGACAGAGAGATGCCCTGAGAGCGACGAAGGCCACAGCGCAGGCACTCGGACAGGCGATGGCCACCCTAGTGGTCCAGGAACGCCATCTCTGGCTCAATCTGGTCGAGATGCGTGAGGCTGACAAGAACCGCTTCCTGGACGCACCTGTCTCCCAGATTGGCCTTTTCGGCGACACCGTCGAGGACTTCGCCCAACAATTCTCCGCGGTGAAGAAGCAGACGGAGGCCATCTCTCACATCATGCCCCGCCGCACACCTGCCGCTACGGGCCCTGCCCCGTCTGCTCGCCGAGGGCGTCCCCCTGCGGTGAAGAAACCAGCTCCTGCTCCGCCCCAACCCGGGCCCAGCTCTCAGCCCCAGCGTCGAGCACCCCGCAGTTCTCATGAACCCCCTCTAGGACCCGGAAGGCTCCCAAGCGTTCCTGAGACAGTCGACCCAGAGCCGCAGACGTTAGCTCCGGAGGTGGTAAGACCGCTCCGTCCCCCGGTGGAGGGCCGGGTGGAGAATCCTTTGTTTTTTCATTTGCCACACCCCCTGAAGGGGGCTGTGGTACCCACATTCTCAATAAAAGAGCTATATCCTTTGCCTCTGGGTCACCTGGCCCACAAATGCCGTTCTCACGGCAATGTGCTTTCAGATTACGACAGTCCCGGTACACCAGACGCGGCGATCCTGCCTTCCGCCTGCCCACGACTGTCCCCCGGCCGGCCGGTTCAGACGAGTCCAGAAGACGGCAACATCAGACCTCCTCCTCAGTCACGAACCCACCCCCTACCAGGCGTGCGGAGCAAGGTAAGTGCTTTGAGTCTATTCTCAGCACCTCAGCCTCAGGCCGCAACGAAGCCACCCGACGCTGCATTACCTGTTCCGCCCCGCTGCGAGGCCGGGTACGTCCAAAATACTCGTCCCTTTGGTGCCCCTAGCGCAGAGCTGGGAAGCGTGGCTTTCGCTTCCCAATGCATCACGCTGGCTGCACCGGACCATTCGACTCGGTTACGCAATTCAGTTTGCCCGGCTCCGCCCCTTCAGGAGCGTCCGCTTTCCGCAGTACACGGCGAGCATGCCAGTTCCCTGCGCACGGAAATCGCGACCCTCTTAGCCAAGGGCGCGGTAGAGCCCGTCCCTCCAACCGAAATGAGGAAGGGTTTCTACAGCCCTCACTTCATTGTACCCAAGAAAGGCGGCGGCTTACGACCAATCCTAGACCTGCGAGTTTTCAATCGGGCCTTGTTAAAACTCCCGTCCAAGATGCTCACGAATATTCTGGCTGGTGTTCAGCATCTAGATTGGTTCGCAGCGGTAGACCTGAAGGACGCGTACTTCCACGTCTTAATTCTGCCATGACACCGACCCGTCTGACGGTTCGCGTTCGACGGCCAGGCGTTTCAGTACAAAGTCCTCCCCTTCGGCCTGTCTCTGTCCCCTCGCGTCTTCACGAAGGTCGCAGAGGCGGCCCTTGCCCTGCTACGAGTAGCCGGCATCCGCATTCTCAACTACCTCGATGACTGGCTCATCCTAGCACACTCTCGAGAGTTACTATGCGCACACACAGACCAGGTGCTCCGGCACCTCAGCAGCTTGGGGCTTCAGGTCAACTGGGAAAAAAGCAAGCTCACTCCGGTTCAGAGCATCTCTTTTCTCGGGTTGGAGTTAGACTCAGTCTCAATGACAGCACGTCTCACGAGCGAGCATGCTCAGTCGGTGCTGGACTGCCTCGCTTCCTTCAAGCCAGGCACAGAGGTCCCTCTAAAACTTTTCCAGAGGCTCCTGGGGCATATGGCGTCCTCCGCGGCGGTCGCGCCGCTGGAGTTGATGCATATGAGACCACTCCAGCACTGGCTCCCGACTCGAGTCCCGAGACAAGCATGGCACCACGGCACGCATCGGGTAAGGATCACCCCCGCCTGCCTCAAAACACTCCGACCCTGGACAGACCTCTGCTTTTTTCGGGCAGGAGTGCCCCTGCAGCAGGTGTCCCGACGCGTTCTGGTCACAACTGACGCCTCCCGGTCCGGGTGGGGTGCCGTGTACAGCGGGCACGCAGCAGCGGGCCGTTGGAAAAGGGCCCGCTGCGTTGGCACATCAATTGCCTGGAGTTGCTGACCGTCCTTCTTTCTCTCAGGAAGTTCCTTCCGTTAGTTCGGGACAAACATGTCCTCGTGAGATCGGACAGCACCACGGTGGTGGCGTACATAAATCGCCAAGGCGGCGTACGCTCCCCGCCACATGTCACAACTCGCCCGCCGTCTCATCCTATGGAGCCAGCAGTGAATCAAGTCGTGCCACTCACATCCCCGGCAAGCTCAACGTCGTAGCGGACGCGCTATCAGGACAACGCCTGCCCGGCGGGGAGTGGAGGCTTCACCCCCAGTCGGTCCAGCTGATTTGGGAACGGTTTGGCAAGGCCCAGGTAGACCTGTTTGCCTCCCAGGAAACCTCCCACTGCCCGCTCTGGTACGCCCTAACAGAGGCTCCCCTCGGGACAGACGCACTGGCACACAGCTGGCCCTCGGGGCTGCGCAAGTACGCATTTCCCCCAGTGAGCCTTCTTGCACCGGTGCTGTGCAAGGTCAGGGAGGACGAGGAGCAAGTCACGTTAGTGGCCCCCTACTGGCCCACTCGGACTTGGTTCTCGGAACTCAGGCTTGTCGCGACAGCTCCTCCCTGGCGAATTCCCCTGAGAAAGGACCTCCTCTCTCAGGGACGGGCACGCTCTGGCACCCGCGCCCAGACCTCTGGAACCTCCACGCCTGGTCCCTGGACGGGATGTGGAAGAGCTAGCCGGCTTACCGGCCGATCGCTAGAATACAATCAACCAAGCCAGAGCCCCTCTACCAGGCACCTTTACGCCCTAAAGTGGCGTTTGTTCAGCAGATTGGTGTTCTTCCCGAACTGAAGACCACGAGAGATCGCTGATCGGGTCAGTGCTCCTGTTCCTACAGGAGAGGCTGGACAGGAGGCTGTCCCCGTCCACCCTCAAGGTGTATGTTGCGCCATTGCCGCCCACCACGATCCTGTAGACGGCAAGTCTTTGGGTAAGCACGACCTGATCCTCAGGTTCCTGAGAGGCGCCGGAGGTTGAATCCCTCCCGGCCAGGCCTAGTTCCCTCCTGGGATTTCTCGGTAGTCTTGGCAGGACTCCAGAGACCTCCCTTCGAGCCGCTTGAATCAATTGGACTCAGGGCCCTCTCTCTTAAGACGGCCCTGCTGATCGCGTTCGCCTCTATCAAGAGGGTCGGGGACCTGCAAGCGTTCTCTGTCAGCGACACTTGCCTGGAGTTCGGTCCAGCAGATACGTCTGTGATCCTAAGACCGCGACCGGGCTATGTGCCCAAGGTTCCTACCACACCCTTCCGAGATCAGGTAGTGAACCTGCAAGCGCTGCCCCGGGAGAAGGCAGACCCAGCCCTTTCGTTGCTATATCCAGTGCGCGCCCTGCGCATTTACCTGGACCGCACACAGAGCACCAGACTCTCTGAGCAGCTCTTTGTCTGCTTTGGGGGACGGCAGAAAGGGAATGCCGTCTCCAAACAGAGGCTCGCCCACTGGGTTGTCGACGCCATCACACTGGCTTATCACACCCAGGCCGTGCCCCTACCCTTGCGGGTCCGAGCTCACTCAACAAGGGGTGTTGCGTCCTCGTGGGCACTGGCCAAGGGCACCTCCCTAGCAGACATCTGTAGAGCCGCGGGTTGGGCAACACCCAACACCTTCGCGAGGTTTTACAACCTCCGCGTTGAGTCGGTTAGCGTCTCGTGTTTTCTCAGGTCCGAGCCCGTAGAACTTCGGTAACATGTAGACCGACCGGCCGGGTGGATCGCTTGCACCCAGCGCCCTTTCCTGACGTCAAGGTAAAGTAGTGCGCCTTCTTCCCAGGGCACCTCACTCCGAGTCGGGCCCCTGGTCGATTCCTCCCCAGCCCTCCGGGTCCAGCGGTTCAGCGGAGGAACTCGCCGACCCAAGCCACTGCGGGTACCCTGATGGCTACCCTGTACTGGTATAGGTGCTCCGCAGGTAAGGCCTCCTGCTCGGACTCCCCTGTGTGAAATTCCACGGTTCTGTCCCCTTACGAAGCGAACCCCGTGTCTCCCTTAGGCAGTTACAGCTGCCCGGTCGCCGTGCTGTAGCAACTCCCCCTTTCGAGGCTGGATCTACCACCGCACCATACTTTCCACACGAGCCCTAAGACGGCCGTGTGACGTGTCTACCACTTTTCCTCCCCAAGAAAAAGGGCAGGTGTGGTCTCCGCAGGGTCTGGGTAAGACCCCCTTCCCTATATGTGTGTACGGGCCCCGGCCGTGATTGCTCTATGCGAGAAACATAGAGAGAAAAGAGGCCCAGCCAGGCTGGCCCGTTCCCATGTTGGCAAACATCGCCTTGTTCCCCTCCCAGGGTAACTAGAAGGATTCTGATGTTCTTATGGGGCATTGGGGAAGGGTACGTGCAGCCAGGTACAGACGATGCGGGGCACTGGATGAAATCCCTGCCCGCCTCTGTATCGGCGGTTCACGTACACGGTTCAGCGCATGGCAAGATTGGAATGGGTCCCCTAGTGTCGCTTCTCCGACAAAACATGGAGAGAGCGACAGAAGGGGAATGTTTGGTTACGTATGTAACCTCCGTTCCCCGAGGGAGGGAACGACACGTTGTGTCTTTCCTCCGCCATGTCGCTGAACCGAGCCACTGTTGTGGCCGGACCATTTCGGCTCCTCAGAAAAATCCTGACTAAACTTCCGTATTTGCCCGGCTTAAATACCCGTATGCGGGGCGGGGTATGCAAATACTGACTGCCAACTCTCATTCGCCCTTTTCAATAGGTCAGAGGTGAATATCGGCGCTCAAGAGAGACCCCTAGTGTCGCTTCTCCGACACAACGTGTCGTTCCCTCCCTCGGGAAACGGAGGTTACATACGTAACCAAACGATTTTAGCTCTGTAGGCCAACATTTTGATGCTCCTAAAAGCACATAAAGACAGTATAAAAGTAATTAATAAGACTCCAGTGGTTTAATCCATGTCTTCAGAAGTGATATGATAGGTGTGGGTGAGAAAAAGATCAATATTTGTCATTTTTTGCTAGAAAGCAGGGGGTGACATGCAGAGAAGCATGTTAAACACAAGAAGAAGAATGTGAAAGTGATCTGTTTCTCATCCACACCTATCACATCACTTCTGAAGATACTGATTTAACCACTTTATTATTTTGATTATTTTTATACTGATTTATGTTTGTTTGTTTGTTAAGCTTTAAAATGTTGCCACTTGCCGCTATGGACCTACAGAGATGAGAAATTCTTCTAAAAATCTTCATTTGAGTTCTGCAGAAGAAAGAAAGTCATACACATCTGGGGTGGCATGAGGGTGAGAAAATAATGAGAATGGTCATTTTTAATGGAAAGGAGGAGGCGAGAACCGGCTTGACAATATAAAAAATATTTTAATGTATAACTGAACCCAAAAGACACAAACACACACATAGGATGGACAGCTGCCCGTAAACATTCTCTCTCTCTCTATCGCACCACCATCCGCAGTCTTTATCCCTCTCAGAGGCTTAATTAGCCTGATAAGGGACCGGGTGTGTAAAATCACGACCCGGCCCCGCCCTGTCCAACATTTTGATTCTTAATACATTTTACTATTTTGGTATTTGGTTCTTGTTGGAGTCATACAAATCAAAAGGTGAAAAAGAATGCTAATTAGTGTGAGAAAGTGCAGCAAAACTCTGAAGCTTATCCGACCAGTAAGTGCGTGAAATATCTTAAAGCGCATTTCATAAAAGCCAACTTTCACCACTTGTTTTTTTAATAATAGTATGTGAAATTATAAAAATGTAAAATGTGCAAAACGAACAATTTTCATAATCAACTTAGTCGGTCGGTTGTTTAAAGACTAGTCGGTTAAAGATAATAATGTATACTATAGGTGGGGCCTGGGTAGCTCAGTGAGTTAAGACGCTGAGCTCCAGCCAGGTCTCCTGAAGAAGTGTGAATTGGGCCTTCCAAAATTGGGAGAAAAGGGGATAATCTTTTTTTCTTTATGTATAATATAGGCTCCGGTTTGATCACGTGAGCCTGATCAGACGTGTTTCAGAAGGATAAATGGACGCAAAGTGCAGCATTTTAACATGGTAACTAATGCTTATTCAACAAGTAAATGGGCTTAAAACTTTAATCCCTCCAAGGCACCTCAAATATGGGAACATTACTCACAGCAGAGGATTGAAAGGCCAACAGTTATTGTCTTGTAATGCTTTGTTAATGCAGTGATTCTCCAACAGTAGTGGTGCATAAATGGACTAAACTTAAAGCATTAAAGAGATGAAGGTCCTTGCAGAGGATTTTACTGTACTGACTATTAATCACTGTTAAGTACAACAAGTTATAATCAAGCAAAAACATTCTCTAAGAAGTTGTGTCTCTCAATTAATATGAGAATTGAGTCTCCCATTAAAAACACCACCACTACAATATTAACTTTAGTAGTCGAGCGCACTAATCGACATGTCAGATGTTGGATGACTAGCTAATTAGTCGACAACAGTGGCACATCCCTTGTTTATATATATGCATTAAACTCATGCCATCGGTTTTGGTTTCTGTGCGCACAAATATTTTTGTTATTTTGAAGTCTTTGTTTTCCATTTTTATTAATTCATATTGTTAATGTCATTTTTTGCAAAAACAAAAGCATAGTTTGTTGAAGTTATCATATTTTAAAATAGCTCCTGGTAACGTTAAAAAAAATATATATAAATTTCACGTACGTGTCATACATGTTATTTTGAAGGTGCATTTTAATTAACGAGTAATCAATTACTTATTTTGTCCATCCCTAATTGCATAAGCATTATTTCAGTCACCGGCCAGCTTGCTCTCCTTACAGTTGAAATCGGACATTGAAAAACCCATATTCATCACATTCTAAGTCTTTAATAGATCATTTCAAATGAGTAACCATTTCAGATTAGCAATTCTGTTTGCTATAAGTATTACAATAAAGTATTTCATAATAATTGTCATCGTCTGCATAATATAAATGAAGACATAACAAGTAGCTCAAATTTGTATTGAAATATCTCATCTAATTAGTTTAATAAAGCTTGGATTACTAAATAATAAGTCTAAAAAATCAGAAGGCTAATAAAGTATTAAATATGCCAAAAGACAGACAAAATCATATTCATGATTCAAAACAGCATGAAACTGTATTCTTAAAAGATCCTTTGTAACAATATATTTAGACTTTGATGAATGGTCCTGTTTACAGTATGCAAGACGCTATGAAGACAAATAACCACACGCAGCCCCTCAAATGTCACAATCCAATCACAAACACACTCCCCTCCCTGTGGTCACACACACAATCTGTGGGACACATAAAACTGCAAGAACGGATGTTTGTCTTGTGGTTTAGACTGGAATCAAACACAAGTAAGATTTGAATAGCGCATTATTATTGAAACGTGTTTTATACATTTCATCATCAATAAAACACACTTCTGTAAGTCATGTTGAAACAATCCCTTTTAAACCAGACAAAACAATTGATGGAGATTTGTGTCATAGCACAAACAAACTAAATAAACAGACCTGAAATCAAGAGTAAAAGTCTTTAAATTTGAAAACAATTGAGTTCAAACCGTGCTTGGTAGACAAAGCAGACAATAAAGTCAAGACTTGACCAGTCATAATGAAACTGATGTTTATGTGGCACTTTGAATTTGCCAGGTATTTCTGAAACCAGCCTCAGTGCCAAAGGGAAACACCTCGCCAGAGCAAAAAAAAACCCATGTCTACACTCAATATTACTTGGAAATAACGGTATTTGCTTACGCACAGATATGCGCTTAATGTGTTTGTGATAAAAGTGATGATTACAATTGACTATTAGGGTATTTCTCAAGGTTTTTATGGTTGAAAATAAAGCTAAATCTTTTGACATAGGAGATGGTGAGGTTTGCGTAAATTGCCGTGTTCTCAAACTGCAGGTCACAACGCCCTGGACAGAGTGGTTGCAAGGGGTGTATGCAAATATGTTCATATTTCTACAGGCATGATTAATGTCATCAATTTCTTTAATGAATTAATTATTTATTGCTCCATACAATACAATTAACACAATATCCTTCCTGAAACTTCACGTGATGGGAGTCTGAGTTGTTCCTGGCAGGCTACTCAGCCTTACAGGCTCCATCCATATGGTTAGGATTAGGGTGTGGGTGGAGTTAGGGCATCTGCTGCCTGCCAGGAACAAACCCAGGCACATTTGGCAAAACTTCACTTAACAAACCCTTGAAATAGAGAGACTCAGCGTGTATGCTATAAAGACTGAGAAGGACCTGGCCAATCATCAAGCTGCAGCCAAGTATACTTGTAGAGACTGAACGGCTGCCAGAGAAAATACTAGTATTGACATTTGAAACTTCAGCATTCAGAATATTTTATATATTTATGTATAGTGTCTTGTGCATTGGCAATGTACACTTCAGTTTCTCTTGCCAGTAAAATTTTGTATGAAGTGAATCTGCCCATTTGATCCTTTAAAAAATGTCCCCCTTAAAAACCCAGAAGATTTTGCCCAAATTTTAATTACAACATGTTCACAGATTTTATTGCATGTATACATATACTTGTATAAACTAATAATACCTGTAAAAACGTGTGTGTAATTAGCCCAAAAAATTTAAACAATATCACACGAGCAAGAGTGCAATATGGCCCCACATCAGCACTGCTGTGATTCGGCCGCAGGCAGAGTGCCGCAGGTAACCACAGCAGTGCTGATTTAGGAACCTACAGCAGGATTGTGAGAGTGATATTGCTTATATACAACAGGTCAATGAACAAGTAAATTTTTAAAAATGAGGTAAAACTGAGTATGGTCATAAAAAAGCATTTGTGCATGGAACTACTTTCTTACCAGACGGATCAGAATCTGCCGTTGCTGGTTCAAAACAAATGTTAGTAAATCAAAAATGTCGCTTCAGAAATAGTATCGTGGCTTGTGCTGTTTCTAACAAGTTATTGGATAAACCAGGATGGATGTGAGAGAGTGTGTGTGTGTGTGTGTGTGTGTGTGTGTGTGTGTGTGTGTGTGTGTGTGTGTGTGTGTGTGTGTGTGTGTGTGTGTGTGTGAGAGAGAGAGAGAGAGAGAGAGAGAGAGAGCGGAGCGTTTGCGATCGCCTGTTGCCATTCCCAAGCAGAAATACTATCAGCTTTCTGAAGATCAGCTTTCTCAGTGGAAAAATAGCGGTCCAAGCGGGGGTAATTCTACCTATTTCACGGTAGCTGGTGCGCAAGAGTCTTTCACTATAAAAACCGCAATGTCCTCCACCATTGTAAACAGCACCCATTGTGTAATTAATCAGTCTGTTGTGTCTCTCAGCTGTGATGAGCCGTAATGCTGAAGTTGTTCATTTAAAGCCATTTAAAGTTATTTCCTAGCTGTAGTTGTGTAGTAGTAATATGACTGATCACAGAGCGCTGTTCCATGTAAACAATGACTGATGGGTTCACTTCGCATCTCATATTACACACAAAATCGAACTTTTGCCACCACCTGCTGGCTAACATATGTAATGTAAAAAATAAAATTAAAAAATACATGTAAGAGACACTTATACAGTAACACTTAAAGAGCAACATGCAGGTTGGACACCCCTATATTGCATAGTGTATGTTGATGATAAAACAACTAGATTGTCTGAACTGGAGTAATATATATTTAGCCATTAACGATATTTTGAGATAAATTGTGATAAAATAACTTCCGCGTCTATAAAGCACTAACCGGAAGTGACGATGGCCGAGGGAGTCTGGTCAAGCTCAAGCTCAGGTTACAATGGATGCTGAATGAAGAAACCGAAGTTCTCAGGTGTGGACGAACATGCCTATGATGGCATTGTGCAAACTACTAAATTCATTTCAGAAGGCAGACAATTACGTTACTGACAACCTGTCCTAAAGCTCAGTCTCTCTCCCGCTCTCTGTATTATTATACTAAATAAATATTAAATATTTAATATTATAAAAAATATATAAAAATATTATACTATTATTATTATTACGAAATTACACAAATTAAGAGTTAAAATAATTAAAAGTAAGACTTACTCTGCTAAGTGCTCGTTTTCGTTGCACAGAATGTCTGCTAACGTTAGCACTTGGTCCTCCAGTCCCGCCACGCCAAAATCCGGTGTAAACTTTGACGGTGGACTTGATTCCATCGAGTGCACCGAGGGAACAGCATCAGTAATCAGCCTCACGTGGTCCTTACTCCGAAATCTCATCCGAGACTCCAACAAATCTCCAGGTCGACAATTCTCCGGAGTGAAATGTGAGCCACAAACGACCAAGTGTGTGGTAACAGACGCGGCAGTGAAGTCTGCTCTCTTCACCTGCACAAAACGCACCCAAGACCGAAAAGCCTTGTTTTTCCTAGAAGGAAAATTATGGACACGATGTCCTGACAGGCTGGAATTCGTGCAACCAGCACAAACTCAATAATTTACCATTATGGCTTCTCTAAAACTCGATCTAAAACTTTCTGTCTCTCACTACTGCTCTAATTACATCAACACCCAACAATGAGAGCTGACCGCGAGCTCTTTTATTTGCCTCGCCCTACGTCATATGACGTTGCTATAGCGGGAAAGGCGTATTCCAGAGCCTAGCACATTTTCATCAAAATCTCTACATCAAATGAGATTTCATTAGTAATTTCTACATAAGTGTTTTTAAAAGACCTCTGCAGACAATATAATGTATTAATTCAGTTATAAATTCAACCTGCATGTTGCTCTTTAACACATATGCACTGCTCTTACACTTTATTTTTGAACAGCACGAACACAATCAGGAGTGATACACAGCGCTCATGGAACGTCACTCATCCAATCAGATTCGAAGACTGGAACTAACTGGTGTGTGTGTGTGTCGCATATATATATATATATATATATTTTTTTTTTTTACAATATATATCAATATATAACATTTACTTACACATTTACATATTTAAAAAATTTGAATAAATTATGCTTTCTTGCAAGCTATTTCAGACAAAGTATAAAGTAAATGTATTTATGATGATTTTTTTTAATGTTTGTTGTAATGTATCATGCACCATAATTTAATCCTAATTAATCACAGAAAATGTTTAATCAGTTATGAAAAATGTAAACGATACACAAACCTAATTGTTTTGTGGCTTGTGAAATTTGAACTGCCAATGCGCTGCAGTGGCAATTTCTCCACATGCTTGGCTGGTCTCAATAGAGTGCAACACTGTCTATTGGTAACACTGGTATTTTCTTATTTATTTTATCCATAGGGATTTCATAAAATCATTCATAAGAGTTCTAAACCATGAACCAAACCAACCAGCTCAAAGGTGAATCACAACATTGCAAACTTTGATTTACAGCAAAAAAATATTGAAAAATGTATAAGACTGTGTACTTACCGTCTTTCATGAGGGCACAGAGTACAATCCCATGAAGCATTACGAATGACGTACTCCAATTAAAAATGATGAAAAAATACCACCACTTGTGTTTCCACCTTGAGCGGTTCTCATTCTGTGTCTGCGCTGCTTGTGAGGTTTGTTGAAGTGCGCTGCCAACTATTGACATGGATCGTAAAAACAGATGTACTTCAAGCTTGAATTGCTCATATGGTAGGAAAACCCATACTTTTATAAAGGAATTTACGTACGTGTAAGTGGGCATGATTAAGTGCGTAAATTTGTTTATGCTTTATTTTTATATAATTAATCACACTAAATATAATTAAATCGACAGCTCTAGTTTTAATCTTATTGCAAAATATTGATATATTTGCAAAAATATACCATTAGCGCTTTTGGCATTCTTTGTTTGTCGCAATTGTTATTGGTGGAGCTTTTTATGGTGAAGCCCCTTTTGTGTAGTTCTTCACCAGAAATTCAACTCTGAATTTGAAATAATGCTTAATGGCTTCAACACCAGCATACTGTATATCACAGATTAACAACCTCTGAGGTCATGGTAGGACTGTCTTTAAAAGGTTCATCAGTCATCATTAAAAATCAATTCGACTACAGAAAAGATGGATAGGATTTTTATTTCCTGATCCCGACTGTTGCACTCTATATGTACTTGGACATCCTAGTGGTTTAAACTTGCATTTAAATGACTAAATAAGCTTTTAATAACAGCTGAATTATATGCAACTTCTGAGTTTCCTGTAGACTAGTCTCAACCTCAGACAGCGGAGGGGCTGGTGTCCATTAGAAGTAGAACCCTTCTGAGGGCCCTTCTTAAAATTTGAGAACCTCTGGGAAAGCAGCACCATTTAGTAGGTAATGGTGTCTTTAAGTCATGTTGGAAGGATTGTATTTACAAGATAAGCACACACAAACTCCAACAAATTGTCATAAAACAGTCTTGTTCTTAAAGTAAAAATCATATTTATATTCTCAATTATAAAAAGGTTTATAATTGACTTATAAACCTTTATAGACAGACTACAGTGAGTTCCAAGGATGTTAATAGATTATATATGCTTCTGTTAAATTGATCAGTCTGTGTTATTTAAACTTCATTTTTAAATTCTAGTGAAGAACTACACTTCCCAAGATCGTGATGGGAAATGATCCACCAATCAAAAAATTGAGGCCAACAAAGTGCGCCCACTCACTCCCATGACACACTGTGAATGATGCAACTGCGTTGGTCATCCTACACTTAAACTACTTAGATGTTTGTCTGTATGTTAATATTTTGCAATACAATTTTAATATATTGTTTCTTTATGTACAACCAACTACTTTAAATCAATAGTTTTTCATTTGATTGCGTCATTCACAATGCTTAACGGTAAGTACACTAATGTTTGATTTAAAATACTTTTTTGTTTCGAATCAAAGTTTGTAATATTGTGATTCATCTCAGAGCCGGATGGTTTGGTTCATTGCTTAGAACGCTTTAATAAAGAAATCCCTATGATGAAATGAATGGGCAAAATACATCTGGAATCAAAATGGCTGAAAAGGTGGGTGAGGAACTCAAGATTTCTTTTAACCCAGACTTCCCAAGTTGTGGAAGTGTGAATTAAAGAATTATGGCAGAAGTTGAATTGGTCAGAAATAAGTTTATCTGTCATTTTATTTACCCGGTTTATGAGTCAAAAGGTTTGCATGACTAAACTAAATTTCCCATCATTCTGTGTGGCAGCAAAAGAATGCAAAAATTCACTGAAGCATCAGTTACACACCTAATGCGCATTACTTGCTCTTCATTTTGTTGTAGCACTAAAAAGTTAAAAAAACATTGTTGGTAAGTGAAAAAGAGAAATAAACATCAAATCAGCCAACACATCCATGTTATTCCTACCAAAATCACCTGAAAGCACATCACATCATAATTACTACTTCCAAACTTCTTTAAATTGGAACTTCCCAGGAGGACTTGAAGGCAAAAGGCCCGTCACTGTTTGGCGCTTATCGTACACAACGTGCCTTCACAGCTCTGTAGCCGGCAGTTATGATGATGATAATTACAGCATGAGGATAGCACAGTAGCCACAGATGAAAGAGACGAGACCCTGTATAAGTTAAGGTGAGGCAGATGGGAATTGTTGGTGGTAATGCCCCTGGGGATGGAGCTAGTATTGATGTGTGTGTTTATGTGTGTGTGTGTGTGTGTGTGTGTGTGTGTGTGTGTGTGTGTGTGTGTGTGTGTGTGTGCACTAGGTAGGGTAGCATCTCTGTCACTGGAGGACTCTTTACTAATGTCTATAACATCAAAGGCTTAAACCAGAACAAGGACGGGGGGAGAGTGACACTAACACTTACTAACACACCCTCGGAACATGAAAATCAGTGCTGCAAGTGTGGAGAAAAAGCTACGTTTGAGCAGCACAACGGTTAAACTCACAAATGAGGTCATCAGGAGAAAACACTTTGTCCAAACAAAGTGCTGTTTGCTAACTTTTTTTAGGTCTTTTTAGGTTATTTCACAAAACCTGTATTGGCACACAAAAGACTACGATCTACATTGTTTTATTTTGCAAATAATTGATTAATATTTTTTTATTTACCACTACATTTACAACTACTACTGCAATCCCAATACAATCATTTTGTAAATGATTTGATACAATGATATGTTTGTAATACTAGAAATATTAACCACAAGATAAATCACGAGCCTCTTTACCACCATTGTGCCAAATGTTTCTGAGCACAGTGAGGCACGGTTCCAATTCAGCCCAGATTTCTCAGCATGGTGGAATGGCTTTTGTACGTGGTGACACACTATTATCCTTTTGCCAACATCAAGGTAACTCATAAGTTGTTTCTAGTTTAGTACCAAGTGTGCTAATATTTGGTGAAGTTAATAAAAGTGAACAAAAAGTGATGTAGGCTTAGTGAATTTTTTATTTCTTCATTTCATCCCCTTTTCTCCCCCAATTTGGAATGTCCAATTCCCACAACTTAGAAGGTCCTCATGGTGGCGCGGTTACTCACCTCAATCCGGGTGGCTTAGGACAAGTCTCAGTTGCCTCCGCTTCTGAGATAGTCAATCTGCATATCTTATCATGTGGCTCGTTGTGCATGACACCACGGAGACTCACAGCATGTGGAGGCTCATGCTAATTCTCTGCAATCCATGCACAACTTACCACGCATCCCACTGAGAGCGAGAACCACTAATCACAACCACTAGGACGTTACCCCATGTGACTCTACCCTCCCTAGCAACCGGGCCAATTTTTTTTGCTTCTGAGACCTGGCTGGAATCACTCAGCACACCCTGGATTCAAACTTGCGACTCCAGGGGTGGTAGTCAGTGGTAGATGGTTTAACTAGTATAAAACATTTTTCATCAGGGAGGTAGATTACGCTAACTAGCTCATTAAACTCAATATATTAATTATTTTTTGTGTGTTTGTGTCCAGTTCAGTATCAGCATATGATAGTTACCCTCACGCCTTTTTCTCTTGAGAAAAAGATCATCATATGTGATCATCCACCACGGCGCACTCGCTACAATGTTTGCCCTTCACAGAGTCACCATCTGACGTATCTGTTACGTACATTCTAATCGTTGCACCACAGTGAAACTGGATCGCCATGGAATGGCACGGTTTCGCACTGACAACCGTTTGGCCTGATGGTGGAAAAGCACCTATGGGGCTGCATCACCCTCAGAACTTCTTTGACAGGCCATGGCTTTCCTTATTTCCTAATATGTCATTTAAAAACAATATTACTTTGATTTTGAATCACTTTATAAAATATACCACTGAAAAAAACATATCCTTTGAATACTAATCTGAGCTGCGCTTCCCAAAAGCTTTGAAAGCTTAAGTTGATCACAGAGGCCATTGGCACCACTACTTAGGCTTACGATGCTTTAGGGAAATGCTGCCCAGATTAGCCTATTAGAGGAATGCATCCGACTATGGCATTTCTCTGAATCTCAAAAAAAATCTGAAACCAGTGTTTCTGACTCCAAAGCCGCACTGTTTAAATTATTATTCCAACAGCATTTGTGGAATAATGCCTAATACCACAAAAAATATTTTCGACTTGTCCCTCCTGTTCTTAAAAGCACAAGGTTGCAGTGAGGCACTTACAATGGAAGTGAATAGGGCCAATTTGTGGAGAGTTTAAAGGCAGAAATGTGAAGCTTATAATTTTATAAATCACTTGCATTAATTCTTCTGTTAAAACTTGTGTATTATATGAGCTGTAAAGTAGTTTACATTATTTACAGTCGTTTAAGAGTTTATGGCGTTACGTTGTCCTGGAAATATTTGTAATATTTTTATACAGACACACTAAAATCACATTAACACACATAATGTTTACGTCTTGTGGCAATGCTTTTGAAACAGTATTTTAACATTTATGGATTACCCCCATTCACTAACATTAGCTGGGTTTCCATTCAGTATCAAGTATTTCCATTCAGGATTTCTTATGCACACTTTGAAAATGGAAACACAACAAATTTGCATAAACCTTAATGCGCAAGGAGGAAGTGCATTTTCTAGAGTTACGCATTCATCAAAATACGCATTTAGGTTATGGAAACTATAACATATGACATGTTTTGACCATTCGTGCATGTGTTATGAGTGTGCAATAGCTTTATGTGACTGGCCCAATGAAAGGTCCCACCTTGGCACACAATTCTTCATGCACAGCCCTTGGTATTCGGAAGTTTTTAACCCACAGCTGGTCTTTAACGTGGGTTCTCACAATCTGCCAGAACAGTTTTGAGTACGGGCGCTTCCATGTATGCGGAGGCTGGCGGTGTAAGGACATTGTATCCATTTCAGCCCTCATTCTATCAGATATTACATTTACTCTGTGGCACCTCCTGGCAGCAATTAATTAAACAAGGTATAATTGCTCCAATCCTGCAAATAAAACTCTCCCCGAAGCAAGAATGTCATTCAGCTGCTCCTTAAATATAATGTGCATGACATAGTGGATGGAAACGCACAACGATTCGTATTTTCTTTAGTCACATTTTTAGAAATACACTTTAAAAATGTTAAACATTTAGATGGAAACCCAGCTATTTAAGTGCCTCAATTTAACCACAATCTTTGCTTTTTTTAAAGAAAAGCAGGGATAAGTCGATATAAATTTTTGTGTGATAATCAACAATATTCCACAACTACTCTCGATTGACCTTAACTTGTACTGAACCCAGAATAATCCTGTAAGTTCGTCCTCTGTAATAATATCTCATAATTTATCGATTGCTTCAGTTTCTTATTTGTGCGCAGACTGATGCGCAACTCTTCCACCAGCGTCTAGCAAAAAAGAAACATTACTCTGACAAGGGCAAACACTAAAGTTCGAGCACTTCATATTTGACAATAGTAAAGCAGACATCAGATTCACAGTGTTGCAACGCTCCTCGTAGCAGAAACTTTATCGCACATGTATAAATGGGTTAAAATTTGTTTCGCATATTATAAAGCAAATCTGCCATAAAGTCATCATTGAACCTTAAAAAACATATACGGGGGCTGCAGAGCTCAGAAAGCAAAGACGCTGACTACCACCCCTGGAATCACGAGTTCTAATTCAGGGTGTGCTGAGTGACTCCAGCCAGGGTTCCAAAAGCAACTAATTGGCCCAGGTTATAGGGTGGGTAGAGTCACATGAGTTACCTTCCTTGTGGTCACTATAAGGTGGTTCTTGCTCTCTGTGAGGCACGTGGTGACTAGTGACTAGCCCCAGTGAATAGCGTGAGCCTCCACAAGCACAAGTTCTCTGCGGTAATGCGCTCAGCAAGCCATGTGATAAGATGCACGGACTGACTGTCTCAGAAGCGGAGGCAACTGAGATTTATCCTCCGCCACCTGAATCGAGGCAAGTCAAAGCGCCACCACAAGGAATAAGAGCACATTGGGAATTGGGCAAGTCAAATTGAAGAGAAAAGGGGATAACCCCTATAAACAAAGGTTCGGGAGGAGCCTGTCAAGCTTGTCCCGTCAATCATAATGCAATTACATATAAGCAGATACTTATCCCTCACTCCCGTGAAAAGTTTTCCGGCATCCCTCCACCACTCCTACTACTTCTTGATTATTAAACTTAGCTAACTTTAGTTAAGTAGCCCTGAAGGGGGGGAACTTAGAGCTCGAGCCGAGTCGCATGCCTAGGCCCCTCATGCTTGAGCCCTACAGACAGCAAGCCAAATTTGTTTACCCTTAATCTTTAACCATTTCCACTTCAGGGTCTAGGTGGACATGCAAACTCGTGAAATATTATTGGAGCTAAAGCTAAATAAATTGCTCTTTTTCATCACAGAATGTAGTTTAAAAAAACTCTTGTCTTCACGTAGTTCAATGCACATTATACACTGATGACAGTTTTATGACTTTGTGTCTTAATAAGAGTTTTTGCAAGAACCACAAATGTTCTGTCTTAAAGTTTGAAATTAATTCACCTATGTAAAAAATAGAACCAGATTGTTGCACTCTATTACACAGCTCTTTGGAATATCTAAATTCCTAATCCTTTTGTTATCCTATTTAACAAAAAGTCCATATACATTTAAAAAAATAAAGTTTGCTTTGATTGTCATAAAAGAGCAACATCTTACTTTAAAGACTTTATCATACTGTTTATGATGAGAAATGAAAACAGTGGTTTCAGTGTGAAAGAGATTGATGTGTTGAAATCAGAGAGCCTCAAACATGCACGGAGAGAGAATGAGCCCCTTTCATGTAGTAATTTATTCCCTCTGATTAATTCACTTTGCCCTACTAAATCACGTGAATACAGCGCAGATACAGCGGTTCTGCAGCCCACCCGCTGGGCAGGGTCCTCGCCTCCCCACAAAACAGCCCTGACGTTCCCATGGTTACTGCAGCCTGTGGGGTCTGCCCTGAAATCTGTGCATAATTACATCAGATGTGTTTGCAGAAGTCAACTGGCCCACACACCTCTGTTCTCAGGTCAGTCTAAACTCTCCCATTCAACTATCAGCTTGAAAACATCTACATTAAAACACTAGGACAAGCAAAGAAATGCACAATGCCACGGATACAAAACTATGAGCAGTGGACATGCCATCAAGGTTTGTTAAAGCATAATTTGCCAAAAAAAATTGATATTTAATATTTAATTGATTTCCCATTTCTGCTGAAAATCCACATTTTTAAGGAAATACCCTCTGGATTTGTTCAGACACAATGTTTAGTCTGTGATGGTTGGTTAAGTCTCTTGAAGATGACTTCAGGACTGATGAGTGTGAGATCATTGACCAGTTCCCCATAAACGGACATCATAGATGCATCTATGATTTTAATTATCGTTGCTGAGCTCAAATATCACAGTGGTGCTGCCTTTGATGTGGCTATAGATATCAATCAAATTAAACCAGAGAAAAGTGGCTTGAAGCGGCTTTATCCTGTGGCTTCTCTATGAAGAAAATGTTTTTGAATACTTTATATGATCCCTAACCAAAGTCCCAATGGCATAGGACCACATGTCTTTTTACACAGCATACAAAAAGAAGCCTGACATCACCTCAAGAGAAGAAAACAATGACAAAGATGTTATGACATGATATATACACCGATCAGCCACAACATTAAAACCACCTGCCAAATATTGTATAGATTGTGCCACCAAAACAGTGCCAACCCCCATAAAACGTATATTGGTCAACCTTTAACGAGGGGGGATGTTCAATTCCCAATGCGCTTTTTAAGTCCTCGTGGTCGCGTAGAGACTCGCCTCAATCCAGGTGGCAGAGGATGAATCCCAGCTGCCTCCGCGTCTGAGACCATCAACCCGCACATCTTATCACGTGGCTTGTTGAGCACGTTGCCGCGGAGACATAGCGCATGTGGAGGCTTAACGCCACCCACCGCGGCATCAACACTCAACTCACCATGCAAATCCACCCAAAACTAACAACATTATAGCGACCACAAGGAGGTTACCCCATGTGACTCTACCTTCCCTAGCAACCAGGCCAATTTGGTTACTTAGGAGACCTGGCTGTCACTCAGCACGCCCTGGGATTCAAACCAGCAAACTCCAGGGGTGATAGCCAGCGTCTTTACCACTGAGCTACCAGGCCCCTAGGCAGGTGGTTTTAATGTTGTGGCTGATCGGTGTATGTGTGTGTGTGTGTGTGTGTGTGTATATATACACACACACACACATATATATACACACACACACACACACACACACACATACATACACAAGTGTCATACAGTTACTGTAACACCAAACAAACAGTAACACCAAACAATTCAAAGCTGTTTCAGTGCAAAACAATAATTGCATCCTTGGGTGCCTTTTGAGAATACAGAGTGTTTTATCAGATTAAACCACTCAACCCTCATCAGGTCATTGTGTTAATAGATCTTTGAAGAGGAAATGAAGTCATGGGAACTTTCGTCTAAAACATCACTTCCTGTTGCATCAAAGGATACACTAAAGAATAAGAAAATACATCCTAAAACAGCATATCAGGTTCTATATCATGGATATCAGATGTGCACATGTTCGCTGGGCTTTGGTGATGTCAAACACCCACGTGCTTGAAGCGGTAATGAAAGCAGGTCAAATCGATGCTAATGTGACCATTTCAGTCATATCAGCATTAAGAACAGTAAGGAAATGTGATAAATGTGCTGATGACAGTGAAGACACAGATTATGTAGACGTTTACTTTTTTGTGTTCTGAGTGGATTTGAGGGAATTTTTTGCAGTTGCTAGGCTATTTCGGGGTGTGTTTCCCGTACAACGATGTAACTCACTGCCTAACCACCATAGCACAATGTAGCATTGTAGAAATGAAATAGCTAGTCACGACTGTCTGTCGCACTTTCACCGTTCGAACCATGTTGGTTGAACTGTTGTCAATTGAGCTGTAGTTCCAGTTTTAGCACATTACTGTGATCAATACTTAAACTTTTTTGTCAGAGCAAAGTAGACATGACAGCAGATGAGCAGAGATTGTACATGATAGTCAACCGTTAATGTTGATTTACAATGCACAAAAAAATTATTTGTTGTATTTGACACCTATCCCATTACACCTATGGGTAATGTGTCCCTTTTATTACCATGTTTTTGTACATGTAACAAAATCATTTCCAGGACATTTAGGTATTTTTCTCAATTTCCATGACCTTTCTTTGACTGAAAAACTGCATTGCAAAATTCCAGGTTTTCCAGAACATGTGGGAACCCTAGGGTTGTTGCAAGTGGAGGTCTACATGGGATGGATTTTTCAAACTTGCTAACGCAAGATTCTGTCCCGCTCCCGCCCACAGTTAAAGGTCTATGCTGATTTTTTAACCCCGCAACCGTAAGATACTGTCCTGCTCTGGTTTAAAAGGCTATTTTTTTCCAATTCCCACCCATAAAAAAAATCAGAAGAGAAAAAAAAATACATTTCGTTAACACACTAAAATTGCAAAATATATATTTTACCTTTCGTTGGTTCAAAAGTTTTGTATGTACCTTTCTTTAATAAAGTGTTTAACAAAATTTATAGGACTCCAGCAAGTCATTTCTTTCTCCCGCTCGCTACGCACACATCAGTGTTTTCCCACCCCTACCAGCATTCAGCAATGACTTGTTGTGAACTCTGTTGTTTCAGGTGCATCTCTCTAGGGTCACTAGTTGCAAGAATGCTGCAAGATGGTTGCCAGGATGTTGCTATGCAATTGATAAGTTGTTCTGAGTGTTTTTTAGCAACTGATATGCCATTTTTTAAGGCAATTCTGGGTGGCTGCAATGGGATTGCTAGTTGATTGCTAGGATGTTCTGAGGAAAATCTAGGGCAGGGGTGAGTACAGGGTGCAAGCACCAAATCTGGCTTTACGTAGTACATTTTTATGAAGGGTATACGTGACTGATGGGAATATTCTACAATTGCCTGAAGTACTGCTCCACAAAGGTAGATCATTTTCTATCAGGCATTACAAAAACTTGATAAAGGCGGAGTATAATTTTTGTATTTAGTATTTTATTAAAACGAACACACTGTGGTAGCATTTCCATAGCACAAACATGATGAGTTACACACTTACTTTCAATCCTTGGGGTTAGGGCTTTCAAATCACTAACCCTAAGAATGAGCAATAGTAACAGTGATTCTTGCCTTAGAAAATACCATTATAATTAGATATTATGCATATGATTTTCCAACATGCTCACAAGCCTGACCGACAGCCCTGGTAGTGAAAGAACAGTATCATGTAAGAGCTAATGTGTTTGGAAACTGAGATTGATTAAAGGAGCAGTGATGTCTCTGAAGATCAGCTCGTGACCATTATGACAACTTCACTTCACATTTATGCATTATTCCCCTGCACCAGCTCACATCAATTGATGCCTTGTCCAATTGGCTCTCATGTCGTCTATTAGCATGTTGCATCCTGATCCTTTTCTCTTTAATCTCTCTTCGTGTTTTTATCGACTGGAGTATTGATTTGATGTTCAGGAGTGTGCTTTCATCTTTCAGAGCTCAGAATGCAACAGCGGGGTTGTGTTATGGGCTGTATTTGAATACTTTCAAGTTGACGATGAGGTACGAGATACACACAGCCGCGAGATTCAAGCTGTACTGCCGTGCAAAGGCAAACGCAGTAACTACATATTTAGTCAAATTTGAGTTATGACTGAAATCGGGTCTCTTATATAAGGGGTTTCAAAGTCTTAGACAGTGAGACCCCTCTTTGAAAAACAATTTACGAGGTGATTCTTTGTGTTGTTTGTCTTGTTTTTCAGTAAAAAATATCTAAACTTAAAACCAGATATATTTACTTGATGAGCAAAATGGCTAAATATATTTCATTATATTTTCTAGGAGGGTTTTACAATTTAAAAATTTTTCCATGACCGTGGGAACCCTGGCATAACCATCACATGCCACAACCATCATGTGCACTATGCGGCAGGCCATGTTTTCAAATGAAGATGAGTTTGTGAATCCTAGCTATAATCAGAGAACGTTCAGAATCATAAACCTGCACTTGTAATTCATTTGTGAATTCCATGTTATGTAAGAGTTTGAATGTTTGAATTGTTCCTGCTGAGAGCGTTATTGATTTGCATGCATATCTGTGTTGCTGGAGCTCATGATTCAGCACAGCAATTATGTAAACCAGGTAATGGTGCAAACACTCACAAAAACAGTGGATGCACCAGACAACCACTATTTGGTATGGCTTGGTGATATGCAAGAAATATGTTGACGATATTTTTATAAAAAAAAATGTCATGGTATCCGATTACATCGTCAAAGACAACACGATTCTTCCTAACTGTTTTCAGAAGACTGAACCAGAAAAGAAAGAGTGAGAACTCTTTACATGTGTGTGTTCCATGAGACACGCTCCCACTGCACGTCTCTGAATAAACAGCCCAGAGATGTGCATTGACAGCTTTTTTCATCTGTTCTTTACAATATAATAAAGTGTGTTTTTTCAAGCGTGTGTCTTGGTGTCTAACAGCATTTCTTGTCATGTGTCTTACAGTCAGGAGTCTTACAGTTAGCCAACCACAGTGACGGGTATATGAGTAAAATTACCCACCATGCGCATGATATAGGCAACCTGAATATGGCGGGTGCTAATTTCATACCCTGGGCTACTATTTCATATATTTGGTGACTTCCCAGCTTCATGTTTTTCCTGATATTGTCGATCATCATCTGTCAATGATGTCGCAAACAGCATCAGGATATTTGTCTGATATCGTCGATATCCGATTATATCGTCCAATCGTCCAGCCCTACTATCTGGCATACTTTACTGTGAATATACAGTATCACTGCACCACTGCTATCCAGAATAAGATGCAGGGTTTTGTGTTCAAATACAGCACGCTAAAGAAGCACAACTGTTTCATGAATTCATCCTCTGAACATATAATCTATTAGGATCAGGGTTGTATGGATGTGGTCAGCCTGTCTCAATGAGGGTGGTATCAAGCAAAGCGAGCAATTCGAGAAATAAAATAAGAACTCCAGGGCCCTTTTGCACACTGCCTGTATGGACAGCAGGTCAAAGAGTGCTGCAGAGAGAATTGGATGCGACCCTCACTTGTTGTCATACCATCCCCCTTTGGCACATTGTATCCGATTTGTCCTGTGGTCAGGCGTACTGTTTGATGATGATTTGTAATGTAAATATGTGGTTTCCTATGAAAGCGCAATCTCCTCCAAGGGGACCCGGCTGGGCCCTGCCTGCCTCTGCATCCCATAATTGCCAGTGACTCCCCGACTTCCACGAGCAGCAAACCGGAGCCAAGACGCTAATGGAGAGCAGCTCCCTGCCAGTAAACGTCTCTCCGTCACATGGATCCGCAGGCAGAGCCTCTCATGTGCAACATACACTACGTTTCATTGATGGCCAACAGCAACATGGGCAAGAGCAGCATGCGGAACTGTGGCCAAGGCTTCTCCCGCAGTGAGTCACTGCCGCTGCAGGCATATCTACTGCGCTCCTCACTGAGAATAAGTCATATGGACAGAGCCGATCTTCCAGCATCTGCCGTAAGAATAAACACTTCCCCAATGCATCACAATCGGGCGCAACACTTCTATGACACGCTAGCCAAGAGCTAGCGAAATCAAAGCTACTTTGTGTTAAAAGTTTTTCAGCTGGAAAGTTTTCAAATTCATAGATAATCATGTTTTAAAGGAATAGTTCCCCTAAAAATTTAAATTCTCTCATTATTTACTCACCCTTATGCCATCTTAAAATCGTATGACTTTTTTTTACTTCCACAGAACACAAACAAAGGTTTTGTGAAGGAGATATGATGTCTGTTTTGACATACAATGCAAGAAAATGGGGTCCAACACTTTTAAGATCAAAAAGAATAAAGAAAATCCATTGGTACTGAGTGGTTTAATCCATGTCTTCTGAAGCGGCACAATCAGTTTTGGGTGAGAACGGACCAAAATGTAACTCCTTTTTCACTACATATTAGTGCCCGACCAATTTATCGGTCTTAGCCTTTCACAGATATATCGTATAGGCATATATTTTTTCCGATATGCGCAGATATTAAAACTTTTTTTCAGAACATATAATGCCGAAAACAATGCATGGATGATTTAGAATTTGTATCATAGCATAGTTTGTCCAGCAGAGCGCGCTCCAACTCCATTGTTTACAGAGCTCAGCGTGGTTCTGCAGACAGTGTGGAGTTAAGCAGTGCGGTTTTAAGCGGTGTCTTCTCAGTAAGTTACTAACAAGTTTGTGAAATATATACTGGAAAGTTAATAAACAATGACTCCATCATTTCTCTTTTCAGTATAACAAATATAACATTAACCCTGTCCCTGACAACCATGTCACATGTTTATCACATGTGTTTGCTGTTAGCCAGCTATAGTTTGTCAGTGCAGTCAGTAATGTAACAGATAAAGGTAAGGTAAGCATCAGAGCATATTTTTGCAGCTCAGCAGACAACGGTGCTGTAGTGGATTGTGTCTGTTGAGTGTTGATGTCATGCTTAGATTGTTACTTAGTTGGTGAGACATAATGCTGGAAAGAAAATAAACAACATCCATATTTTACTCTCCGTGAAAACAAGCTTATTGCTAACTAGCTAACAATGTAGCTACTTTCATTGCTTGTCAGCTAATTGAAAGCTAATGTGTAAACATGTATTCACTAAACGGTTTTGTTCAGGATTTGCAGGATTTGGTACCTTCAACTGAACAATTCCAGTCATTTTCTGTCACCTCTCTTCTTTCCCTATCCATTAAAAAGCCAAAAGGCCATAAAAAAAAAAAAATAATGAGAGAGTTATCATTTTTTGGTGAACTATTACTTTAATATTCCTTCATATAAGCAGAAAGATGGGGTAATACATAAGTAAAGCTATGTGTCTCTATGATCATGTGTGTCTCCATGACTTGCTACCAATATTACTTATTAAAATGTCATGCTTGGTAAAAAGTACAAGAAAACTGACTATGAATATTGTGGTAGAGAGTTATGATATTTGCTAGCTAAGGCAGTTGCACTGATCTTCAACACTGCAACACTGAACCACAAAACATTTTGTATTTAAGAGGTTTGACAAAGATTATTAACTATTTTATTACATTTAAATCATTTTTAAAATTAACGTTATATATGATGTATATGAGTATTTCTTCAACTTCAGGACATTTCATGTCCCAGGTGTTTATTTTCATTAACAGATTTCAATGTTTTATTTTGTTATTGCTTTTTGATATATGGTGTCATTACTAGGTATTCATAATTTATTTTTGGTAATTTTCAAATGCATTTTATGTACAGATTATTCTGTCCTAGTCCTAGACTCAGACATTTAATGTTAAATCCATTATAAAAATACAAATTATTACATGTTTATAACTATGATAATCTTAACACAGTGAGAAATAAACATAAACCAGTTCAGTTGTTATTGTATGAAAATGATTTCTATCAATTAGTCCAAAATTACGACACTAATGACAGTGGCGGCGTCATATTCGCCACACCAAACAAATTAGCCCCCAATAATTTTTTTGTATCATCTTTTTTTTTTTTTAAGTTAGTGTATTTGTAAATGGAGTCCACAAATGTGTCAGTGAAGAGCATGCCTGCGATGAAATTTTAGACAAGTGATGCTTGAAGAAAATAAGCAGCTATGAGCAGAATATTTTACTGGGCGTCATTACCAATGAAGTTGTAATTTTGCTAAAAAAACGCATACGAATTTCAGATACATAAAATGTTAGCTATGAAATTATTATTTTCAAGGCAAAAAAGATTTTTGTTTATAAAAATATAATTTCCATCATTGTCATTTCCTCCAAAGAATACTAATACACACAATACAGCATTTGAGATGTGCTGGATATGACACAGTAATGATATGATTTAAATGACTTTCAGAAAAAAAATGACCAATCTCATGTGTTGCCTGTATTGTACAGTGTTGGACATTGTTAGTAGACAAATTCAAATAACTATCGAGAGTGTGAAAATTTTTTAACAAACATTTACTTTCTATAAATCTCTAGTGGGTTGAAATAATGTAGTGCTTTAGGGTTAATACTGATAAATAACTATTAGTAAGGCTGTAACTATGTTCAGTATCGGGGTTATTGATTACAAATCTGCCATTTGAAAACAAAAATGTATTGGCCATAAATCTGAATACTGGGGATGCATCATCTATGGAATTTTTATAGAAAATAATAATATAAATAATAATAATACCAATAATATATTGTTTAAAATTTCTTGAGTATGTCTCCACTTACATTGTACATTTAAAATAATTTTAAATAATTCACTCATTAAAGAACAACAATTGCTGCACTTTAAGAGAACCATACTACACGTAAGACTGCATTAAAGATTATCGAGTCTTTAAAAAGTTTCCATCTTGTTGCCTTTGCAGGACTGCTTTGTTTTTCAGGTGAGGAGAAAAGGCCCAGGCTGGTCTCATTTTCCATGGTAAACCACAAGACTTTACCGTGCACAACTGTACTCAAACATCAAACATACACAAAGCCTTGAGCAACCAAAGAAGACCTACCAAAGCAAACCCATCCACCCTTTACAACCCCACAATCTCTAGCAGAAGAACATGATGGACTTTCACAACCGTCAAAATGCGGACAACAACTGGACCCTCGTTGTGGACACGACTCCAACATTCAGCAAACAATATTCAGTCAATGTCTCTTTCTTTCATCAGCAAGACTGAGCAGTTACAGAACATTGCTTGAAGAATATATAGCCTAATTAAAAGCAGAAGTTGCCATAAATTAACAAAGACTACATATCTGAAATGAACGAGGCTCTGGTTTAGATCAGGAACAAATACTGTCATTTTTTCAATCTGACACATTTGGTCTTTAAACCTCAGAACACATACAGACTGCAAGATGACACAGCAGCAAACGCTATGAGAGTCCCACCACAGAAAGATGTGTGTCTGGAATGATCTCATCCTGCTTCATAGTGCAGCTGTAAATCTCACCCACATTTGTTAGGAGATGAAGTGCATCGCCCATAAAACAACATGGAGTTTCCATAGCACTTCAATTCTTGAGGAAGACCATTCAAACCATGTTGAACTTTTATTCATGACATGACATCTGTGGATCATCTCAAAGCTGCAGATTTCCCTTTTTCCTCCCTGTTTCTGACACCATTTTTCTTTCTTAATGAAGCAACTACACTCTTAAAAATACAACTTCTTCAGTCGACCTCTTGGGTTCATCAAAGAGTCCTCTTCTTATCGCTAATTATTTTCGTAGAGTGACATGAAGCTGAAAGAAAAAAAAGGGAACTTCTGTCTTAAGGCACGGTCACATTTACCTTTGCACGGCGAAATTACGCAGGCAAAGAAGGCATTGGCAGATGTTGAGCGCTAAAGAAACTTGCAGCTAAAATGATATCCTTGGCCATTGTCAATATTAAGTGTAACTGTGTATGAAGCACCGCCCACATAGAGGTCACTGTCAAACCAAACAACTTCCTATTGGTCAACGCGGTGAATTCGCCTGACAAAGTTCAACAAACTTGAACTCCATGCAAAAAATTCAACGGAAATTCTTCGCCACCAAAAATCCATTGCACGAAATTCACGATAGCGCGGATTTGGTATCATAGCATAGTTTGTCCAGCAGAGCGCGCTCCGACTCCATTGTTTACAGAGCTGAGCTGACAGTAGTTCTGCAGACAGGGTGGAGTTAAGCAGTGCAGTGTTAAGCGGTGTCTTCTCAGTAAGTTACTAACAAGTTTGTGAAATACATACTGGAAAGTTAATAAACAATGACTCCATCATTTCTCTTTTCAGTACATTTACATTTATGCATTTGGCAGATACTTTTATCCAAAGCGACTTACAGTGCAATTATTACAGGGACAATCCCCCCGGAACAACCTGGAGTTAAGTGCCTTGCTCAAGGACACAATGGTGGTGGCCGTGGGGTTAGAACCTGTGACCTTCTGATTAACAGTGCTGTGCTTTTGCCACTACGCCACCACCACTCTCAGTATAACTAATATAACATTAACCCTGTCCCTGACAACCATGTCACATGTTCCATTAAGAACACTGTATTTTGCCCACAGAATTTCACTGTGCGAAGATAAACATGACCTTTATGGCATCAAAGGAACTTAAGAATGTTGTCCTACAGAAGCTTGTTTAAACTTGTGTATTTTAGAAAGACCAAAATCTCAAAAACGGTTGGTCATGAGTACGATCAAAGAACGTATTTCAAATCAGCAATAAAATCTGACAATACTGGTATTATAAAATATGATTCCTAACTTTCTATTACGAAGAAAAATCAAATTCTCGGCTTGTGTAGCTAATGTGTATGCGTGTTCTAGAGTTGATTGACAGGTGATGTCTGTATCTAAAAGGAGATTGGCTCTTTTAACTGTAAGCAGGACTTCCTCGTAACATTCGTTGACCATTGGGCACTTAGAGCTCCCTGGTTGAGCGTTCCAATTTCTCCCATTCATTTTAATAGAAGTGGCCAATCCCTGCTAAATACTGCAATCTCTGGCTAAACTTGTATTGAACCCAAACTATTCCTTTAAAAAGGTTCTACCACAGGATATTAACAAGATGCTACTTTCATTATACAAACATAAAAAAGGTTTCCCTAAAGCATCAGGCTGTAAACCCTTTCTGGAGCCTTTCTTTTTAAGAGTGTACTCTGTTTTGCACCTAATTTAAGGTTTGTGGGATGTGAAGAGTTTGCAGAAGTGGTGCTCCAGTCTTTGGGTTCTTAGTTTGCAGTATCAAAACGCTTCACAGTTCCACAGTTGTGAAAGAGTTAAAGAAGAAAACAGAGCGACTTTGACTGTTTAAAGTCGTTCACAGCAAGGTGCACCAGGTGCACCGCGTGGTTACCAGCCTGTGTGTTTACTGTTGACTCTCTTCCGCAAGAACGCAGCTTCACACAGTGTTTACTCCACACCCAACCTCTTCCACCTCCTCCACCTCCTCCACCTCCATCAGATAAGACACAGCCAGAGAGAGAGATGGGGTGAACACTTTTCTCCTTCTTCAACAACTTCTGCTGAAGTGTTTGCATCGTAGTAAAAGTGCAGTTGCACAAATACTCACGATGATAACCACAGCACACCTCACCTTCACTCTACTCTCACAGAGAGAGAAACCTCGCTCTGGCCCTGATATCACTGAACACAGGATGTAGGATGTATGTCAGTGGTGCCGCCACACACATAGCTCAGTTACACGTGTGTGTATGTGCGTATTGATGAAAACAAACACTCACACACACTTCTTAACTTACAGAACACCTTCAACAAGTGGTAACCTTTGACAAATGCAAACAATTATTGTTCTACAACATGATAGAAGGAGTAACAAACAACTTAAATACACACTCTGAATGCAGAAACGGGGGGTTTCCCAGAAAATCGTTGAACTGTACCCTGGGACTTCACAAAAGAAAAAAGGGCTGAGACTTGCTTTTATGTTCGTCATTAAAAAGTAATGCTTTTTAGCCTTTTACTTTTTCTTCTTTGAGAGCCAAGAAGACCTTGTTCGCGGTCCTATAGGCAGATAACTATTTTTAGCAGGCACATGCTTTCCAGTTGGCTGTAGACGATCATAAGGGAGCAAAAACCACATTGAAAACCACGTTCCACAACATCTTAAAGGGAACAACCAGAAAATCTGGGATGTCCCTTCTTTATAGTGATCACTTTGTGGTAAAGCCCCAATGTTTCCCCTCCAGCTGAAATGAACGTCTCTATTTCCAGAGGCCGCAGGTATAGTGCTCAGATACTCAGAAGTCACCTAACAAACATTGTCTTTTGAGATTGCAAACTACGCTACATGTTCTACAAAATCTTATGTTGAAAAGAGAAAAGAAGTAACTTAAAATACAGGAGCACAAAGAAGCCAAATGCTTTTGGATTTGCAATGGCTTTGTTGATGACTCCAAGGAACCTTGCATTGTGCTCCCAGGTTTGCAGTGCTCATCTCATGGAGATGTTTAAAAATATACAGTAAAAAGACTTCCACAGCAAGATCAGGCTCATCTTTTTTCTCCTTTCATACTTGTCTTTAGGCTATAGTTGACCTAAAAATTAAAATTCTGTATTATTTAGTAGTGGTCGTCCGAAATATAATTTTTTCCGATTAATCTGTGCCGATAGTTATTTTTGGAACTATCATTGTCGTTATTATAAAAAAATTATAGTTTTTATTTACTCACCCTCATGTCGATGCAAACCGGTTTGACTTTCTATCTTCTGTGGAACACAAAAGTAAAAACGATCTTTACACCGCTATTACCACTAGGGATGTGCACGAGTAATCATCTATCGAGTACTCGTTCTGCACCAGCCAGGGCTGGACTGGTAATCTGGCATACACTTTTGGGCTGATCAGGGGCGGAATGTCCATCGGGAGAACTGAGCGGGCTGGTGGTTCGGCCGTGAAACGTGCCGAATGTGTCACGATAAACAACAATGAGCCGCCACGTTATTCAGAACGGACAACAAAATAGCACCCCTATATGCAGAAAAGGACATCTCCCCCTTTGATGTTTCTTGGAGTCCCGCAGCAACTACACCTATTCTTACCCCTAAACCTAATCGTAACCCTAGCCCTACATAACCTTAACCACAAAGATTAAAACTGAACAATTTTTTTAATTATTATATATACTGCAACTTAAAAAATCTATAGAAAACAATCATACCACAGTATCACTAGGTGGTGACGTGAGGAAAACGAAGAGGAGAAGAAACAATACTAAGCTAATAAGCTAACCAGTTAGCTTGTATACTCCATATAACTGTGCGCACATTCACAGCATGAGACTGCTATGAGACACCGAACTTTCTCTTCAAGAGTTTAGACCATAAAGATGTCTTTATATATTTTCAGACTAGAGTTATACAAATGCAGGTATATCTAGACCCCCTCACACATGCGCACTTGACTTGCACATTCGCTGTTATTGTTTTCGCACGGTTAGAGAAATTGGGCTATGCATGTTCAGTGATCGCGCACTCTGCTGATGACCAGATTTGTGTCACGTGATGCATCCTGTAAGCAGACGCTCACTAATCAAATCTAACAATCAAAATGCAACGACGCAACACAACAGACACAGAAGCCACGCTTATTCTAGTGCACAGCCGACAAAAAACAAGGCACGCAAGTGCAGCCCAGATGCAGAACAAGACAATAGCATTTAATTTACACAGAACCAAAATCTATAACCTAAACTTACCTAAAACTTTAAATGGATAAATCATCAAAAATGGTAATTCTGTCATCCTTTATTCATTCTCATGTTGTTCTAAAAGAGTATGACTTTCTTTCTTCAAGAACACAAGAGAGGATGTTGAGCAGAATGTTGACCTCAGTTATTATTCACTTTCATTGTATGGCAAAAAAGAAAAGTTGCAATGAAAGTGAATGGTGACTGAAGTATACGTTGGTGTGGAAGGGCGGAGGGCGGGGCCGGGTCGTGATCATACACACCCGGTCCCTTATCAGGCCAATCAAGCCTCCGAGAGGGATAAAGGCCGACTGCGGAGGATTGCGTGGGGGAGAGAGATAGTTTACGTACATGTCCGTCATGTGTGTGTTTGATCCGCCCTGCCACAGTTGGTTAGACCTGAACACTAGGTGTCTGCATATAGGACACGTGTCGCAAATTGCAAACTTGTCATCATTAGCAAAGTGCTCAAAAACTAAATGCGTGCGGCCTGATTTTTTTAACCACGCATAATCTGAACATGCCGTAACGCCCATGCGCATATGCTTGGATTTATTTGCACTGATTAGTGGGTCCACAAATTGGCAACACTCACGGTTGAGGCAATGATGTCACAAAAGCGCTAGAAGATAATGTAATCACCACTGAACAACAGGAGATTAAGGTGAAAACAAAAAAGTGTGTGAGGAGATCAGGAGATACTTGCATTTTTATAACTTGAGTCAGACTAGGGGTGTAACGGTTCATTTCTCACGGTTCGTTCTCAAGGGCTTGTATCACTGTTTTAGCGTCATGGTTTTGGTATGGTTCGATATTTGCTATGTTCAGACGAAAAATATATATTACTTCCAAATCCAAAGTAAGAATACTGTATTTGCAAACAAACACTTCAACAGGTTTGCCCTTAATAAAAATCATGGTTTTATTACAGTAACCATAGTTTAACTATGGTATTTGTATTAAAATCATAGTAACCCCAAAATCAACATGGTTACTGTCATGGTTATAATGTACAGTAAAACCATGGTTACTATATTGAAACTACAGTATTACTATTGTAAAACCATGGTTAATTGTATCAAAACCATGATTTCTGCTAAGAAAACCCTGGTGACAGCGGTCATGGTTAGTCATGATTACTACAATATTACTATAGCAAAACCATTTTCTTAGGGACCTGGACTATAAAAAAACAAATTTTCTCTAATTACTATCAATATTTGAACTTAATGACTGCACTATTATGCTACATGCATCAACATAAAGTGCCTTTCAAACTCAACATTTATTCAACATCCGGAAGCTATACATCTCTATAGAATGAACCTTGCTATTAATATGGATACGAGAAGGGTCCGGGATGTCGCGGCTTAAGAGATTTAATCATACGCTGAGATCCCACATCTTCATCAACGGAGTAGGGCAACATAACTTCATGACAATTAAAACCATTTTAGTTATTGTTTCATGTATGTCTGAATTAAACCTGTGCCTGCTTATAAACGGAAGGGAGTGTTTGCAGTTTCGGCGTCGCGTTGAACAATGTCAGCAAATAGTGCCTGTTTTGACAACTTTTTTGACCATCACTGTTGTAATTAACTACAAAAAGAAAATTTTCCCAGATAAGAGACTTGAATAATGCAGAGGGCTTCTCTATCAGTGGCTCGTTTCACCATATTGTTATTTTTGTTTTTACCGAGAACCGTTACACCCATAACAAAGACATATTCATGGGTCTAATGGCACTTTTCCACTGCACGTTATGGTTCGAATTGACTCGATTCGCTTTACTTTTCTGAGCTTGCTTTTCCACTGCTGTTTAGTGCCCTACATCTTCAACGTGGGTGGGATTGTAGGCTGATCGTCATAGTTGTGCCACCTCTACTGCCATGACATCATCTTAAACGCGACACACACATTACTGACCATAAACATGACCGATAGCTGTTAGCTACTAGCTCACTGTTCAGCAGTTGTAGCATGGCGATTTTACACAAGTGTAACAGATAAACTGGCCTGAATGTTTTAGAGTCAATCTTTCAAGTAGCTGGTCAACTAAATAAAATGAAGCTTTCAATCAGAGTATAGAGTTAACGTAACAAAACATACCGTCCTCCATTGTGGACTCCAGCCATGGCTGTGTCCAGGGCACTCTCCCTCCCATTGCTCGCCGGTCTAGATAGCATCCATTTGGTTGAACCACTTTCACTTTTCCTTGATGACTCTGTAGTCACTTTAAAGTTTTTTTTTTACTTTTCCCTACACTGTTGGTAGGTCCGGTGGTAGCCATGTGCGGCAAACAGCTGATACACTTCCTGAAAGACTTTGATTCATTCATCACTAACAAGAGGAAGGTCTGCATCTCGTTTATTGACCACAGCGTGGTTTTGCGCACAGCCATTTCTTTTTACAATTCGAAATTCACGTGAACAAATTATACTACAATCGCTGTAGCTAACTTTAAAACTAGCGGGATGATGCTGGTAGTGACGATTACCAGTAATCAGTGATCAGCAGGGTTTTGACGTCATATTTAGTATCGGCTCGCTTGGAACCTCAACCGAGGTGGTACAAAAAAAGTATCAGGTACCAGGTACTATCCACAGAGGAAAACCCCCAAAAAGTGAGCAGAGTCGAGTCGAGCTGTACCGTGAAGTGGAAAAGCCCCATAAGATCCTGAAGAGAAATAGTCCAGTCTCTCAGTCAGAGCGTGCATCCGCCAATCACCTGTGTATACGTGCACAGTCAAATGAAGTAGCTACTCTATACTTTGAAAGGCTAGCGTTTGACTGTACACAGGCACTAAACATTCACGTCAAAACCGAAGTATACTTTGGTGTACTGTAAGAGCGTAATTATCACAAAAGCTTTCAAAAAAATGTCCTTATCATATTTTATTCTCAAATGAACAAATAAGAAATTATATTTAGTATGTAGAAAATGAAGGCTATTTTAGAGCTATTAATTATTATTTTCATGACGGTTAAGCACATTTTACCCCCTAATTCTCATTTCCACCATGCAAACAAAAAGATGGTCATTATGATATTCTCATTACCAGAACTTGAAAGTAAAAAGATATATTAAATTGTAAAGTAGTTAGACATCAAAGAAGTACCCCCTTGGAACTGCCTTTCATTTTCACACATTCTAATTAAGAAAAAAATATTGTTAAACAGCATTGTTTTTATTGTAATAAGGTAAAAAAAAAATATGATGTTAAAATGGTCATGAACATCAACAATGAAAACAATGAAAACATGAAAACAATGGGAACAGTAAAAGTAAAACGTCCGGATATGTTACGTTCATTTATGGAAATTAGGGGGTAAATGCGCTCAATTGTCCTGAAAAGAATTTCACAATACAAAAATGATCATAAATGTGTGCTTAAAAATTATTTCTTTTAACACTAAACTTTTTCTGCCTTGCAAGCACTATTTCCTTCAGAAAATGCAAATTGCTCTTTGTCTTACTGAGGCCTTGTCCACCTATAAACAGTTTGACACACAATCAGAGCAAAATAACAGGAACTATGAATTGTGGGACACATGTTGAGCTGGTCCCACAAGAGTCTGTGCTGCACTTCCCACTACCGGGGTCAGCCAACGCCCCCAGCACCCTGAATTAGTGCCGGGCCAGACCTACTGGAGCCTCAGCAGCCACATGGGGCGGCACACATGGGTGTGATCACAGCAGCCTAATCCCGCTCGCATCTGATACCCATCTACCAACAGCACGACTGCCACAGCTGGGTACAGCCCAACATCACGCACACACATATACACACAGAAAAATGCATGCATGTAAAAGCATGTGTGAAAGTCCATGTTATCACGGAACACCCTGTTATGTACCCTTAAGACACTTTGTTCTAAATGATTGTGCTCAAAACAAGAGTGACACATATAAGGAATATATTAAAAGGAGAAGTTCAGCATAATGTTAGCCTCAGTTACCATTTGCTTTCAATGCATCTTTTCTTCCATTTAGTGAAAGTGAATGAGGCAGTCAGTCAAATCCTGCCTAACATCTCCTTTTATGTTCCAAAGGAAGAAAGGAAGTCATATGCGTCTGGTGAATATATAATAATAGTGTTTCCATTTTTGGGTGAACTATTGCTTATATAGTGCAGCAACATGAAAAGAAAAATAGACATTCATTGGGTGAATGCCACATTTGTTTATGACATCACTGCAATGATTACATCAGAATAGCGACCATCATCATTAAACAGTGCTTCCTCTTCCCAACCCCTGAGCCTTTCAATGCCCAGACTGGAGTCTCTTCCCAACCTGACACCTCACAAATGGGCCTGGGGGGAGGGACTTCCACACACCTGGGTGACAATGAGCCATCAGTCACCCGAGACCCCTGGTCTCCTCGAAATCATCCACTGCTGTTTTTCAGGAAGATAAAATAGTGTCTTAGATCATAAATGCGTCATTGACTGTGTGTTAACTGACATCAATGACTGTCAGAAAGTGTTGGTTGCCTTGAGGTGGGGGATTTTCTTTCACTTTTACTGTGCTTTTGTGAAGATGAGTGGCAGGCTGATTCATTAAGAGAACGTCTTTTGACGAAAAGAGGTACAGTAGCACAAACAGAGATAAGCAGAATATGCGCAAGGCATCGGTTTGAAGCTGAAACAAAAGTCTCAAAGTGATAAAAATTGAAAAAGGGGACAAATCCTCAGCCTGTAGACTAGTCAACAGTGGGAGTCTTCCAATAAATCTTGAAAGAAATTATGATTTTTGTATTCATTTGGGGTCCTAAATCAATCCTCCAGTTTGGTTGATCAGTTTCCTGTGGTTAATGAACTGCTGGTTTAACTCTAGCACATGTCCGTAAACAAGCTCGAACCAGACAGTGTTTAGTGACTCACCTGGTTGACACATCCCAATCTCCTACTTGTTAACACTTGACAGACAAACGGCACTGGTTGCTGAAGGTTATTGGGAGTTGGGGGGTAAATTTAGCCCCCTTTACTCAGTCAGAATGCCAGCTCCCAATCTGGAACCGTTTCGTGCATTTCCACTGCAAAAAAGAAACTGGCTTTGCACCGACTCCTATAACCAGTGGATTTTTCTTCATATTAATGTACCAATTAGAGATGCCACAATGTGAGTTTTTGACGGTTAGATTAACATCTGAGAAACAATTTGGGTTAACTGGTTTTTACGATTGTTTGCCAATTTGTTTGCCAACAGCACTGTGGCAAAAAAGTTCACAATTGTACGTGTTAGTGGATGCGTATCTTAGGGATATACTGTATGGATGAGCAGCCTTAAAATAGGAAAACCAATAAATACACAGCAAAAATAGAAGGTATATAATAAGAGATGCTCCAACATAGGGCACAAGACCGCTTATGCACAGAATGATGTGCTTCGATGTAAACGGAGTGCTTGCAGGCGCTTCAAAAGTGCTAGTTGTAATATTATTGTGGGGGTGCACCACGTAGTTCATGGCATCCAACAGTTTTTTCTTCTGCAACAGTTTATTAAAGCAATCCGTTGTCTGTCAGACACCCCACTAGCTGTAATGTATAACATCAAGCAGATATGGGTCAGGAGCTTCAGTTAATGTTCACATCAACAATCAGAATGGGGAAAAAATTTATCTCAGTGATTTAGATGATTTTTGGTGCCAGACGGGCTGGCTTTTGTATTTCTGTAAGTATTTCTGGATTTTTACAGCGGTCTCTAGAGTGTAAAGAGAATGGTGAGAAAAACAAAAAACATCCAGCAAGTGGCACTTCTGTGGGCGGAAACTGCTTGTTAATGACCATCAGAATGGCCAGACTGGTCCAATACATTTCATACCATTAATGGGGGCAGAACTGCATTCCACATGTATGTTAGCCTTCAAGAATGAATTAAAGATGACTTGTTTGCTTCCAAGTATACTCCAGAGGGTAAGCTACCTTTAAAGTACACTCAGTTTAGGATTTAATCCTACAGAAGGTTCGTGAACACTTTTTGATGAAATTTTGCCAATTTCATCATCTTCAGCTGATGTTTGACTTCACTGAAAGACTTTCTTGTGATGCTCCACACTACAGCTCACTAGGTGGCGGTAATGCACCATAAGATGGATTGTGAACCGTCAATAAACATCACAAGAAGAAACACTTTCTTGCCTGTGACAGCGCTATGGATCATGGCATTTCTTTTTTTACTAAAAACTACATCAATAAACAGCAATGGTTATATTTTCAGACAATATCTGTATTGTATTGTCAGTGCTTTCTCGTTTGGAACAAAACGATATTAAATTAGCCGGATAGCTGCAAGCTAGCAGATACTGAGCCTCATTGCTGGTTTCCATGACAGCAGGGATATCTGCTAATTCTTCCTAACCGGCTGATTTCATGAGGGATTCAGTTAGCTAGTTGTTTTTTAACTTTTTAGAACTGCTTGCGTTTAAAGCCAGGTGTATCATATTTGATCATCTAGATATAGAACATTTTGAAAATTACTCAAATGTTTATCAACATTGAAAATGTATAGATATCGTTTTATTGCCCAGCCCTAAGCTCCAGCCACTTTATTTATACTTTGTCCTTGTTAGGTATTCGATCTGAGACATTTTTTAAATACCAAAAACCATATGATTTTCGATTCCGTTAAGGGTTCCTGAACCAGCAAATATCCTACGATGCTGATGAAACGTTTCTTGCTGCGCCCCTTGACTGAATCTACAGTATGAAACATTCAGCTTGACGAATGTAGTGGATTCCCAAACAGAAAGAAAACTGCGTGTCCAGTGTAGTCCAAATTGTGATCAAATAACTCTTATGAGCCAGTTCTTTGGAATTCAAAGCACAACCAGTCCAATTCCCAGATGAATAGGTGTTAGGATCCATTATCAAATTGCATTTATGCCTTTAAATTGTCTGTGTATACATGTTTTTACATAAATAGTTTTACATTTATTTTTGATATCTGTTGAAATCTAAAATCATCTCATCATTTGGCAGCATACTGCTGAGGGGAGTAAATGCTAAAAGAACTAGAATCAGGTTTCCAACTCTTTTTAAGGAACAATTTTCCAGGACATTTTATGTGCCTCGCGGGTGTAACATTTAAGAAAAAACACACAAGAGGTCATGATGTATATTGTTGTTATTGAATGGTTATTTTTTCTGAATTCATTACACACATTCATTGTGAAGCGTGCAGCACATGCAGATGATATATTTAATTAAATCGCAGGCTTTTGCAGTTTAATAATCACACTAGGATATATCGCAATTTTAATTAGATTATTTGGGCATTCAAACTAGGGATGTGCAAAACTACCATTTTTCATAATTGACCTGACAGTGGGTTGTCTGAACTAGTTGACAAGTCTGTGTTAAGGAACCAATAAAACTTTAATTTGTCTCTTAGCCTCACTGTTAGCTATCATCACGCAAAGCGCTCTTCAAGAATTGGTTTCTCTCAATTGATTTGAGAATTGCATCTGCCATTAAAAAAAACATAACTAAAATTAGAAATGTAAACATTCTTTTTCGTCCTAAATATGTCAAATTCTAAGACATTTCACGCTTTATAGCTAATGTAATTTATATGACTCGAATTAGTTATTCGGCCCCTTTTTTTCACATCATGGAAATCAAAGGGTCCTACATGTGGTAACCGCAATATAAGCGCACTCCGATCGCTCATTTATTATTGAAAATGTATTCACATCCTGAGGTGTTAAGGCCACATCACCACTTCTGGGTTGTGAACTCATTTAAAAAAAAAGAGAGCCATGAACCGTTGTCTAAGATTTTTTGTAATTAAAAAAACAGCAATGTTAGCATGAAAAATCTGATTTTTTTTTACCATATCAATATTGCACTATTTCTTCGGAAAACAAAGCAAAGAGGACAGCAGATGAGCAGAGAATATACTTCGTTCATGACAGTCAACCACTGACATTGTTTCACAATGTGTAGCCACTGACAGTGACATAACTCTACGAATTTGTATATTTAACACATATCCCGAGTCCAGATTGTTACCAAGTTTTTGTACAAACACCATTTTAGCCACAAAGTTATAAAACTGTTTTATTATACTTAAATATTTTCCAGGACATTTAGGTATTTTTTTAATTTTAATGACTTTTCTACGACTGGAAAACTGCATTGCAAAATTCCAGGTTTTCCAGGATGCGTGGGAAGGGTTCCCACGCATCCTGGAAAACCTGGAATTTTGCATTGTAGGGTGTATTTCTTATTTCCAAATAATGTTTCCTCAAAAGTACTACAAGAATCGTTAATGGAATGGTTAATGAACCGGAATCGTTACATTCCCATACGAATCATTTAATAGATTTTATTTTACAAGACACTGAATCAAATTACTACTGTTAATACCTTGTTTGTTGGCAGGATATGTAGTAACATAGTCAGTCAAGTCGTTCGGCACAACAACAGAACCATTTCAGTTAAAAAAGCCGTACATGGCGGTTGACTTTTAACCTGATAAAAGTTTTTTCTCTTATTTATCCAAGAACAATCTGTTGAACAGCCCTAATTGGGCGACTTCAGGGGCTTGCAGTGGCATGTTAAAGCATAGCTATCAAAAGCTTTAAACACCTGTCTCCCTCTCTCTATTGCAGCGGAACAAGACTGCACCAATAATTATAGCTATAAACATCTGAGGGGATCGGACGCATTTTGATAATTTCACAAATATTTCCGGCTCCATAAATAGCTGTGTAGGCTTGCTTTAAATAGCCTCACTTCAAAGACTAGTGGAATAGGTTCTCTTTTCAATATGAGGGCCAACTTGTTACCTGATGTCATTTTTTACAAATGTATTAAAGAGATTGCATTGGGCATGTGATCCGTAGATCACAAGGCTCTCGTTGGAATTATTTACTTTGGAGGAAGATGATCTATTTGCAATGAGACAAATATATAAATCCTGATTGTGTTTAAGACTCCGGTATTCTAGTGATACATTGTGTAGTTATTGAAGTCACAGAATGGGTTAAAGAGCTTTCTTCTTAAAAAGGGTGTAATTCTGTGTTTGTTACTTATCATTGTCAGTCAGAGGGGCAAAGCGAGGGTCCCAGAGCTTCTTTAGATGGATTATAACACAAAGCCAGTCTTCATCTTTTGTTTACTTGAAGAATAAAGGCTAGTTGAACAAGCCCCGATCAACACAAGCTCACAAGAGTTTTAGCTGAACTCAATCTCTTGGTTTTTGGGAAAGAAATGGACAGAGTTTGGATATTGTACATTAAACATATTAACGGATTGGCGATTATATTGTAAAATCAGGAGGATTATATTTTCTGAGAATGTTTAAACGGTTAATCAGGCTTAGTCGTGCTTTGTGGTTCAAAAATATGTCTTTTACAGCGCCTTTCAATTGCAATCTAGTACAGCAGATCTACACAAAACAATGGGCTAACAAATGAACACAAATCTTTGAATGTCACTGAGACAGAGCACAATCCTTGGATTTGGAAGTCAACTAGAAGGCATGTTACGCTTTCTCATCTCTGTGAAAAACGACTCAAAATCAGTTGGGAAATGAGAAGAAGATGAATAGGACATAAAAACTCATCTAGACAAGTCAAGGTCAGAAATTAACCATGGCTTGGCGCATAAAATGTGGAGGCAAATATAGATATTTAATATATGTCAGCTAACTTTTGATATATTTCTTGATAATCAATTATATTCTACGTGTATCTAGTGACGGGTTTAGTGCCTTTGCAGACACTGCATTAGTTGTCAGATATATGAATTTGATGTCTGAAAAGATGTGCTGTTGAATGTTTAGCTAATATGAAATGGTTCATTTAGATAAATTGACTGAAATAAAGCATTTTTGAATGGTTATAAGAAACACACCTCATAAAGGTAAAAATGCACCTGCAAATCAATTCCTGGTGGCAAATATTGCCCGTTTTACAATTATTGTTCAACATTTAAAGCAAAGAAAGACCTAGAAGATTTAAAAAACCCTTTTTGTCATGACAACACGTTAAATATAGGAGCCATTTCAGTAATAAGTGACAGTCCAGATCATTTGTCATGCACCCTTAGGCAATATGTATTCAGATATGTTAGCTTTGCTATCTATAATATCTGTTTTAACTTGTATATATTGCACTTTACAGTAGCTGTTGCTGCTGTATGACACCTGAATATCCTTTTGTGAATCTGCATCTTGGGAGAAGAAATATTCTCCCATAAGTTATTAAACAGCCCGATTCCCACATTAAAGAGTTGAAGTCAGAGATAAACTGCATGTACCAACCAACACACAAAAGATACAACTCATTATTCACTCGCAGAAAAAGGTAAAAAAAACTGTACATTTTGAAGTACAGCAGCCGTCACTGGAATGGTACCCTTGATTTGGGTGTTTATACGTACTCTTAAGGAGACGTTAAAGGTACCGTCCAGGTGCATGTTTGTTCCGAAAGGGTCAAAACATATGCACGTACTTTTAAAGGTACACAATAGGTACTTATTAGGTACAATTATGCATCAAAACATACAATTGAACGGCCCTTGTTCCTTAAAAAGTAAACATTTTTCTGAGAGTGTAAAAAGTAGGACAAAAAAGTTATAACTGTCACCGGTGTAATTATAACCTTATAACTACACCAACTAAAATGATATTATTCCACAGGTAACTCTACAACATGAACATTTTCAGGCGATTATATAAAGAAATATCTTCTTTGTTTTAGCCAGTAAAACTTTTTCATTTGAAAACGTTTCAAGGACCCCCTCCTGTGTTCTACAATCAGGATTCAGTAGCTGTAAATATTTTTTTTCTCAGCAATATTCACACGGTCACACTGATCGCTGTTTAAAAAAATTATCAAAAAAGACATCAGATGATGTCATTATTAAAATGACTTTGACCAATTGTGTAGCTACATTGTACATAAAACTAGTGTGAAAATACTTAAATGTGACACAAGTTATTTTGCCATGTTTGCCATCATATTATGTGCCACCCTAAAGCGTAAAGAGTGCTGAAGTAAATGTCCATGCAACTAGACACTAGGCAACTTTTACACAAACCGTAAATGCAATGCACCGTTGATTTACATTAAAACGTGCATGCATGCATACTCACTCACACGCTCTTCCAGCACATATGCAAATACACACACAATTACATAATGTTATTCGTATTGTGTGACTATGATTTCTTCATATGACATAAAGTACCATGTTAGAATAGTAATCCAGGTGACAAAGGATATTAATATATGTCAAACCTGTGTTTCTGAAAAGTGTATGCGTTGTTGTAATCTCTGACACATCTAAAGCAGTATATTAATGTCTTCTTCTAAGTTTGACATAAAAATCAAAGTGATGGTATTTAGTGAGTGCAATTACAGTCCTATCGACGGCCCAGCAAACTAAGAAGAACTTCATGAAGGTCTCCTGAGCTTAAAAACACACCTGGATTTCAATTGCTAAAACAGCAACAGAGGAACAGCAAAGCGAGAAGTGACAGAACTTACAGATGGTGAGACGGGCCCATTTGGTAGATATGGTTCAGGCAACATCAGAAACGGGTATCCAGAATACGGAGTTTTGTACATTCCTCCATCTTGATGTTTTGGCACTGGATGTGTTAGACAGAGTTAGAGAGAGAGAGAGAGAGAGAGAGAGAGAGAGAGAGAAGCATATTACTTTGAAATTCTTTTAAAACTAGTAGTCAATATAAGATCTTTGTGTACAATTACCGAACAACTCTGTAAGGCTCTTCTTTCGCTATGCAAACCGAGGGAAACTCTGTATCCACTATGTACTATGAGGAATAGTATGAGAATACTAAGTAGCTTTGCTTCTGTTTGTTGTAAGTGTTTTTATAACTCTCTTATAAATATGTAATGATGAACAATCAAAGATCGTCTACTATGCAGTTTTGGTTCTGGAGCACAAATGAGGGAAATAGATCTAGAATACACTTCATCAAAACAACAACTCGACATAATATTAATGATGCAGATGTCAGGTTTTCCCCCTCAAAAAAAAAAGTCCATCAGTTAAACGTCACACTGCAAATGGCCAAGATTAATGTTTTTGATTAAAAGTGTATCAGCTTAAACACACACACACACACACACACACATTTATTTAGCTCTCTAAATGGGAGCGTACCTTAGACTTCTATTTTGTCATATAATGCTAATTATAATAGCTTAAGACTTACCCCATTTAGCCCCAATAACTTTATTTATAAATAATATTAAGCTTTAAGGACATCCCCAAAGGACCCAAAAGGGACCATTTGTCAGATTTATTTAACTTCTGAGGCTAAATTGTCCCTAAAGTACGGCGAAGTACACACATACACACTGCTAATGTTTTAAAAGGAAAAAAAAACTTTAAAACTTTAACTACTTTCTTTATCAGTTTGAGGACGTCCACAAAGGGAGGTTTTGATTGAGCTCAATAAATGACGCTTAAGTAAAGCTCAGTAAACAACGCTTAGCTATCATTTATTTCTGTTTTTTATTAAGTTTGTATTATTGTAATGGCTACAGACTATTACAAACTCTTCGCCACACCTTTTGCATTTTAACTATAACAACGACAACAAAAAAACATTATTTATTTTATTTATGTATTGTTTGACCTTTTACTAAAGGTTTAGTCAGATTTAGCTAACTTCTGAGGGCAGTTTTGTCCCCAAACTGTAGCTAAGTACTCTCTCTCTCTCTCTCTCTCTCTCTCTCTCTCTCTCACACACACACACACACACACACACACACACACACACACACGGTCTTACCGTCGTCCAGATGTTCTCGTTTATCAGTGTAAAGTCTCTGATCCTCCTGCTGACCTCTCCTGATCACCTGCTCATCACACACACATTATTTCACCCATATAAACACACATAACTCACATATAAACGTGTCCTGTAACATTTATAAGTTGAAAGTCTTACGGCAGAGTGTGAGTTCTGGCTGATCTCCGACTCGTTGACCAGAGATGATTTGAGATCAGCCAGGTCGCTCTCCGTGAACGAGCTTTCGCGGATCTTCTCGTCGTGATCCCCTTCATCTTTAAATGCGATCATCTCATCATTCGCCCCGAGATCATCCCCCCCTCCACCGTTCAGCTGCGGCATATCAGACGCTGATCAACACGCCAACTTTATCAATGGAGTTTGTGTCGTTGTCGCTGCTGTGGCCGCTTTGTGCGCTCGGAGGATCCGTTTACACGCGAGAGAGGAAAAGTTCGTTGTGCTCTGAGGATCCGCGCGACTTGAAAGTAACAAACACTCGCGCTTTAGAGCAGCGAAGATCAAAGGGACCGACGGGTGATTGACAGCTTCAATGAGCTGAGGGGGGGTTCCGATCTTAAAGGGACACGACACTATTATTCATCTCCCTCACAACACTGAAACATTTTCACCTCGACATGCCGCCTCTGTTTTTACTAACTGAGCTTTATTTGACTTAATAAAAAAAGCAGTTTACAGAGTGTATGATGTTACTCATATTATGTTCCTTTATTAATTACTAATATAATTACAGAGTACTGCTAATGCAGCATAGTGTTACACGACACATACGACAAAGTACATCATACTATAATATACACTTCCATATTTCAACTTAACATTGATTTCAGCTCAACACTTTTACTATGTACTTTTTCTGTGACACTGACACTTGACACTGATCTGGGTCTATAACACGTTACCATAATTAACTACTAGTATATCAATAATAATAACAAAATGTGATAATAAGCAGTTACACGAATAATGACATATTAAGTGCATGTTCTTAATTTATTACTCAGCAATTAAACAGCTATATGTGTACTAGTATATAGGATCTTATTAGATAATCATTATTCATCACTTTCAGGTTCTGTGTTCAATATAAGTTAAACTCAATTAACAGCATTTGTGGCATATTGTTGATTATCAAAAACATTATCCCCCTTATTAAAAAAGCAGTAATGCTAATCAACGCGAAAATACGCCATATAAAAAATATAGCTACAAGATCTAAACATTATACATATTAAAGCTGCACTCAGTAATTTTTTTCTTCATTAAATAAGATTAACTCCTAAAGACATTAATTGTAATTTTACAATATAGCTATGAAGAAATCATGATCACTCACATTAAAATGAAGACTCCAGTCAAATCAGCTGTTTTTTTTTCTACATGGAGAGGGTCCGCACATGGGGGCTGCCATGTTATGATCACATGATCAGCTGAATACTACTCTCTTAATCTCAGTAACTGTCCTGTTATTTGACACTTTCACTCATTGATTAAAGTAATCATGACTGACTGTGAATACTACATTTCTACAATGACATCTGAAACTGAAAACTATTGATTTTAAATGATGCTGCATCCAAACCACTAGGTGTCAGTGTAAGTCCCAAGAGGACACAAAGACAAAAGGGACCAGTTGAAATTAGTTTTTTGTGGAAATTAACATTGTGCCACAAATGTACTAAACCCAGAATATTGTGGTCTACACACTAAAACATCTATCCACATTTCAGCTTTACTGGGTAAAACTTCACATTACAGTGTCTATTACATGTGAACATTAAGTAAGCCATAATATACAGTCATTATCACAAAATAAACCCTGAAAGGTGATTCGGGACCGTCTCTAGGAGTTAAGCAGAGCTAACTGTATATCATCCTGCATAGCAACTTACCAAATAGATAAATAAATGGAGATGGTATATTGATTTGAGTAGAAGTAATTTTTTTAAGTGAGAAGAAGGAGAGCATTGAGTCATATTAGAGACTAGCAGAGATTTGTTGGAAATCGGGACAAGAGTCAATTATAATATTTGACCATAGAATGCTGCGACTGACCAATCAGAATTAAGCGATGTAATAACAAAATGTATTTCAAAGCAGAAGTCCTTCATCAGAATGAATCAACTATAACATAAAGTATTATCAGACTGTCTTAAATGAGCAAACTTGAGCAGAAGTTTTTTGTAAGTGTAGATTGCTGTGATGGATACAAGCTATAACACCTTCTTGTGCATTACTATATATATATATATATATATATATATATATATATATATATATATATATATATATATATATATATATATATATATATATAAAATCTTTTGAGTTTTAATTGCAAAATAATTATGCTTTCCCCTGCTGTGCCATAATATTTGAGTAAATGTACTGCCATGAAGTACAGCAGGGAATAAGAATTAAATACAAACAAAAAATGTGTCTAGTATTTGCATAAGGTTGCATATTTATACAATATCATCCATGCATATTAATAAATGGATTAAAAATGAGCTATTTAATGCATGCAAATCTAAATTATAAATGAGACCTTGTTTATTTGCCTTGATTAAATATAGACAGCTGCTTTTGACTCAATGAGTTTTCCGACATCATTTTCCTAATGATTCCTCAATGTTTTTTATTTGCCATACCGAGCCTATATTTGCATGCTCTCAGACTGCTAGTCTGAATGCTCTAGTTTGCACTCTTTATTTTAGGAGTTCATTGTCGTTTTTTAGTAAGTTAGGTTTAAGTTTTGATGTCAGCTTTATGCTAGGTCAGTTTCCCCTTTATTTCTTTATATCTTTAGCTTTTCTGTTGCACAGAAATGTATATGAATTCAGGTGTCAGAGTGTAATTTAGTAATCTCTAAGCCACAGGGGAGGAAATTTAATGGTGTAACACAAAAAAGAGAGAAAAAAGGTGCAAGTCTGCAAGACTCTGAACTAAGCGTCTGTCCTTTGTTGCGCATTCGTTCACAATGGTGAAATAAACACATAAGACAGAAAGTTTGTTTTCAGGATAAAAATAAGTGAAACACATGTCATTTCATACTGATAGGGCTGTACTGTTATCAACTGAATTTAATTTGTCTCAAAACTTTCATAAATTAAATGACCTTCTTTATACAAATAGCTTACTTAGGTGATGTCTTCTTTTCATTCTTTTTTATTTAATTTATTTATTTATGTATTTATTTTGGGGGTGGGGGGATTTTACCAAAGCCTTGAAATAAAATAGGAAGAACAAGAAGGGAAAGATACAAGGAAGGGGAAATAGCCTATAAGGAAATATAACTGCATTGTACTGATGGACCGTGAGGGAATAAAACAATGAAAGAATCAGTTTCTCTTGTATGCAGGACTCATACTGGACCACAGCTGTTCCACATGAGCTTTGATGGTTTCAAGAATAAATTGCAGTTCCTAAAAATTATATACTGTGCTTCCTAAATAATCTCCAGGGACATTTAAGTAGCAAAATAATTAAATCACATGCTTTAACTGAGGTCGGGCCACATCCAAAGGAATACAGCTTAACTCAAGCCACTTGTGTGTTTTTATTGGCCGCACCCTTCGAGCAGAAGCGTGTTCTCTGCAGCGATACCAGGAGCGCTCTGGAGAATGCTCGGCTGTCACAAATATGTGCCACCAATAGTTTCATTATACTGTGAATAAGTAATGACTCATGTACTCCTCACAGTAAACAGCAACTCTTGATTATGGAAAATGACAATCAAAGACACTTCCTTTTGATTTTGAATTAGAGCAAAGACTGTGTTCCTTACATTAAGGGAGTCTTATGAAATGAAATCCAAAACAGAAATGATAATAAACCATTCAGAACTGCTTTAAACTGATAACCAATCATTTAATGGACGCTTTTACATTTAGCCAGATGAACCGCTGACTGTTTGACATGAACATCTCAGAACACAATCTTCTGAACATAAGCGAATCACACTTATGAGGAAAACATGAAATATCCTTTACTTTTTCTCAACCATGTGTGCAGAGAACCCTTATCAGACACCTTACACACTGTTAAATACTTCATCAAATAACCTACACAATGTGTAAACATCTAAATGAACTGGTTTTATTCTTGTTCCAAATGATTGAATCAACTGGAGTACATCAAGGTAAACAGATTAGAGTCCTTTTAAGTGTCAGATTGATTAGAACAAGCCATAACACTGCAAAGTTTCACTTTTTCTAGTGGCATTTCTTTGCTCACAATCATTAGAAATGACTAAAGCATCTGTAATATATATCGACTGTATACTGTATATCTGTAATATATATATATATCTACTGTATACTGTATATCTGTAATATATATATATATATATATATATCTACTATATACTGTATATCTGTAATATATATCTACTGTATACTGTATATCTGTAATATATATATATCTACTGTATACTGTATATCTGTAATATATATATGTACTGTATACTGTATATCTGTAATATATATATATATATATATATATATATATATATCTACTATATACTGTATATCTGTAATGTATATATATATACAGTATATTTGTAATATATATCTACTGTATACTGTATATCTGTAATATATATATATACAGTATATTTGTAATATATATCTACTGTATACTGTATATCTGTAATATATATCTACTGTATACTGTATATCTGTAATATATATATCTACTATATACTGTATATCTGTAATGTATATATATATAGTATATTTGTAATATATATCTACTGTATACTGTATATCTGTAATATATATATCTACTATATACTGTATATCTGTAATGTATATATATAGTATATTTGTAATATATATCTACTGTATACTGTATATCTGTAATATATATATCTACTGTATACTGTATATCTGTAATATATATCTACTGTATACTGTATATCTGTAATATATATATCTACTATATACTGTATATCTGTAATGTATATATATATAGTATATTTGTAATATATATCTACTGTATACTGTATATCTGTAATATATATATACAGTATATTTGTAATATATATCTACTGTATACTGTATATCTGTAATATATATCTACTGTATACTGTATATCTGTAATATATATATCTGCTATATACTGTATATCTGTAATGTATATATATATAGTATATTTGTAATATATATCTACTGTATACTGTATATCTGTAATATATATATACTGTATATCTGTAATGTATATATACAGTATATTTGTAATATATATCTACTGTATACTGTATATCTGTAATATATATATACTGTATATCTGTAATGTATATATACAGTATATTTGTAATATATATCTACTATATACTGTATATCTGTAATGTATATATATACAGTATATTTGTAACGTATATCTACTGTATACTGT